>NC_060210.1:35245000-35577500 GCF_021130785.1 Homalodisca vitripennis
TTCATGGATATAATAAAAATCTAAAGTTACGTTTCTAGATGTAAATGTTTTTATTGACTCCAGAATTTTCCAAACTAAATTACATATAAAAGAGACTATCACTAACTATGGATTACCTAGAATTCTCTAGCTGCCAACCAATGCATATAAAAAAAATCTATCCTTAAAAATTTTGTCAGTAAGAGCAACTATGCAGCAGCCAAGCTGATTTCTTAAACTACATTTAAAATTGGGTAAAATATTTGGATTATCCAAAAAACATTGTCAAAAATCAAATTAACAAACCAAAATATCCAATGATTATTCTAATGAACCTAAATTTATAACTCAATTCTTCCCTGGTTAATACAAAGTTAATTCTATTATAAAAATTGATTGAATTTTATCCAAAGTTCCCCTGGCACTTCAAATTTTAGTTCAAAAGCACCAAGAGTAATGTTTTCAAGACCTCCAAATTTGAAAAATGAGCTGATCAACACACTAGTTCCAAAATCTATCAACTATACGAAGAAATGGATGTGATTCTTGTAAAAAACCAAAATGTGGAACATGTAAAATTATGAATTCTTCGAGAGAACTCTATAGCAGTGATACTGGAATGACTTGTAATTCTAAAAATCTAACATTCCAAATTAATTGCAAGTTTTGTTCAAAACCATATATTGAATAAACATCTAACCATTTAAGAATTCGTATGACATGGCATAGGTTTGATATTTCCCATCAAGATGAAGAAAACCCATTGGCAAGACATTGTCTAGAACTAAACAAGACAAAATTGAAGAGTTTCACATTAAAAGGAATGCACCAAATACCACCACGCCCTGATGAACATTACAACAGATTAAAATTAAAGCACATGGAGCAAGGTCATCATATCATAATTGTCTAAATTTAAGATAACTCTTTAAATAAATGTGATTGATTCCCAATTTGTAAAAAATTAAAAGTTTTATTCCATCCTTTATAAAATTCAACTGTTCCACGAAGATTAAATTTGAAAAATTTCACGTCCGTTACGCACTTTGTTAACATTTATGGTTTCTTGATTCTTGTTTACGTTTTATAGTTTTGTTGTTAGAAATTAATTTATATTTTAAACTTACTGAAGACGGGGGTTTAGAAATATAGAAGTAAAATATAAGTATATAGACTATATATATATATATATATATATATATATATATATATATATAATTTATTTCAATAAACATTGAATCGCAAAAAGTACTTGCTCCGCCGGGACTCGAACCCGGATCTCTCACTTGCCGGGTGAATGTGCTACCATTACACCACAGAGCCCTCACTTTTTACGATTCAATTATTTTGTATTTGGCCGTTTCTTTCACATATGTGTTTAAATAACCAAACTAACATATGATCGGAAGACCAAATACCTGTCAAATGACTTCTATTTACATTCATTAAATTTGTATAAATGGCAATAGCCGAATTTAATTTATTTCTATATATATATATATAATAAATATATATATATATATAGTCTACATTAGTCCATTTTTAATCAAAGCAATTACTGCATCGCCAAGAGAGGGATTTTAGGTTGAGATTAGTATCTAAACTGACCAGTACAAACATTATAGTTAGACAAAAAGTATGCAACAGCCTGGAAAAGAGGTCAAGCGTTTCTTGAGTAAGGCATGAAGACATGTATGGCAACTTTGTTATCTGTCTACTGATAATAAGCTATATCAGATAATACAATAGTCCGATTCAACTCAAATAACATATAGCTTGGTTATTAATACCCCTAATAAATTTTATTAATACGTTAAGAAAAGACAAACAGATTTTTCTTCTATATTATTTAATTTATTTGTATCTCATAACATATCTAGTCACAATGTAGCCAAAAATATCACTAAAATGTTGTATGTTGTATGTTGTAAGAACAATCTAAGATTGTCTAGTAAATCTTACCACGTTTGCATACTGTAACAGTACTTATTGTTGGTGTAAGTACGTAAGCTGGCGAAGTAAAGCACCAGTAGATACACTTTGGTACGAAAATATTCTAAATATTAGTGTATTATAACTCACGAAAAATTGTTTTTCGTTAACTGTTACGCTGTTAAATGTGAACGTATCTATTCCATTCCGACCAAGCCGACACTTTTAAGCTAATAACACATTTAAAAAAAACTATAATGTCATCCAAACGAAATGTTATACATACTACCTTTCAATTCTATGGCATGCCATCCGGTGCTAAATAAATTTTGTTACCTCTCTGAAATTTTCTAGCAGCTGCTGCTATCTAGTGACAAACAACAGAAACAGAAGACTACTCATAAATATATTAAACGATAGTATTAACCATTTATAATTGAGTAAATACTGACAAGTAAGATGAACACTTGCAACTATCTAAATGAGGACATACACTTTAAAATAGCACAAAACTGGCTATTAGCGCACAGTTTCAGCCACGATATCCAAGTGTTACCACAGGCAGTACGAATATTACGACCCTACCAATAGTCTATTATCAATTTAATTCGTTTTCAAAATTAACACAAAGAGAAGAATGTTACTTTGCGCCAGTTATTGTGTGGTTACTAAGTGGGAATTGCATTAACCATAAATCCCAATGTTTTCTAAGGAGAATTTGGAGATTAAGTCCCGTAATTTTTAAAAGCGGAATCCGGAATTGGTTTAAACTTTTACTAGGCACCTTAACAGTAAACATAATTGCTTAGAGCAAGTAAGTACCTTATAATAAAGTAGATCAAGAGAATAAAGCAGGTCGGAGAGTTGTTAATAAAAATGAAATAATAAAATAATACACGGTATCAGATTACTTCACAAAATCAATTTATATTATCTTTTTTGTACTAGAATCCATTAAAAATCCTAATTGATAATATATCAAGTTAACAATATGTGTGAAGGTGTGTTGGCTGGAGGGTTTATTGGACATTTTGAAGCTTCCCGGATCTTATTCAG
Organism: Homalodisca vitripennis; assembly: GCF_021130785.1. NCBI lineage: Eukaryota > Metazoa > Arthropoda > Insecta > Hemiptera > Cicadellidae > Homalodisca > Homalodisca vitripennis. Next base: position 35,247,968 of record NC_060210.1, read on the forward strand.
AAAACAGGCCACTTTAATTTAACAGCCAAAACGAATAGTCAATAACAAGAATCCATTGAAACCTAGTTCGACTGAATGGGCGATGCTGTGACACTATATAAAAGTAGCGTAATTTGATTGGACAGTATACTTGTAACAATGAGTGGCCTTGGCTTTTGTGTTTGGGTGGCGTGGAACTGTAGTTCCTGTGGCTCCCGTCAGAGCGCTGTCTGTAGTGAAGGTTGTTCACTGATTGAATGTCATTCGAGTTAATTACACACTGACCTATAAATATACCAGGTTGAGTCATCTCAGAGAGGCTTGCATAACTCCTTAATAGCGTTTCTGAATACATAAATACATAACGTTTATATGTTATTAACTCCACTTATAGGGTTATCTATATATATATATATATATATATATATATATATATATATATATATATATATATATATATATATATATATATATATAAATGTAATGAAAAGTAACTAAAAGGGGTTTTAGTTACTTTTCATTACATTAATATAACGTTTATAATAATTTAAAAGAATTGTATAAATTCCTTTTATTATACGATATTTGTAATACTTAGCCGGTGTCCGTTGAGAACAAATAAACGGCCAAGAATATTTCAATTTTGTGGTATTATTAGTGTTTCCCTTCATCGGATATAAAGATGGGAAAATGAAACTTTTAATTTTAACCGTAAGATATACTAATAAATACATCTAGTTGAAATAACATAAGACGCATAATGTACAAACATGAAGTTTGTCATTTATGATCAAAGCATGTTGCGCGTATTTTTTATAACGCACTAGTTGGAATAAATAAAATCTGGTGAAATAAGTTTTGAAATATGTGTTGTACAAAGTTTGATCTATAAAGTATTGGAGAAGTATTTGGAGAAATTTTTAGCCAGGAAAACCGTAATTACAAACTAAGGAAAGCATATTTATCTTCGATCTCAGAACACAGAACCAATAGTTTTAAAGTTTAAATGGTGGCAATAAAAAAGATGAGTTACTTTTTAATAAACATTTTACGTATTTATTATTTATCCCATTTCAAAGAATACACTATTGAACACTTCACTGAAACTAAAATCGATTTAGAGAAACTATAATATTTGAAACAACATTAAGTTACGGTATTTTAATATCTATTGTTATAAGATAGTCGTTCATAAACACAGATTTAAATACTACTTCTTTCGGAACATTAAATTTCAAAAGCCAGAAATATGATTTACCCTAAATGTTACGCTGGACTTTAACCTGTACTCTATGAATACTGTTATTGGCTGAGCGTCAGAGAATCTGTCTATCCGTCTATATAAATGGCTTTAGGAGCGATTATTCGATAATGAACTTATAGACTTGAAATTTGTCATGAACCTTCATTTTTATATAGGCAACATTGAGGTCAATGATGGTGGATGTCACTCCATGGGATTTAGGTGACCGTCACCGAATACATTTACAACGGTCTTATGAGTTCGCAACGAGAAAATAGCATAGTAAATAAACTTTAAACAAACTGATTGCAATAATGTGTTATCCTAATATGTGTATTTAATTCAAAGAGTAACAAAATTATAAAGTGGAAAATAGATATGAAAGTTAGGTAACAAGTTACAATATCAACGGACTCGTGTGTTGTAGTACCCCCCCATAGTTCATAGAAAGTGCTGAACGTTAAGTTTTTCTACGACTCGTAGTGTGCGTACTCCTAACTTGAGAATTGTACAATGTCCACATTGTGCTCATAGGGAAATAATAAAATATATAAAGATTGTGTAAAGAGTATTAGTATAACATTCACCACGTGATGAGTGTTTTGGAGTTCGTGAAGTTTAATCTACGAAGCCGATTCCCTAGCAACGTAAATGGTTTAGGCATTAGAAAAGGATACGACAAAATATTTTATTAAGAAGACTGATGAAAATAAATTACCAGTAGTAGACGCCAAATACGTAGCAACGTATAGATAGGTCCGAAAAACGAATGGGTATGACGAGGAAATGTATATCACCGTCATATTGGTGAGGTGCACGCACTCCTGAAAAATTCAAAATAGTAAATTTAAAGGAAACCTTATTTTACCAGGCGAAGTTACGACTCAAAAGCCCTCTGTAACACGTAACCTGGGGACAAACGGCATAAAGGTGACTTCAGAACCACCAACAATGAGCCCATTCCTGTAACGTTGATTTTAATACCGAACTTTGTAACTAGTAATTTTAAATAGTATGAATAGCAAAAAATGTGTTCGACCGTGGACAAAATTATGGATAAGGGGTAGATGCCTGATTTGGTCCGGCCGGAAGAGGATTAAAAAAGCCTTACTTGCACTCCCAGAATCGGCATACACGATTCGGTCGTAGGGGTCGGATGATAGAGGTGAGTTTACACATTTGTTAAATCCACCTAAATACAGGCTGATAATCCTGGACCTTTTCTACATGGGAACATGGAATATGTGCTAAACATGCTCGAAGGTTCCCTGATCGGGGGAAAAATGTCAACAAATGATCATTAATTTACAGCCATTTTCCATACCCCATGGAGTGCAAGTAAGGTTTTTTCATCTCCTTCCGGCTGGACCAAACCAGGCATCCACCACTTATCCATAATTTGGACTAAGCTCGAACACATGTTTTGTTATTCATACTATTTAATTTTACCAGATAAATTATAACTTCCCAAGCATATAGCACGTCCTCTTGACACTTGCGTATAGTATAGAAATGTATACTTCTTGATATTTACATATACACTATAAAAAAACTTTCATCACCAAAAAAAGAAACTGCTATTGCAAGTTAAATGGATGAACGTAGGCAAAACGATTGTGGAACACAAATGGATTATGCCACTGATGGATTCCACAATTTGCTGTCAGTCCACGTCTGGCACCACGATGTGTGGCAGTGTGTGCGGTAATAGACCCAAGTGAATATTCCCGAGCCAACACAGACGACGCGAAACCATTGCCAACGTCAACATGCAGTTTGCATAGTTTACAGCAGTGGAGTTGGCGTTCTCTCAATACTGTTGTCAATTACATTATGGAAAACTACTGTCTCCATTCCAGACTTTGGTTTTGTGCACAAGGTACGCTTACATGAGTTTTTATTATGGGCTTTAACAGTTAGCTTTTAAAACAATGTTTTACTTTTGATAAAACTTTGAGCTAAAACATCGATACGGATTATTAATGGATTCCATGAACAGTTTAATGATCTAAGATTTTTTTTTATTGCGCAGCAAATTAGCCCAGTTTACCAACGTGCCACCTAGTTTAACGTGTCTACCGCAAGCGAAGAATACTTATTGCTAAGTATTACTTGTTTACTACTCGGAAGATGGTGGAGATGGAATATTGGGCGAAAATAGACCAGCTGCAGCAAAGAATGGAGCATTAGGATTGCCGCAAACAGTTGTCTCGACAAAATTTGCAATCAGTAAATTATATGTCTTGTGTTTTAACAGCTTTCAATTACTGTTTCGATAAAGTTTGATTAATAGTTAAAACGCTTTATTGCACGCATCTCATCTTTCCATAAAATATTTACTATCAAACATTTTCTATGGAATATGTTCATAATCATAATAAATATGAAATAATATGTAACTTCCCTTTAGACTAAATCGTAATCCAAATTCGTTCCATGCTTGTTTCCTTCATAACGGACTGGCTTACCTACTTATCGGCGCGAATCGCACACGGCTATGATCTGTTAGGAATTCGTTTGCTTGAGGGTGTATAGAGGTGTGATCTGGATACTACTATTGTACCACGTCAGTTTCAAACACGTCACCCTCTATAGACTCTTATTTGTGGGACTCGCATTCCCCATCCCATATTCCATTCGATTCACTACCGGTACATAATGGAACAAAGTGCAAACCAGGAAGACATGTATTTGCGTTAAGTGTGGTTATTGTAGCAATCTACAGATTGACCAGGAACTTCGCAAAACAGTCCACGGAAGGGCATTTGCCATTCCAATCCTACCCAGACAGACTATTATTATACTGACTTTTCCTATCACTTTCCTTTCCTCTTATTGTTTAGTTTTAAACTGTCCCTATTTGTCTACCTCATTCTGTCCCCCTCCTATTAATTAGATTACGTTGTTTTTTTTATTTATTGTTGGCTAATCTCGTAATTTTCCCTTTGTTCTGTTTTAAATGTCCCTTTTTTATTATATCACTAATTTGTAAATTTTCTGTCTCTTTTAGTTCCCTCGTAAAATTCCTTTAAAACAGCTGACTAATTGTTATTGTTTCTAAACTACCACAATCGAAAGAAACTGTTAGGTTATTTCATAAAAAAAATAATTATGTTATCTATTTTCTTATTATAACAACTGTTTGCACATCATGTTTTATTATTGTCTGTAGGACTATTTGGTGGATTGAGTTTATTTTGTTTCTTAGGATTTAAAAAATCAATCTCTTAATCCTCCTGCAGATTGGGTCCCTTCCTGCCCCTAGCTCTATCGTCCTCCAAGTGCCCAATACACAGGTGATTATGATGTATGGTTACATCCTTAAATTCCCGCCGATTTAAATTTCTTTTACTTCTATAAATTACTGATAATTTTGATTTTTTCATTGTAGAAACAATTATGTTTTTTCTTCAAAACTAATTAATCACAAAATATGTTATAACGTCAGAAAATATCACTTTACCAGCCGGGACTATACTAAATAGTCAGCCATAAGACAACGATTCAATGCAAATGTAAAAGGCTTATTATGTTCACCAAATTTTAATGAAAATAGTTAAAACATTATGTACTGTTTAACTGCTTACATTAAACTGAATTCGATTTCAAATTTAGATATCTGTACATCACAATAAGTGTTGTTGGATCTGTTACGGAGTTTGAAGCAACAACGATGGAACTGCTTATCTTCACAAATTATATTAAAAGTAACTTTCAGACTTGAAGAAACTAACCCCAAGATAAGTTATTCCATTGTTATCGCTCAGGTTCAGCACTCCTGCTGCAACAAAGGAGCGTCATGCACGCATTAGAGAAGTCGCATTGCGTTGAATAATTCATAAAAAATAGAATATGTTAGTATAAAACATAACTTGTTTTATATAAATTGCCCAATCTTTAAAATTAGAAGTAGGGTAGTTTTAAAATTATATTTCAAACATTAGAAAGATGCTAAATATGAATAACCAAAGGGACTATAATTTTTCCTTCAATGAAAACCATGTTGAAATTCCCATAAAAACTAAAATACATAAAAAGACTTAAAATATAAAAAAATCATCAACATTTTTGTTAGTATATGTTTAAATCCAAAAATGCCCTTATTTTTTATGGTAGGGGGTGGAGAAGTAAGACGATTGGTATTTAGTATTGCAGATGTTCCACTCTGATTTATCACTTCTAGCCAGTCTGAACAGAAATAAAAGCAGAAAGAACCGTTACAGTATTAATCCATGTTTTATTTAATCGCTAATGTAGCCTACAGAATACGGCAATGTATATAACCTCCGATAATGTAGCCTAAGGAACACTTCAATGCATGTAACATCCGCTAATGTAACCCTAGAGTACTCGGCAATGTAAGTAACATCCGCTAATGTAGCCTAGAGTACACGGCAATGTAAGTAACATCCGCTAATGTAGCCTAGAGTACACGGCAATGTAAGTAACATCCGCTAATGTAGCCTAGAGTACACGGCAATGTTAGTAACTTCCGCTAATGTACCCCACAGAACACTGCGATGTATATAACTTCCACTTATGTAGCCTAAGGAATATAATGTATAAAACACCCACTAGTGTAGCCTAAAGAACACGATAATGTATGTAACATCCGCTAATGTAGCCTAGAGAACACGGCAATGTTTGCTACATCCGTTAATGTAGCCTAGAGAACACGGCAATGTAAGTAACTTCCGCTAATATAGCCTACAGAAAACTGCGATGTATATAACTTCCACTAATGTAGCCTAAGGAACACGAAAATGTATATAACATCCATTAATGTAGTCTAAGGAACACTGCAATATGTGTGAATCAGTTTAATAACTTGTCATTTATAAACCGACAGATCGATCGCTTACTAAGAGTGAGCCAGCCCATATGTACCAGCCGACCAGTTGGCAAAGTTGCATATCGTGTTACCGGCTACCGTACTGCAGTAGCGGGAGACTACAGTACCTACGACGGTGTTGCCGGAAAGAGAGCACCGAACTGTGACGCTGTGAAGCCAAGCGGAACCAACATACGGACAGATATATGCAAACTCCCAGCTGCGCAATGCAACGGGCTTTGAAACGTAAATTATACTGTACGAGGAAGTCGAAGAAAGGAATAAATGTTTAAATACGCTTTCTGAACCAGAAAACATATATGGTATTACAAATGCTACGGTATGCTTGTAAAGGGGAATGTTATCAAAGGTTTAGTAAGTCTTTACTTCAGTAACTTCCCATCATTTCTTGTTTTTTCTTCAGTTGGAAAACGCGTAGAAATTCTACAGAAAAACTGGAAACTATTAAATTACGGGAAGCCCTAAAATTAGAAATCACCTCGAAACAGGGACTAGTAACTGAATAGACTCATAACATACCATACCAACTGAATAAGCCTCCGTCCATCAACGGGGGCAGTAGCAAAGGGCGAAACATATCGCTCGGGAAAGGAAACTAATCATTATAAAAATTCTAGAGGGTCTGATCTCGAATGCTTGGGGGAGCTAAGAAAGTGAAATTTCACCTATTTATTATAACTATATGTCGTAGATATGAACTAAATAGGAATACTCCATAAAATATCTTATAACTTTTTGTACAATATTCTATCCTATTATTATTCTATCTTTACTAACTTAATAATTAATAAACTCGTTTAAATAAGAGTAAAAATACAATAAGAAATTGTAAAAAATGTAGTTTTATATCGTTTCAAGTAACTTTAGTAACATTTCCACAAATTTATTTTAGAATGATTTTTTTTTGTTACAATAACTTTGGAGAGCCAATTAGCACCATTGCTGTGAGTGTTAACCACCTTACATAGTCCTAACCCGACATGAATACGGAATGTTAGAGAAATACGTTGTCCTTCACTTAAAATTATGAAGTCGGAGTCTCTAACTAAAATTTTAATAAAGTATAATTCACGTAACGTTTCAAAGTTTATATCACCTAAATAAATTCATGAAAAAAATGTTACCTGTGAATATGTAATGTTCTTTTAACAATATCTACACCCGATTTCCATAAATATAAACCAAAAACGTTCAAAGAATCCGACAGAACATGACGAATTAGTTATCTCACAGATGGACGGACTGCCCTTTTACCTTCTGACTCCAAAACCAAAAGGTATGCTCTATGGACCAAGAGGAACTTATGTTCCAAGTTCAAGTCTCTAGGTCCTTTGTATCAAGAGTTATCGCAAAGAAAGACGGCCAACATAAGAAGGCTATATCGGGTTTTTAATAATAGCACTAACAAAGCCCACTTCAAAGTGATAAGGCTTAAGATGTTCAGTTTGAGTAGTGCACAAAGCTATTTCTGTAGGAATCAATTTCTACTTACTAATAAACTATATCATTGAACAAACTAGGCAAGTGTCGAATATTGTGGAAACGGAGATACGAATTTTTTACTTGCGCTGATAGAATTCTACGTATCCTAAAGTCTCTTCAACTTTTGCAATTGATTATTACTTGGGTTTTTGTACGCTCTAAGAATAAGCGAGGTCGCAAGCGAGTTACTGCTGGCATAGGTCGAGCGCCTGAGCGCCTCATATAAAGGAGCAGTGGTCAGACGACAGACAGACCATCTAGGGCAGCCTTGCCACATACGGCAGAAACCGCATTGAAATGCGACACTACGATACTGCGCTCAATTGTTCGAGGAACGCTATTTATAACTTCTATACTATGAAAGTGGTCTAGAAAGCGAAACGGCCACCGGGGGCGTGCGCGAAGCGACGACACGACCCATGAAATACAGTACATAACTACTACTAAAGAGAGTTTACTTCTGTACATCAATGATAAAAGCAGAGTAGTTGAGTTGAGGAAGACAAATAATGCACTTCTAGCTGATCATTTGTTGACTTGCGTTCCTTGGGAAGAATAAGAGAAATGTTACTCAAGTAAACATTTGTGTTGTGTTAGTCCTTCAGGCACAGCCACAATAAAATATATTTCATATACTCGCATCCATAAAATCTTTGCTTGTCTGGGTTTTCTCGTTTCGGAATAGTGAGGTGTTTTTTGGTATACTGCATGATAAACGGCCGCGTACTTTTTATCAATATTAAGAAAGTTTATTCCTTGTCTTCACGCATCGATATCATCAACCGATATTGATCAATTAATGTGAAAATTTAATTAATCATATGTAACTTTTATTATAAACAGTATATGACAAGATAACGCATACAATGCTAACAAATGTTGCATTTTCAAACGTTGTGGTTTCAAGCTGCGTAGCGGGAAATAAAATAAACAGCTTACTAATTCAAATTTCCCAATATTTCAAACTTAATTAATAGAATAGAGATAGTCACTATAAGATTCAATTGATTACAACTAGATAATAAACACAACATTATTATCTTAGAACTATCAAAGCTTTAAGGAACAGAATCATATTAAGCGAACAACATTTTTGCCACATAATCTCCATATGGATCCAAGGTCTAATCCCTGGATATTCAAATCCGTACCGAGTATAAACACAGTTTCAAATTTTAAACATATTATTGTCTAATTTAAAAGTGACCAGATTTAATTAAGAAAGTATTGAACTGTAGAAACCCAAACGATATAGCTTATAAAGATAATTTGGCGTTTTTCCTGGCTTCAAAATATTTCTTTTTTGTTAAATTTGTTTGTGTCATGACTGTTTCATGGTTATGCCCTTTTATTATTTACGGAATTGTCTCATTTTAAGTATTATATTAGTTGAATGAAGAATCTTAGAGCACTGGAAAAAGTTTAAATAAATTTCTGCTAAATTAATACAAATTTTCCAATATTACTTTTATTATTTCTGTAAATTAAAATTAATTTAGGAAAATTTTTATTCATTTACCAATTAAATTAGTTCTATTTAGTTATTTCAATTAGGTCATTTCAAAAATAAGCCTTATTTCATATTTTGGATATGTTAAATTCCATTAATGGTAATGTTATTTGATATAAGAAGTATCGATTATTATGCTACGTGATATAAAAACCAAATCGGCATATCGTACTCCGATTTTTTGTTGGACAATATGAACATGTTTATGGAGGAGAGATGATGGGATTAGGATTAATTGTGCATTTTGAATACACTCAAACACGGTTTACTCTGATTCAAAAACAAATCCCTGTTATGTGTTAATTTTTTCAAATATTTAACACAAATGTTTGTGAGGGTATAACCTCGCTGTGACCGAATATACCATCAGCTATGTCAGTAACTGTGGTCTTTTCCTCTAGCATCTGCGGCCATGGGAGTACCCACAAATTAATTTCAGGGAATTATTCCGGAAGTTACATATTTACATCATACATCATCAATAACACATTTTAAACAAAGGGTTAAATCTAGATGTACATAATGTATGTGGTAGCATATTGTCACAATTGATTTTAGTTGTATATGACTGAAAGTATTCATAAAGAGCTAAACGGAATTTCAGGAGATTGATCCCATTTCGCCCCGGATATGCCCCTGCTACTTCTACATGTGGGTGTGCTCTTTCGCTGTCTAGAAACTACTAGCTAAATTTAGCTTACATGAGAGTTTTAATACTTTATTTGACAAGTGACACCCTCAAATATTATATGAAAAATGTGAATAAAATATATAACGAATTTCCGAGATCGGGAATTTGAATCAAGTACTCTACAACATCTATAAGAGTGTAAACCTGATACCTATTTTAAAAAAGAATGCAACCTGATAGAGCGTTCAAACTTTCAGTAAGATTCAATACATTTTTTATATAAATATGAAATATAAAAATTAAATTAAAGTGTTGAATATATCAGATATAACGGTTACGGTATTTAAATTATAATTGTATCAATAAATCTGAATAACATTATTTGAGACCTTAAGTAAGCAAATAAAATTTGGTATAACAGTTTATATTTCATCGTTATGGTATAATCTGCATTTAAAACAAAAAATTACCTTTTGCAGAGCAGTAAAAGATGAACTCTCAACCAGGCGAAAGCAATGATTACAACACAAGACATCAAACACAGGAAGTGGAGGACAGTACAGACATTACACGCTCGGCTGCCTTGACGCAATCGCTGACCGATTACAGCAGCCTCGCTCACAACTGGTTGGCTCAGGATATTACATCAATACACAGATAGATGTGTCATGTGTATATGTTTCCTTACTCGGTGAGTGGAAACAAAACTGTATCTAAGAGAAGATTACTTACCGCTGAATTTCTCGGCAGGTCTCGGCCTCCTCCTTGCGTCTTGGAAAGACGACGTAAATCCTCCCCCGTGAGGGCTAGACCTCTCAACCCGTTGGAGAGACCATTTGCACACGCGAAGTCCGGCTGGTCTTCCGAGTCCGTGAAGGTGGTAGGGGAATGTGACGAAGTAGTCGAGAGACTCTCGCTTTTCCTCGGTTCCGAGGAGGGAGAACTCCTCGTGGGAGTCTTCCATATATGACTAGAAGAAGTAAACAATGGCGATTCTGCCGATGTTGAAGCGTCACTATTGGGTCTGGAGGAAGACGCTGAAGAACTCGAGTAATCCTGTGGAAACCCGGAGGTCGATGTCGTGGAATCGATCTTCGTTCGACTGGTCGGGTTAGGAATGACTCCCACCGGCTCCCAGACCTCACTGGTCGTGCTGGTGTAGAAGTTGTCTTCTTTGGTTTCCCTCGACCTCTCATCCACCACTTGACCGCCCCGCGATACACTCACTTCCTCCCGAGTCACCACACTGCTCTTGACACTGAGGCTGGTCTCCAACCTGACCGGAGCCCTGAGTATCCCTGCCCGCACCAGGATCTGATTCAACAGGTCACAGTGAGGTACAGTCCCGTGCAGCAGCGCTTCGCGTATCGCTGCCCCATCCTCGCCCTCCAACTTTATCGGACAACCGTTCACCAACAGCACTTCCTCTTCCTTCACACACGACTTCTTCTCGCAGTCCACCACCTTGACTCCTTTGCCGAGGATGCTCTCTACGGTCTCTTGAATATCGGTGTCATCCATTTTTGCTAATTGGTTGTCAACAGCTACATGATTTCACTACAGCAATCGACCTAGAATAGATGCGATACAGTTAGACTTTACAATTATCAATACAGTAGCTGACCGTGAAGCAAGAACAATTTCTGATAAGGAAATAATATATTCAAACTAGGTATTATGAGTTGTGAATTTGGACTAATATTCCACCGAGAATGTTTTTCTAAATTAAACTTCAGATCTAAGAAAAAAAATATTTTCTAGTTTTTTTGAAAAAAACAGCCAACAGTTTTTAATAGGAAGCATCACACAATAGAACATTTCGTCAAATCCGGCATATAAACATCTAACAGTTGGCTAAGTATTGTGATATCAGTTTTATACTGATTTACAGAACACACTGTATTTGAATATTGGAGTTTATGTTCTGTACACTAATTGTAGTTTAGTTGAATCTATCTGACGATCCGTATCATGTTAACGGTTTTGTGTCAACCCTAACTAATCTAGTAACCGCTTGATTATAATGTTGGCTAATTGTATACGCATCTGTTACGCACCATAACACATGTTTACTGCATTACTATTTCCAAACATTACCCGTACATAAATACAATATATGGCTCTAAAGGTTTGTAATAAACCAATACGGAATCACGATACGGTTTTAAGAAGTTGAACTAGAATGGAACAATAATACAAAAATCCCCACTCCCGTTCCTTCCTTTTTCCCGCCATCTGCAATGACGATTGCCATATACCTCTGCTCTGTTCTAAGTGGTTGGTCGGCGAATGCAGACCTATTGTGTGATCAGTATTCTGTAGTTCAGTTTCAGTAATTAGTGATGTGGAGTTGTATTGTGTTGTGCATGTTTTACAGTAAGCAGAGTATGTTACAACATACGGGGGTGTCATGTTGTAATCTCCTTACTTACGGGTGTCATATCGCTCTAGATTTGTTATTATAACTTATATTATAGTTATGTTTCAGGGTAGTTGTTCACCTAATAAAGAGATCAGATTACAGATCTCGAAGCGTAGTGATACTTATTTTTTGTATCGGTGAACGATGGCTAATGTCCGGAAAAAATCATATTTCTTTTTCAATCCTTCCAACATCAAAACAATATTGAAGCAAAGAAAAAAATTGAAATCTCGCAGGCTTGTGAAAGTATCTCAACAGCGTACTTTACGAACTGTAATGAAATGAGAAAGAAACTTGTAAACACAGTTTTGTCATGAGTATCGCTAAAGTCAAACGTCGGGGTAACGCTCTCATTATTGTTGGATTTAAGGAATATAAAAGGAAAATCTAACAAGATACTAAACCGTTCTTCAAAACAGTTATCACTGTCAAACAAGTAGCTGTAAACGTACTGTGAAACAGTAAATCAGACAATGCAACACGGACGTGTTAACGATAATGATGGAATTGGGAGACGTGCCAGGCAGTTCTGGCAGGAACATCGCTGACACGCCCGTCACATTCCGGCCGTCACATCGCGTTACATTCTGATACACATCACATCCACATTCCTTCACTCGCTGAGATACACGGAACCGCTCTTGTGGCAAACATTACAAGCAGGTTCATAATTTTAGAGCGTGCTTGTGGCAGTTCTAAGAAAGAACATAGTATCAAATATAAGATGGAAATAACCCGAATATTAATTGAACTTGTACTGTATCTATCTTACACTAACGGCAATTTTATATACAATCTAGATTTAAATGTTAAACGTATAAAGAAAGAATTAAAAGCCTGCTGTAAGAAGGTGTATAAGGAGCCGTTGAGATTATCTGCTAAAACTGTGCCGTTGTTGTTTCATTAATCCCCAACTAAAATCTTATTACTCAATCAGCCGTACAAAATCCAGGTTTATTCCCTTGGGGCGGCCTACTGCCATGCACTTAAGCCTCAAGGGCTTTTTGCGCACCCCGGAAACACACCATGAGGCCCACCAGTCTACAACTTCAGCAGTTCCACAAACCGCCGAAAACAACTTATCAAGTCCTCCTGGAAAAATTCACCACCCCTGTCCAAACCACCAAAGATGGCATACCGCTCTCTTGCTATTGCGGGGCAATCAAAGAGCAGGTGCTCAGCAGTCTCCTCCTGCACATTACACCTTCTACAGAGCAGATCCTCCTGAAGGATGCCGACTCTGTGAAGATGCTTCCTCAGGTGACCATGCCCCGTAATGAGACCAATAACCTGAGAAGACATTGATCTGTTTCATGAGAGAAGGTCCGAAACCACTCTGGAGGAAGGTGACTGTAATACCATTCCAGGTTTAAAAAATGACATAGAGTTGTGAGCTAAAAAAAAATTTTAATTCTCAAACTATTTTTACCTTCCTATTGGACTTTATGAATTATGGGATATATATTGTTTTAAAGATAATATTAATACGCATCTAAAGTCTTTTTAATGTTTGTTGAAAAGTTTACATGTTTAGAATAATGCCTATAAACATTTGGAAATCACTTTCTGAATAGCCCACAAATATTGAAGAAATAAAATTGTATTTGATGCGAATTAATTATCATTTAAAATTAATCATATATATAATGATTTTATGACCGAAATTAAGAATATAAAAGTGATTAAAGTTTAGAATTAAACTTAACTGGTTAAAATCAAGATTTATGTCAATACAGCTAACTCTTAACTACATGAATTATAGCTTGACAGTTGTGTACAGTGGTTTGATTGATTAAATACATGCATCATAGCTACACAGTATTGTATAGTTGCTTGATTAAGTACATGTATTATAGCAAGTCATTTGAAATGAATAGCTAGACGGTTTTGTATAGTGGTTTGATTAATTAAATGGATGTGTTAAAGCTAGACAGTTTTGTACAATGATTGTTTAAGTGAATGTATTAGAGCTATACAGTTCTTTTACTGTTGTTTGTTTAACTACATGTATCTTAGATAGACATTTTTGTACAGTGGTTTGTTCAGCTACACGTACTATAGCTAGACAGTTTTTACAGTGGTTTATTTAAGTACGTGTATTATAGCTAGTTATTTTTTACAGTAGTTTAATGTGCACATTGTACAGTAAACATTGGACTACTATGATTATTTAGGTATATAGTTATATATAACCAAAGTAATGATTCGAAAATGAGAAGGTTGGTATATCATCTAAAATATTTTGATTAATCTGAGTTAACACAAAGTAAGGTATACACTATCGTGTCAGCTAAGTAACTAACGTTGTAAAGAAGACTTTCACACTTTGTATAAAGGCGATATAGTAAGATAGCCTCTATGTTTTGGATTACTCTACGCTAAAAGGTAGAATAGTGTACCTAACATATTATGTAATATTTTTTGATCCAACACCACTAAAACAGACGGGATATCTGACAGTATTATAATATAATATTTCTGCAATATAATTGTGCTACAGCTAAGTCTAAGATAAATCTCTCAGTACTTCAAGTATTGTTGTAATACTCAATAAGCCGGGCGTACAGGCAGTCAATTTGATTTTATCTCAACCTATTTGGTCTATGAATATTAAAAATATATAAACCTTATGAGAAAAATTAAAAAGAGCATGGCAAAGTATTAATTCTACCTTTAAAACGAACCATATTTCATAAAATTACGATCTGAACTAGGGAAATAAATTGTTTGAAGTTTAATATTGCCCTTATGGAATAAAAAAAGTTCTTCCCTACAGCCAGCTGGAGATATGATACAACGTACTATAAACTGCATTATTGTGTTATTTTATAACTATACATTTTATTTGAAACTGAACATGTTACTATTATGGGCCTTGTTTTTGTTGACGGCTGACAGTTTTCAATGGTGAGAAATAACGAGGTTGACGATCTGCGGAGTTGTTAAGGGGCAAGTGTCACTCCAGTTCAGCGACTCAAGTGACGTCACGAGAGGGCAGTTGTGAGCCTTCGAGTGTTCGACAGCCTCTTCAACTGTCACAAACTCCTCACCTCTGTCGCTGGGCCCGCCCGCTCTTGACCCTACAGGGAACTCTACAGGGAGATTCCATCAAGGTAAACAATCGTATTCAGTTGCTACCCCTGAAGGAAATAATATTTCTTTATTTACATTCATTAAGTTATTACAAATAAAATGTCAACGGATCTCAATTTAATATTATAAGAAAATAAATTTTAACAGGGAGAAAGAACAATTTGTGGAATTTAAATTATATTTATGTATACTTTTAACATATTCTTCATAACCTATTTGAACTTGATAAATGTGGATCCTCAATTATATCAATTGTAAACAAGGATTCCGTTAATTTTATACTCTACGTTACGATAAAAATCTGTCGCTAGATCCACAGACATTACTGTTGTACAGTATTACACCATATTTATTTGTACAAAGTCACATCACATATATTTGTACTATACAGGACCTTTTATGTTTTAATTTGTAAAAAATTTTAATAAACACCCGACATGCCGTTCGATATCTCTTGACAGAAAGGTCTATATGGACTTGAATATGGTTCATGCTAGTTGGGCAAGTTTGATCCAAGGAGGATTGATTTCGGGATCAAAATGTTAACGATGGTCAAAGTTGCAATATTCCAGCGAAAATTTATAATAAGATTGATAAAGATTGTTTTAAGTTCGGTTGGGTCCTTCAGTAATCGATCTGTCGGTGTATTTGTATTTCATCACTCATTGTAAATTTTTAAGCAGATACGATTTTTAAAATTTTGATTGAAAGTGAAAATTTGATGAAGCTGTCAATGTTATAAAATGAAGCAGAGCTATTTTATTTATAGCCTCCAGTATACCTAAACAGAAATGTACGTTATTTTCCTGCAAGAGAAAAGAAAAGTTTCCCAACTCGAGGGCAAACTTCCTTGTTCAAACGGAGTAGTTTGTAGTTAGTTGTGGCGTGATAGCCCCAATAACACGTTAACTCCAAACAATACAACTGAAACTACAGCTGTTGAGAGCGGCGGGCCAGAAGTAATGGAAGCAGACGGTGAGAAATTGGGGTAGATTGTAATCTGAGGGTTGTGGGGAGGGGGCGGTGCGGCAGGTAAGTCCGACCTCACTCTCTAAGTGAAGTTAACATCCCCTTTAAAGCCCGCCAGGCGAGATTACTTTTTGTTTTTGCTTTTCAAAGTACGAGTAGGCCCGCCAAGTACTGTCGTCAGGTAATTGCCACTTGTATTCGGCTTTCTGGTTCACTCTTTATGCGATGCCTTTTAATAACATTTGTGTAAACGTTGGTAAAAGGTACAGCAGGGAATATCCTGAAAGGACGGCTCGAACCGGTTATGGCTGCGACCTTTTGCCGTGGGACATGTACCCTTTACCCTTGCCTATATCACATTATAATCAATCGTGTAACTCGTGAATTATTTCTAAATGGATTTTGGAGCAGCAATTATACTTTAAACTATAATGTTAGTAATATTTATTGAAAATTACATTAGTATAATTTGTTTGCGAATGTTTTATAAGTTTAGAGAACACAGAAGGGTTATCTCGAAACAATGCGAAGAGTACGTTTTGAACCTATAAATCGCCTATTTTAAAATCTGTTTAGACGTATGTGGACTTCAGACTCCAGGAGTCAGTCTGTGTTAGTGTCAGATGCTAGACGACGCACTACGCGGAAGGTGAAGTGGAACAAATTAAATGTTCGTACTGAATCAAACGTTGTCTGACACCATATCCTTATTGTATGAAGAAAACTCGGTTGCTCCGCCGTTCTTTGTGATCATGTCTGAAACATCGTGGTGCACTCAATTGTACACCTGATGAGACAATGATTGCACCTCTTCACGTATATTAGCTGCTGGGAAAACCAGACAGAACTCTGTAGTTTTGGCGTCTGTAACGTCGGAACTATTAAAAGAATTCTTTTTAAACGTCTTCGTCGACTTTCTTATTTCTTATAAGTGGTCTCCAGATTCCAGGAGTATAGTCTGTGACAAGTTTCAAACTAATAGGCTAAATTTACGTCTTATAACAATATTTCTCTACCAAACTAAAATTGTAATTGAATTGAATCATTTATTGACACTTTGACTAAAATTACGGTAAAAATTGTTCATTGTTTGGTGTGAGTTAAGTGGTTGTTTATGGGGTTTAAACAAGCCCACTGCACAGCAAAGTATAAATGTACTTTAAATCTACCAAAACCATTATACGCTTGTGTATCCAACAGTACTTCCTTGTTTTTGTATTCCTCATAGAACATGCATGCCCATAGAGTGACCCTGCACATGCAGTGAACAGTTTATATTTACTTTCTATTAATATGGCACATGAGTTAGTTGTCAGCTGATCATCTGAGGCTCCGCTTTTAAAATGGGGCTAATGGTTCAAACTGTATTTTGAACAGGAAATATCTCCCATGTATAAACGTTTTACTTAAAAATGTAGTTTTTACTCTCCATGCTCATAATTATGACAAAATATGACTGTCTTATAATACTGATACTTTACAAGTTAGGAGTACACCACACTTGTCGCGTTACAGGTTTTTCTCTGTCTATAGCTCATTTTATTCTCGAGATGGTCTGCGGACAGACAGAAAACAAACGCATATACATTCCAGGCAGAGTGAGGAGACCGTCTCAGCCTGATGAGTGATAGATTTCAATGACGCTCAGTCAAATCCCATTGATGGACATGCACCTTATTAACTAATTCTTATCAACCTACAGATGAAATCGCTCTCGAAATGTCCTGTGGAAAGTAGGCTGTAATAAGGTTCAGTCACATCCATCATCACACGACGTCGTCTAATTAGAAGATGGCAACAAATATCAAATTGTGAGTCCATAGCTCAATTCCTTCATGAGATCCAGCGTAAAAAAGCTACACAGGCAAATAGAAAGACATAAAAGGATTATCTGAGAACTCTTACAAATAGCTAAGCATTGTATACAAAATTTTAAGTGTATAGCTCCATTAATTCTCGAGATACAATACTGATTTATGTATAGGCTTTGCTAACCCTCAGCCACATACCATACAGCGAGATTATTGGCGGCTGTCGTCTATATACCAATAATCTGATAAAATGGAGTATCGAAAGACCCTGTAGAATTTAAAAGTCTTTGTAACCAATGGACCAAATATCCATGTTAAAAAATTCATCTCACATAAATGACTTCGGTCTGTTTACAACTTTGTTTATTCTATAATTTTATCATTGCCACCATGGTCACCCACAAGATTAATGGATTGCTCAGTCTAATTCTATGGAGTTACCTGTTCCATCACTGTCCTCGATTTTCCTTGCATAGGAGTGAAACTTCATGTGAAGTGTCACACCACAAAATTTTTTCGTTTTCAGAATATCGAGGGGTTAGAGAAACAGAAATTAGTTTTTTCAACTACTCGAATGATAGGTTACGCTAACTCTCTGCCAATAATATTTATTCAGTATTTATTTTCCCACAAGAAACACTAATTATTTACAATTATAACGATTTACAACATCTTATCGTGTATTCCAAGCAACATTATGTCACGTTGTAATAAAAAATCATTGAACTAAATCTCATGCATAAGGTATTAAAATCATAAGAAACTCTAATTAATTGATAACGATTTACAACATCTTATCGTGTATTCCAAGCAACATTATGTCACGTTGTAATAAAAAGATCATTGAACTAAATCTCATGCATAAGGTATTAAAATCATAAGAAACTCTAATTAATTGATAACGATTTACAACATCTTATCGTGTATTCCAAGCAACATTATGTCACGTTGTAATAAAAAGATCATTGAACTAAATCTCATGCATAAGGTATTAAAATCATAAGAAACTCTAATTAATTGATAACGATTTACAACATCTTATCGTGTATTCCAAGCAACATTATGTCACGTTGTAATAAAAAGATCATTGAACTAAATCTCATGCATAAGGTATTAAAATCATAAGAAACTCTAATTAATTGATAACGATTTACAACATCTTATCGTGTATTCCAAGCAACATTATGTCACGTTGTAATAAAAAGATCATTGAACTAAATCTCATGCATAAGGTATTAAATTCATAAGAAACTCTAATTAATTGATAACGATTTACAACATCTTATCGTGTATTCCAAGCACCATATTTTAAGTTATAAAAAAGATCATTGAACTAAATCTCATGTATAAAGTATTAAAACCATAAGAAACTTTAATTAACTGATAACGATTACTTCTTATCGTGCATTCTATTCAACATAATGTCGCGTTATAATACAAAGATCATTGAACTAAATCTCATGTATAAAGTATTAAAACCATAAGAAACTTTAATTAACTGATAACGATTACTTCTTATCGTGCATTCTATTCAACATAATGTCGCGTTATAATACAAAGATCATTGAGCTAAATCTCATGAATGAGGTATTAAAACCACAAATAACATTTTAAATGTTCGTAGTAGAACACAAAGCTATAATGCAAGCGCCCGTCTCCTAAAATGCAAATATCTCATTAAATGATGCCGCCCAAGGAGCACGCATTTCATTAAAGCGTGCTGTGACGATCTGGCTTTTCTGAATATCAAACTGAACGACAACACTCCTTCACGTAAAGTCAGCCACCTTTTGCGCAAATACGGGGAAACATTGATTTTACAATCAGGGACATTTTATAAACTCCCTGTGGAAGTATCGTATTTCTGTATGAATAAATTATTTTTAAAGAGGGGGACGTCCCTTCCCCGCCACAAGGGCGCGTGGCGGAGCGGTAGCGGCACCCTCCCGGCAGATGTGAGTCATGGATGGATGGTTCAACGGCCTCCGACAACCACCCGGCAGCAGAGCTGGGGTTGATAATAATACATTTTGCTCAGGAAATTACACCCCATTCAATTTAACTCTACCCTTAAGGGATTTTGTAGCTAATTTAGTTCGATTGGTAACATTGAACCAATTTAGTCTGCATGGATTTAATTGATATAAAATAGGGAACAAAAAATAAACAAACAAAATATTCTGCGTTGTTAGAATGCGTTGTTTGTTCTCTACTGCACCTTAAAAAATCAGTGCTAAGAAATGGTTTAGTAAATCAAATCAAAAACACAATTACATCTAATCTAGTAGTCACGCAACTTGTTTAAGATTAATATTTAATCTGATGAAGTGTTCCTTGTTTTGTATACTGAGCCACGTTTTATCAAATTTAAGGCTGTCTATCAGTTTGGAAAATAAAAAAGAAAACTTACTATTGGATACTTTGGACAATGTTGTTAATGTGTAACACCATATTTTATATATTAAGGACGCTTATTTTTATTTATGTATGTCTGTTTGTAATGCTACCAAGAAAAATACTTTATTTGTTGATTGCTTAAAATATGGCAAAATTTGAATTTCATAAAAATCAGGTTTTATCCATAAACTCACATTTATTCAAAATCATGTACAAGACGAACATTTACACATTTTAGGATATTCTTCTGTTCTTGTTATATTTCTTTCAGTTATTGTGGCGGGTTTGTATTTTGTAAATGGTGAAAATAATTCTTTAATATTTGGCCAATACTTATATCGTGGTAAGCCAAATAACTATACTAAATTACAATAGCTAATATTACGGTGTGAATTTTAAGCAGTGAAGTAAGCAATGGGCGTATAAACATTGAAATTTAATAAAGCAGAAGAGGTATTCACAAAGTTCTTCGTATTACTTTTGACAAAAGGAATAAACTCCTGATCAAGAATCCAGGCATTAGTTACAAAATACCCAGTATTTTGAAAATTGGCCAACAAGTTGTTATTTGAAACGAGTTTTTTATATTTAACCGATGCACTTTTAACGATCGTGGAGCAATTTAAATTCAAATATAGCGCGCTTCAGGAATCCGTGCTCGACAATAGACACTTTGACGAGATATGGAGAACGTAATGAACAGATATAAATGCATGGAAGCGCACGCGAGAGGAAGAGAGAGCAGTCGGCTTACCGCTGAAATCCGAGCGGGAGATTGGCGCGTTTCTGTTACCACCAGCCTCTGTCAGCGCTAGCGCCAGGACTGACATATCCGCAGTCAGATACCATATCCTTATAACCGCGACGTGTGCCACTTCGACAACAAGCCAAAATGTCCTGCCTTTGTGAGCGAAAAATCTTGAACGCTTTTGAGCCGGCTGTAGTAGAATGAACTTGAAAAATGTTAAGACCTTATTTTTGGCCGTAGGGTTATAACATATGTCTCATTTTAAAGATGTATTAATACGTTTTTAACAACAACCAGTAAAAGTACTAGATACAGTACGTAGTATTCAGTAATACAGTCAGTATGATGAATCTAAAGTGATACATGCTTTGTTAAAGGTTAACAATAATAGTGCTACCTAGCATAAGTCGTACCTAGCATAATGTATAGTGTATGAGACACGTGAATGTGAGTAGAAACAGTCAGGATGGTGTATCAGAATGGATAAATTCTACCTGAAGTGTTGACCAGTAATGATTTATAAATAACTTAACAATATAGAAAAAGTACAAAAGCGTTAGTGGTCGCTTATTATTTATATCTTTAAAATAAAACATCATTCATAATTCTTTCTACGGCCTAAAGTGAGAGCTTTAGAGGTGTCTGAGGTTCAACGTTGTTTGTATATGGTTAACATAAGATGGCCACTAGCAAACCCAGCTCCTAATTCATTGTACTTAAGTACCACATGGACAAGCTGTGTGAACTTCTGAACGGAAAAATCTTAAGTGATGAGAACCTAATAGTTCATTCCGTCTGACTGGCTGGCCGTCCATAGCAGCAAATCCTGGTAAAAAACGGTGCTCAGCTCTCTGTGAACGACGCGCGGTTCAACCAAAGAGTGCTTGCTGAAGGACAAAGCTCTTTGACTGTTTATACAGGCCATAAAGAGGCGTCTGGCCTGGACAGTGTTCCACTTTATCTAAACACCTTATCGCAGCCTGTTGATATTAGATGCCAACACGAACTGAGAGCCGCCATTACTAGTAGTGCTGTTACTCTCCAATCGTGTTCTAATGATAAGAAACGTAGTTAGGGCTTAACAATCCTGTCTACAACTTCACCTCAGATTATGTTATCTGTACTTTGATCATTTTATCTAGCAGATTACAATTATTTTCTAGAAAATTAATTAAAAACCTTCACTAATTAACTTTATTTGACCACTCTTACCAGATTATAATATTTATCAATATTGCATTAGTACTGATTTTCTAGCAAAGAAATCTTCATATAATAATTATTTTCATTTCTTTATTTTTGATGCACTATGAAACTTTTACGACAACCATACTTGAAATATTTAAAACGCAACTTATATTATGACTTAAGTCATAGAAAAGACTTATGCTTAAGACTTAAGCAAAGTTCGACATGTATAAATATAGTATGCGATATGTCATTGTGGGGACATAAATAATTAGGTTGCGGGTATAGTTCTTAGGATTAATAAAAACAAACATGAAAAAATCGTAAACCATATTTGTGACTAGTTCATTTAAACTGTAAAAGAATTAGCTCCTAATACAAACGTACCTTAAATTATATACTTAAAGTAACAGTTCACGTTCCACTTTTGTTGCTTCCACCAGATAACCTATAGGTTGTTTCGTGTACAAATTAGTGCTTTAAATAAAATAATTAAACAGTTGAATTCTTAAGAACAACATTGTTTAGATCAATTATTATTTAACGCTAAATTACAACTACTATCGATTTGGGACGGTAGGGAAAACAGTTAATTTATTCTTAAAGTTTATAAATTGCCATAGCTCTCTCATTTAGACCATTATCTACGTAACATTAAGGCGCTATGCAAATATGTATATTTGATACGACTTGTACAAATAACATATTTATGAAAACGACAAGATGGATATAGGAGTATAAATTAAATCAGCAGCCCAATTTGTACCAACCGAAACCATATCATGTAACAGGATCGGTCAACCTACAGTACGTGTGAACAGAATTTAATCAACACGAGCGTGTTCTGTACAGTGGCCCTGTGCCGAGATCAAAGCCCGTATCGCCCGTCAGCAACCCAATTTGTATCATCCGAATACTATATCAAGTAACAGGATCGGTCAACCTACAGTACGTGTGAACAGAATTTAATCAACACGAGCGTTCTGTACAGTGGCCGGTACGGAGATCAAAGCCCGTATCGCCCGTCGGTCACTGCCCTCGGCCGTTATCAGCCGACTAAAATAAATTTCCATTTGCAAATGCAACAAAGCAGCAAGGGTAGGAAACAATTAGTTACGAGGGGAAGGGCAGATGGGCGTCAAGTTTCAATCCCTTTAAACATCTGGCTTCCTTTGACTCCCAAAACTCCTCTCTTGTTTTTACAGCTTGCTTCAAAGCGCCAAAACGAATTCCAAATACAAAAAGTATTCGTGAAAAACAAACAATTTATTTTACAACACTGTAATAGTTTTAATTATAATATTTATAACTAAAACTATCAATATTCTTTAAACGGTTTCATGTTATAATATGACCATTAAATTAGTTTACTCTATGCATTCTCTTTATAACTAGAAATTCAGTAAATTATCTAATAATTTTAACAAATGGCATATATTTTTATCCATACAGTTTGCCAATTTGCTCTGCCCTAATATCATCATTGAAACTATTACATATTCATTTTGTTTTGTCAAATAAACCGGTCAAGGCGTTTCTTTCCATATTACTTCTTTGTAATACTTAACTCATCTGGAATAGAATATTGAGAATATGCTCACGAGTTATACAGTGAAAATATTTATAATTAGAATCTCGGAAATAACTTACAAATAACTGTATATTGTGTGATGTGCTAAATAAATTATAAAATTATATATATATATATATATATATATATATATATATATATATATATATAAACTCCAGGCTATGGTAATTACAATTGTTTGCTATTTAATGGAATTTGTTATTTTTACCCGATGATTGCATAAGATGTCAAAAACCCAGTTGGATACAATTAGTGTAGGAGGCTTTCATAAATACCAGAGGCTGGCTATACCAGTAGCAATATTGTTTGCACGGAAGTTAGCAGGATATCTGGCAGTAAACAGTTTGGCACGCGCCCACAGCACGTGTGTTGGATATACCACGGCCAACTCTTATTTGCTAAACCCATCATGTTCGTTGTTAAAGCCTTACACAAACAATCAGCAGGTTATATGGGTTGAAAACTATTTGCACAGACGCAAAGCACGTGTGTTGGATATACCACGGCCAACTCTTATTTGCTAAACCCACCATGTTCGTTGTTAAAGCCTTACACAAACAATCACCAGGTTATATGGGTTGAAAACTATTTGCACAGACGCAAAGCACGTGTGTTGGATATACCACGGCCAACTCTTATTTGCTAAACCCACCATGTTCGTTGTTAAAGCCTTACACAAACAATCACCAGGTTATATGGGTTGAAAACTATTTGCACAGACTCATAGCACGCGTGTTGTATGTATGACGGTGTATTGTTGTTATTTCAAGGTTAAACTGTTTATTACAAGTTTACAAATAAACTGAAGTTACCTAATAGAGACAGGCTGTGTTAAAACAACACTATGCGTTATACTCGCATTACCCAGTACTAATGACCCTAATAAGCAAATGTGAAGTAGGAGCGTCTATATAAGTATTAAACAAATCCGTATTGCATGATCCGTAATGACAGATGGTAAAAGAATTTATGTATTTCATCATATTAAAAGTTCAAAGACGTTCGCGTGCAAATGTTTATCAAGAAACAAAACACATACACACGCTTTATTTACTTGAAAACTATCTCGAAAATGTTAAATTTACGGAAAGTTAATATTGATTATAACTTTAGATTATAATTGCACCCTTTACTAATAAGTACTCAAAGCCTGATGCAATGAGTGGACTTTTAAGAGGATTACTGGGGAAGTGTGCAAAATGCCTTGGAAGGATTCGGAGGTAAATTTAACCTTATATACCTTTATATATATATATATATACATAAAGTCAAACATGACTGACACTCATTACTTTCATGACGTTTGCCATTTTATGGTTACAATTAAATCGTTTACAAATGAAGCCAAATAACAATTAAGAACACCGAAATACGGATAAGTTTGGGGGACTCGAAGCGTTGTCTCTTGATGCCCGTACAGAATAAAATGTTCAGGAGAGTGCCCACTGCCCATCCAGGAAATTAGCTGACATGTTGTGCAGATGGGAGCATGTAGGGAATGTGAGAACACATTCTCCATTGGATTCGCACATCGCTGCCAACAGTGCAAAAATAAAACTGACTCGTCACCCACATCATACATTATTCAGTGCAGAAATAGTGCAAACGTGTGCTAACTGTATAGGCGACGAGACCTAGACCCATAACATAGTAACACATAAACTGTACATATATTGTATTATTCCTTGCACACTGGAGGAAAGAGTTTTACATTAGATAGATATTAACCCTTGCAGAAAATTCCACGGATTTTAAAGCGTGACACAGATATCATAAAGTTGGTGCAATGGGTTGGAAGGTTTCTTAGTATTAAAGAACTAATCCTGAACAATAACTTATTTCAAGATTAATAAAACATGCTTTTGATCAATCACGAGAATTATAGACGTTCAAATGAGGAAATTTAGATTAATTTTGTAACCACATCCTGAAAAAATAAATGTGATATATTTACAGTTTGCGCGTAAAGTGTAGATTTAGGAAGTGACAAAATTTTAATGGCTTTTCAAAATTAACTTTGTATGAAATATGGTTTAAATAATGAAGTGCCTTTGGACAACAATTATTATCTTTAGAAAACTACTTTTAAACATACAAAACACGAGTTCCTTCCACTCACCTTATATATAAATACTTTAAAAAAATACCAATAAATATCCACCACTAATAGTTTTATTTTAGACCTGATATAAATTTTAATAGATTCTGGTTTAAAAATCTTACAACACATACAAGGCTTATCATAAAACTTTTTAATCTTTTCCTGATTTTACAAACGGTGTCTTAAAGGGATGTGGCCTTGAATTTTAAATAAAACATAAAAAAATAGTACAACTAAACTCTTACTATACCATCAGATAGATAATGTTTAATTTAACAAAAAAATTGTGTTTCTATAATTTGTTACCATAAGGTTGTATTTCACTGAACCATTTCCCCACACTACGCCGTACACATATTTCTCGTATGTAGAGGTTTTCAGGCCTCACTCATTAAGACGCTAAAGAACTACAAGATGGGCCGAAAGGACTATTTTTGGTCGGGCCCCGACAGGGTAAGCCACGTGTTTCTTTTGTCACGGTCACCATTTGTCATCCTCGGGAATTAGCGGAATGACTCGGCGGAACAAAAAACTGGCTGCCACCTCATTAAGCAAAAGGAGGCAATGTTTTTTTAGGCAATGACTTTCTCGTATATTGGGTTTAATAGTGATTGCTTGCATTATAATTCAGCATGATCGTTAGAAACGGGCCGACTTAGATGGAAGGAAGTCAAGGTTTTTGCCGGTTCGCCAAAAGTTTAATTTGTCAGCGGCCTCTCTTACGGACGTGATTAATGCTCAGTCGAGTCGATCTCAGAGTTGCCGCGAGGAGCGCTGCGATCGTTAGCGGGCGTAATGAGACGTACCGACTGTCTGTCTGTCTGTCTGTCTGGCCGTATCGGTGTTAATGCCGCATTCTACAACACTGCAATAATGACTTCCGCATTATCTCATCCGTAGCCAGCTGACATACCAAAACGAATCGGAGAGAGTCTATGATCGTAAGTGCAACATATCGTGCTGATAAAGGGATCAAAAATGTGTTAGCACTAGTATTAAGAAGATAGGATAGTTACCGTGTCTTTGATACACATCTGAAATAAAGTTACTGTGCACTGTAGGAAATTTATGAGAAACTATCATTATTTTATCAATCAATTCAAATTTTTACTTAGAACTGTAATTTAAATCATTAAGCTTCAAATGCCAATCCTGAAAATTGAGCTTCTACCGATGATTGCATGAAGGCAGATATTAACGTTATTATAACTCATAACGAAACTGATACCGAAGTTATAACCCGCAAAGGCGATAAACTAAGCAATAAAGGCATAAAATTGGATAAAAGTTCATCATCTGAGGGGATCTCAGTGGTGATATTGAATAAAGTGAGTGCTTAAGAGGGAGGCAAGGAGACGTACTTAACCATTATATCTCCTCGCCGCCCACACAACAACCACGGGTTTTGTTTGAGTAAATTTATCCTCGTAATGTATTGTGTTGTAATCTATGAATTTTTATGTCAATTTGTAATACACAATATCTACACTAAGTAGAAATTTGCTGTGGTAATGAAATAATCTTAAAACTTATAAAAAAGTCGGAAATGCAATATATATATATATATATATATATATATATATATATATATATATATACAGGGTGTATATTATGTCTGGAAACACCCAAATATATCCTTTAATAATTTAATAATATATATATGTAAAATTACTGACTTCAAGGTTGTCATTTTTAAGTAATATGATACCAGTACATTCTAATAAACGCATGCATTTGGATTGTTTCCATGTAATGTTCTTGATGTCTTAATTGTTGTGTAACTAATCTCTTAATGGTGTAACTCAATTTATTATTACTTTATATATTTATTAAGTAACTGGCATTAAAACTTTGTAAGATGGATCAACTCTTTCCACAATGATTCAGTAAATAATACTTGCTCCATCTATCTTTAATTAGTTATCTATTATTAGACGTCATAATTACTCAAGATCCAAAAAATTAAGCTATCATTGTTTATTCAGATCTGATATGTATATTTACCAAACTAACAAGTGTGTAATACTTTCAAATAATATTTTATTAGTAAACGTTTTAACCATTCAGAAATAACATCAACCGAATTATAGTTTCGAGAAAGCTACAGTTTAAAACTCATTTTGAATGTCAAACAAACCGAAACAAAATACTGGTATTGCCGACACATTTTGTATTAAAATAATAAACATATTTATGATTTGTATACTGTATAGATAACATTGTATGAAACTATTAGTGATTCTATACAACTCGAGTTATATAAAACGTTTAAAACTCTCACTCAAAACGAGAACCATGCACAGACAGCGCTCGTACTCATGTACAATAATAACAGTGAATGTTCACTGTCACAATCTACCGCCTCCATTACTCCCACCAGGACCGGACCCACACCTTCAGCCTATCCTTGCCAGACGTTGAACCACAGGTAACTGGAAGTTTAATCTTTTTCTGAAACTTTCTAAGGAAAGTTTAATATCTGATTATTAAATCGTGACTGATCACTTTATTCAGCCAATTTATTCTGGACCATAACTTTCTTTATAATATATATTTGTTATTGTAAAATGTAAATTTATTGTTCATTTATACGCTGTACAAAGTGAAATTTTCGTTTAGTACACCTATCTACATTTATAAAAGCTTCCTTGCCCTTAAAATGACTCAAATATTGCCATAAATATTGTATCGCCACTAAAACCTATTTATATAAAAAAGAAAACTTAAAGCGGAAGGTCAAGCACTAAAAAAGAACGCCGAGTGAAACTACTGAGTGTTGTGTGCTGATTGTCGGCAAAGTATAAATTATTTGTCTACGAATCGTGTTATTGTAGTATGCCTACTCTAATTCGGTACACCCTTAACTTTGAACAGTTTGTATTTACTGTAGTGCTAAATATACTTTCAAATTTCACGTTAACTGAATGTAAGAATGAATTTCTAGGTTATCGCAATATGTAAACAAATTTGTAATAGAGTTTCCTCTATTATTAATTATTTAATTAGTTAATTCCATTGAACACTGCACCACTGACATGGTTGAACGCGTGATATTTATTCCGTGTCCACACAGCCGCGATGATATGGCGGCCACGTTTGAGAGATGTCAGCTCTGACAGTCTCGTGTGTGACTAGGTCTTGTAAATAAAACCTCAAGTATTCAGCAGAGGACGACAGTGCGGGTACTTGTCGTTGAGGTAGCACGTGGTCGGCTGTCGTTCTTTGCAAGAGCAACCTGAAACGTGTCCGCCACGTTTCCAAGTGATCGCTTATCTAGCGACTGGTAGCCTGAGGTAGCACGTGGTCGGCTGTCGTTCTTTGCAAGCGCAACCTGAAACGTGTCCGCCACGTTTCCAAGTGATCGCTTATCTAGCGACTGGTAGCCTGAGGTAGCACGTGGTCGGCTGTCGTTCTTTGCAAGCGCAACCTGAAACGTGTCCGCCACTTTTCCAAGTGATCGCTTATCTAGCGACTGGTAGCCTGAGGTAGCACGTGGTCGGCTGTCGTTCTTTGCAAGCGCAACCTGAAACGTGTCCGCCACTTTTCCAAGTGATCGCTTATCTAGCGACTGGTAGCCTGAGGTAGCACGTGGTCGGCTGTCGTTCTTTGCAAGCGCAACCTGAAACGTGTCCGCCACTTTTCCAAGTGATCGCTTATCTAGCGACTGGTAGCCTGAGGTAGCACGTGGTCGGCTGTCGTTCTTTGCAAGCGCAACCTGAAACGTGTCCGCCACTTTTCCAAGTGATCGCTTATCTAGCGACTGGTAGCCTGAGGTAGCACGTGGTCGGCTGTCGTTCTTTGCAAGCGCAACCTGAAACGTGTCCGCCACGTTTCCAAGTGATCGCTTATCTAGCGAGTGGTAGCCTCGCTTGGCTCTGCAGCAAGAACGTTCCCATTTAATAAACTGGATCGGTACTTTTAGTTAGCTATCGTATATCCAGCCACGCTAGTCACGTGCAGTGTCGAATAGCCTTTAATCCTGAAGGCGCTAGAACCTTTTATTCTCATATGTCTACAATTACCTCGGTCTCTGCCAGACTACTGACCACTTTTCCTTATAGAGACAACGGATTGCTTTTTTTACTTTTTTTCCCATGAGAACATTCTAAACCTCATGCAGTTTACAAAGATATTTTACATCGTCGTGTTATGGGAGGTCTCATTTTAAAGTTACAATTAATACACATCTCAAATTGTATATTCTGAGTATATAAAAAAAGGTACAAAATTGGTTCAAACATTGGTATGAAAAAAACTAATAAAATATCGAAAAATCTAATAAAAGCATTTGGATACATATCAATCTTTAAAACCAAATGGTCGCCATTATAACCGGTTCTAAAATTAAGAATTAAAAACCAGGTACTTTACTTGATAAGGGACATCACAATAAGTAATTTTTATATTAGACGACAAACACTTGTTTGGAAAAACATATTGATTTATGCACTACTAATGTCATCTTAAATTTAGCAATTAATATGGATATTTAATCACAATATTCAATATGAGCACTTTTAGCTAAAATACAAATGTCTGTTTGATCGTTACCAAATTCTGAAGTTGCAAAAGGTATAAAAGTACTATATAAAAAACTTTACAGGTCGCTATTTTTAAAACTGTTCAAAAAATACTTGCGAACATTACATATATATATATATATATATATATATATATATATATATATATATATATATATATATATAATACCGCAGTACGGAGTGATAGCGGCTTCAGTATGTGAAACACCCGTACTTACATGAAGAAAAATTAGGAATAGGTCTAAGAATCACCGGCGACCGAGAGTCACTACCAGTACCAGATCTCTGTTTCTTGCGGACCCTCCAATCAAAATTTCCCCCAAGAGCAGGGATTGTTGTGCAAACGAGCATCAGCACGGCGCGGCGAGCGGCTGCTGAGTACACCCTCCCCCAACATTGCTGACGCTTCACTGGCCCCGCTAGAGTGATTAGTCGTCAGCCATCAATAGTGCACAATTTCAGTTGTTGCTCCAACACAGAAGCTCGTTGTTATGAATGATCCGAGGTTTTATGGAATTGGAGCAGATAAGTAATATTTATGTTAGAGTGTTTGCCAATTCCAACCATTCGTTGTATGCATTGTAGCTATGAATACATCACTTTAAAACATGTAATAACTCTAATAAAATGTCTGTAGTAAAACGTTTTTGAAGCTTTAATAAAAATTGTTTACATCACCCCTTTTTATACGACCTTATTTTTAGTTCAAGAATTATGTTTAATTTTATTTTCTTGGAGAGGGTATACTTTTTGAACTCACGTTGAAGTAAAATATATTATTGCATTTTTGCCTGAATATCAAATAAAAATATCACACAGACTAAACAGCATTTGGATATGTATTAATCATAATCCATCTTTAAATTTATGCACTATTCTACGACTGGTTAAAGCTCGTTAACATGTTAAACATTGTTTCTGTGATGCTGAAATCAAAATGACCGCCTCTATAGCCGACACTTAAGGCATTAAAAAGGTTAATAATGCACCAAAACTGTACTTCGCTTAGGTATTTGGGTAATAGATGCCTTAACGTACTCACAGTAGAATGACTTCATTACATTAAAAAGTCATTATTTAACAAAAGTATAATCAGCTTGGGATAGTGTAATACAATCCGCAGGCTAAAGTAGTTGGTTACTGCTGTAGACTACACTAGAGTGAGCCAGATTGGCACGGAATAGTGTTTTCCTCAACAGGTGGAGCGGTTAGATGGCGGCGTGCCGTCCCACACAACAGGTGATAGATAGACACGTGTCTCCTGTCACTATAACCGCCAGCTATATGTTTACATGACAGCGCTAAAGATAAACGCCTTTTAGAGATAAACTCTGCTGTCAAACAGATGAATAAGTTGGTTCCGATATACACTAGGTATACCTACTGCCATGTCTTATGATACCATCGCTACCATTTCACACGCCTATTTCATTATTTTTGTCGTGTTTTATAATCGTATTACACAGCTGAACTGCCTTATCCTCCACCACCTCACCTATCAAGGTCAGTGTGGGCATTCTGTAGTCTCTCGCTTCCACGTAAACACTACCTCGCCATTGTATTTAACCAGTATGTAAATCCATTATCCGGAATAAGCGGCATGTCAGTTCTACCAAGCTGACCTTGACATTATTCTTCACTTATTTTGCTACACAGATTGCTCTTGTCTGAGATGAGGGTTTGGCAATGCGCCTTACACGAGAGGTTTCATTGGTTTCATATGATCTATTCGTTTTACCGATTATAGCATACACCTCAGGACTCCTTCCATCTTGTTTTTATTACTTTGGCACATACTATAATATTAAGAGGCTTCATTGAATTATATACAAGATTATATACTTTGAACTTTGAATAATGAATTTAGTGAACTAAATCGTCGCGCTGATAGGCTTGTCTCGGTTTGACGAACCACAGGATTTCTTACCAGGATTTCTTGAAGTTTGAACACGCGAATGTTGATCAGCGTTTCTCGATACTATATCGAATCTGGTCGGACCAGGTTGCACTTCCGGCTGCATAAGACCCTAAGATGCTAAAACAGAAGCTAGGCCAAGGCTGTGCCTCAAACGATCGAACTCCAGCTAGCCCAGCCCCCTCCGACCAAGACGGACGAAACAACGAATTAAGTAGAATAGTGTTTGGAGGGTTTAAGAAAGTAAAAAAATGGATGTTAACAAATTTCGAATTTGGTCACCACATTCAATACATTCTCCTACCAGACTAACAGACGAAAGTCCAGTATTAAAAATATTGAAAAGCTTTAGGAGTTAGTAAATTAGCATTATTTAAAGTTGTGCTAGACTTTTTAAAATGGACAAGTGAGGATTATTTTCCAGTGTAAGTTCAATTTACCATAAAAATGAGGTACAGTCCCAAAATTAAATTATATATTTATTTACTATGAATATTATTTGCTTGAAGTCCAACCTCATACATCAGAATGAAAGTGCTACATTACAAGAAACGTAAACAGTGAAGGTGGAAGCCGGTGCGGCGGCGGCGGTCTCTACACTGCTACTGGGTGAGTTCTACTGCCGTTGACCAGGTTAGCACGACCACTGCGCGCTGGCAGTGGATTCAGCACTGCTCTTGGCCAAGATGGCACGACCACTGCGCGCTGGCACTGGATTCAGCACTGCTCTTGGCCAAGATTGCACGACCACTGCGCGCTGGCACTGCATTCAGCACTGCTCTTGGCCAAGATTGCACGACCACTGCGCGCTGGCAGTGGATTCAGCACTGCTCTTGGCCAATATGGCACGACCATTGCGCGCTGGCACTGCATTCAGCACTGCTCTTGGCCAAGATGGCACGACCACTGCGCGCTGGCACTGGATTCAGCACTGCTCTTGGCCAAGATGGCACGACCACTGCGCGCTGGCACTGGATTCAGCACTGCTCTTAGCCAAGATGGCACGACCACTGCGCGCTTGCACTGGATTCAGCACTGCTCTTGGCCAAGATGGCACGACCACTGTGCAGCGGCAGTGGATTCCACACTGCTCTTGGCCAAGACGGCACGGCCACTGCGCAGCGGCAGTGGATTCCGCACTGCTCTTGGCCAAGATGGCACGACCACTGCGCAGCGGCAGCGGATTCCACACTGCTCTTGGCCAAGATGGCACGGCCACTGCGCAGCGGCAGTGGATTCCGCACTGCTCTTGGCCAAGATGGCATGACACCGACGCGATGGCATTGGATTGTCCACTGATGTTGGCTAAGATTACACGACCGCGGTGGCGGTGCACTCCACTGTTGTTGACCCAGATGGCACGACCACGGCGCGTTGGCGACGCAGTGTCGGGCTCGGGGCCGGGGGTCGGGTCGCCCTGATTTGTGTGACAGCTGCCCACCTCGCAGCCCAGCAGCAGTACCCGGTAACGGTAACAGTATTCAGTACCCGTGGCTGTGCCTAGTGCTCCGGAATGTACCGACAAATATTAAGGGTGTACAATCGGTTTTCAGTAAGATATTTTAATTTCAATGTTAAGACAAAAAAGTAAAAAAATATTGTAGGTTAATTGGATCCAAACTTGAAATTAGGTGCGTCGAATAAAGTTTGAAGATAAGCATATGAATTCTTACGACTTGGTAACGAATATGACTGAAGAGAAAGACTTTTTTGTACTTTAAAAATGCTATATACGTTAAAAACTTACGCTTCATTTCATTTCATAATGTAATTTACTTAAGTAATGATTGATCAAAAAACTGGTCGTTTCTGATAATGGGAGTCATTTTTGTTAACCCACACCAAACCACATAAACTTTCATAGGTTTGTTTACATTCTGATATTTTATTCCTCTCAAGCATTTGTGATCACAGTTCCCAGAATTTTGTTCTGTTAGGTGATAGGCATCATCTCGAATGATGATTATCTTTCAAAGCCATCAGTACGGAATGCGACAGCAAGATTAGATAAGGAAAATATAAACAATATACTATCCCCATTCTCGTAAAACAAGGTAAATTCTTCTTCCGTAGGAATGTAAAACCTCACACAATTTGTGTATGAGATTTTGCAAGGTCACATATTTATATCCTTATACCTTCAGCACTGTTTCCTGTGGCTTCGTTACACCATTCTTTAAAGTTACAACTTTAAATGCCTAAAATACCTTCTGGATTACTAAATAAAATTACTAATTTTAATTGCTACAATGCTTGTGTAATAATAAATAAAATTACTACTTGAAATGCCTCGAATGCCTTATGGAATAGTAAATTATGTGTTTAATTTTGTCTTCCTTCAGGAAAGTTATCGCTATGGCTTTTAAATAGAAAAAAGACCCCTAAAAACGATCACAATCGAATGGAACCAGGATGCACCCGTTCGATGGTTGTATACAGGAACGTTATACGAGTATTATTTATACAGCCATTACAATTATGTCTGTTAGAGTTTACAGATTGCGTATTTATGGTGAAATTCTATTTTCTGAGATACATAATAAAGAGTAGTGAAATGAATAGGTTGGATTAGTTTTAGCGAAATTGCAGGTAGTAGTTACATAACTTGATTAGAATTATACCACGTATTGAAACCCACGGAAAGGCAAGCTGATGTAATTGCATTAATTTACTTAATGGGTCTGAGCGTTGGTAGAGCTATGGTACTATTCCGACCTTACAGATTGGAGAAAAAGCAATAATCTTCTCCCCACCCCACCCCATCCAAATCACTCGTATCAAAATCTCCGGCGTATTGCTAACCTCCTGAATGCTGTCTATATTAAAAAGGAATAGTTATTAAAAGACACATCATGCAAATAGGAATACAGTTGATGAATCTAAATAAAGTGCCTGATTCGTCCGTTGGTTGTTCCAAGTTTTAAAACACAGAGTTAAAATAGTTATTGATTTTATGAATAAACGAAAATCCGTTTTCGTTTTTCTCATAATTACGACTTTAAAAAATCACACGTGCAGCTTAGACATCCAGCGACTTTTTAACGATATTTCTGTCTCCTAATAAATTAAATTAAATTAAAGAAATTAGAAAATAGATAAAGTTAAGCCAAAATTATTATTTAAATAATAAAATTACTGATAACTACATATTTTAATTTTTATTGGTCCATATCTTAATTCTGAAGACCTAACTGCTTAGTCATAAGACGAAAGAATAAATAAAAAGCCATAGTTTATTTGGTTTGGATTTACTATTTAAAAAATATAAAGAAGGAACGGTTATAATTGAAGTTATATAAAGACGATTTAATCTAAAAAGTATTCAACATTTTATTATTAGCATATATATATATATATATATATATATATATATATATATATATATTAACACACACACACGTTTGAGCATTGTTACATAGAAACAGCTAAGCATAAAAATACTGTTATCTAGACACAAAGAATTGTACATGTGAATATACTGATTTCATATATATGCGTAAAATTACAAGTATATTTTATTAAAAACAACCATTAAAATACCATTTCATTTAGTTGTCCATCATTACAAACGTACATTCCATAAAAGCACTCGGAGAAAGTTTAGTGTACTTGATGTTAGTCTACTTAAACTTCATCAAAATTTAAAAACACATTGGTGGCACTATGGTGGTTGAAAAAAGTTTTTTTTACTTCCCTTTTTTTCGCAAGAACTCAATGGCATGTCCACAAAAATGTTTCAAATGAAAATTTTCTTATTGCTGAGTTTATCCATAACATTCTGTAGACAAAATGTTTAACGATAGGTCATGAAGAACCTCTACTCCCTGCTCTTTAAGGAGGCCCCTTGCTTAAGGACCTCTTCAACTGTCTCTCCCTCTTGATCGTTAGCAAAAGGTTCTCGAAAAATATTCCTCAAAATAGACCCGTAAATGTGAGGGATGTCATCAACAAGACGCGCTGCATAATACATGAAGGCACGAAAATATGACAAGTAATAACCGGCACGGCGCGATGGCTAGAACATCGATGTGTAGGGATAGAGGGGAGGATGGAGAATCCAGGGGCAGGCAGCAACATCTGAGGCAATTAATTGTACAGTACTAAATAGCAACGATTGTCTGTGTATCTTAAAGTAAATTGACCTACAGGTATATTTCGTAAGAAAAGATATTATTAGTTAACAAGAAACAACAAGGCGTATTATTACAAATCCAGAAGCCTATAACCCGTCATAAATAATGTTAAATAATAGGGTTAACAAATTACTGAACCTACCCATAAATATTCAAATTGTGATGCATGTTAAAGACTGGCTTATTAAAAAAACAATAACACACGTGCCTGAATTGCAATCTCCCTGTTCTTAAAAACTGTTTAATAAAGCTTACAAATTGTTATTAAATTTTAATTTAAAAAGTATTTTTTTATTTCATAAAAAGTCTATATCTGTAAGGTAAATTATAGAAAATATAAATAAAAAATAATACAGATTTTCCAAAATGTACATTTTAAACATTATTACTATGGATCAACGTCGGAACTAATATACCAAAGTAAGACACTAAAAAATAGATTAAAGTCTAACAATCACGCAAACATGCAATAAAATATCAATTTGAAGATATCAGACAAAATAATTATTTAATAAATTTAAATTGTTCAGAGCAACATTGTAAATTCTCTTTTCCTAACTGTAATATTTTTTTATAAGTTGAATGGATTAACGTCTACTTGAAATATATGCATCTGACTCTTATATACTTATATTTTATATCCCATCCCTGAATGCAATGCCACTGATACCGATGTATAATAGATACTTTTATACGAAGTAATTGGTGTCAATCAATATAATTATGGTAAACAATTTCAGGTCTACAGTAGTTTGTTTCAGTTTAGCAGTGTTGTGTTAAGTGAGGGTAGGAAAGCGGTAACGTTGATCTAAGGATACAACAATGGCGAGGATGTCGAACCAGTCAGCCTTATTTACATGGGCCCCAGAAACGGAAAGCCATAAAGGTCCGAGCACTTACGACGATGGACCACACACAGTACGATGTTTCTCTCACCGGTTTCTGCTCAATTCTGCTTTAGTGATACTCGGTTTATGTCCCTTACCACAACGTACCGTTGATGCTCGGTGGATACTTGAGTAAGCCACGCGTAATCTCGACCGTCGAGGAAGCGGGACTGTCGCGGACGATATACCGGGATTAGAAAGCGGAACAAATCGCTTGTGAAATGACAATGTGAAAAGTGGCGTGGCTGATGGAACGAGACCAGGCGGAAGGCGAAGGAGGCTGCGAAACGAGGCGGACGAAATCGGGTTGACTGGCGAAATGAGTAAATAATAGAGACCGAAGTGGACAACTACGTAGCATAAAGTTGAGGTTCTGGCGGGCAGACACACGCTTTACTGTCACAAACTGCTGGTTAACATTCCACCACTGTATTCCTGATAGAAGTAAATCAAACAACAAGTTTCCTATCAGCACAGTGTAACCACCGTGGCCAGAATATTTATGTTTGAAAGTTCAATATCTTGTGTTTTCCCAGTGAATATCATAGTAATGAATCTTGATACGATTGCAAAGCAATATTATAATTAAAAAAACCTTTAAACCATAAGCAACCTGTGAAATGTAGTCCACACAGTCCCACATACTGTACGGTTGAGTAAAGGATGAAGTCCCTGAGAATAAAAGCACCTGGCCGACTGCACGCCCACTAAAACAGCGGCAAGAGGCACTTCTGTATCTGAACGGTCAATTAAAAGCCTTAACTATCCGCGACGAATTGATGCATTCTCTCTTACTCTCAGAACATTGCTCCAATGCTGCCAACTGTTACGTTACTTACCCGTCAAATTCACTTCTTTCGAACGTTACAATCACACGTTCTTAAGTGTAGCGTTAAAGTTGATACGGTAAATGGAACACTTAAGCCAGACCAATGATCTAATGCTCAGTGATCAAGTGCATCGTAGAAATTCATACCTTATTATACCTTTCTAAATATCTTGAGGCCCGTTATGGTTCTATCAACCTAGGACTAGCAAGAACACTTACGGAATGGAGACATGTTCCCAAACATCTTTAGAATTTGTGGTAATCATAGTACCAGTTTTGTCAATCTAAACTGTCCCCAATGAACCATATCCGTAATCAGTAGTCAGCAGAGTTCAAATATGGGATATTATCGAGCTCCTTTAGATTCACCATTGTAAGTAAACGTTTTAAATTTTAAATCCATATTTCAAAACCTCGATATCCAAAATTTACGAAGTGATGGGAGTTCACACAAGTGATACCGCGGTTTTCTACGACTTCCCGCAATTGGTTTTGAGTACATGTAAAGACTCGTATTGACCGCATATATGGGACATATATGAATCTCTAAAGGTAGTGTTATTGTTAACAAATTGGAATGCAATAAAAATCATTCAAAGTATTGTGGGGTTTCGCGACTTCCGTGTTTAGGCTGCGAAATTTTCAAATCTGTTACTTATAGAGCACCTAAGTGGTAACACGAACATGTGTACAAAGTTATATGGAAATCCATTTAGCAGTTTCGGAAATTTCGTGATGGATCAGTTATATATTTGTCTTTTATGTTTTAATTTTTCTATTTAGCAACATAAATAATTGTTATATGCCTACTTGCTATTAAGAGCAACCAAAAGCCGAGACGTTTTATCCTACCAAAAGATTCAAGCTATATTTTGTAAGACTTATAACAGATATTTAATTCTCAAATAATACAATTCAATAAACTAGAAATGTAGCCTCGAAAAGAGTTTTATATAAAACCAATAGTAAACCTTTTAACACTTTTTATGTTAAAACCATTATTGTATATTCAAGATACTGTCATGAATGTTTAAACCATTATACTAATTTAAGATTATACATAATTTTATCATATATGTCTGCGATGTAAATCTATCCCTGACAAACGTAGCACACAGTTATGTTTCACGTAATCATTAACTTGGTTTTCGCAGTTGACACCGTTCCTCTATTAAAGAAGTAACGGATCCACAGCAACAGAAGCAACGGTAGAAGATTTAGGTCAAACAATAAGAGATCGCAGTTTCACCAGAAAAGACAACTTTATGACCAGACCATCTTTCACCTATCTTGCACAACGGGTCGTCGTAAACCTACATCAACATGCGCAGTTCCCGCCCACACGTCTACCCTACTTCCTGTACACATTAAACTTCATATGTGCGCTGGGCCTTTCGTAACAAAATGCTGTAACCATTTCATACGCTTTGCTCAACACATCAGAGATCAAGTTGATCACGGTTTGTTATGAACGTTAATAAGCTATCCTAATTAGATTTTTACGTTAGATTAAACCAATATTTGAGTCTGAAAATTCTACATCATACTCAAAGTAATGAAAAATGTTCGTTCATTCATAAGTTATGAGTAATGAAGCCTCATAACAAACCTCTCCGTCTTTATGTTAAGTTCAGTCAAATGACAAGATGGAAAAATCTTTATAACAATCTAAAACATTTGTGTAAACGTGCGTCTTCTTCAATTTAAGACCGGTTTTATAAGAATCCGTCGAGTATTATATTTTAAACAAACTTTTGTGCGTCATTAATTAAATAAAACCTATTTTCCATGGCTAAATAACCTGTAGGTATTATAAAAATCGTATTTATGAGTGGTTGAGTGGCTTTAAACAAAATAATTTATTCGAGTATCACTAAACGCTTTTGGGATGATTAGAAACACAGTTCAACTAGGATTCCTAACCATTTAATGCTTAAATGATGATCATATTGTAAAATGTGAAGTAAATTTTACAAACAAAAAACATATTATCTCAATGAAGTATATTAGTATATAGTTTCTCATTATTTTTACAATTCAGAATCATTGGCAATGTTTTATTAAAATATTTAGAATGATGATAGTGTACAACCAAGTGTATATAGTTTCCAATAGTTTAGCAAATAGTTTACCAATAATAACGTATAAGAACTGAATATCTAATAAGGTATCTCTTCTAACTTCCACGTTTTATGATCACAGTACGTTACGCTCTGCAAGTGCCCATCACAATGTTACGTTTGTTTGTTTTCTTCTTGAGACAGCTTTCTCTACACCGGCATGTT
Source organism: Homalodisca vitripennis (assembly GCF_021130785.1). Lineage (NCBI taxonomy): Eukaryota > Metazoa > Arthropoda > Insecta > Hemiptera > Cicadellidae > Homalodisca > Homalodisca vitripennis. The sequence continues at coordinate 35,288,575 of NC_060210.1, forward strand.
TTTAATTTCTCTAAGTTCAACAGACCAGCGCCGCACCGCTATTCTCCGCTTTCTACTTCACATAGAAAATCGTACATTACGTTAGCACTACCTGTACATGCCTTGAGGTGCCATCGTTGTACAGTTATGCATTTACAGAAAACATCCACCATACTATGACAAAGTTTTTTTTAAATTATATGGATGTTGGACATCATATAATGTTAGCTCTGAGCTGAAAAATTATTTCATTTCGCAATCCAAAACTTTAGAACCAACGTTTGCATGGCGATCTGGTTCACTGTATTTAAAATTCAATGGGGACTAGAAATCAATACTTAATCATAGTTGCAAGCACTTCACTTAAATTTCGCGCATATTACAAATATATGATATGTTTGTAAACATTATATAGTATTTAGATTAAAATCCTAACAATTATACAAAGAGTATAAAATTATAAAGAGTTGTAAAGTACTTACACATTTTAGATTTCTACGTCAAATTGAATACACGATTGTTAGTGTATTATCATAAGACTAGACCGTTTAACTGTTTATTGTCCAAAAACCAATAGTATTGTTTTCGTATAAAGTGCATTATAAAAAACTTTACTACACCTCAGGTTACAGCTCGACTATTTTTACTAATGCATTTTCAATATTTTTTACGTTTTTCAAAACCTACGCAGTCAGTCATATAAGTTTCATCAAATAAAAAGGTCTTAAATTTCAGTGGTATCCAAATGTGCTTGTAATTTGTAATGCACATAATATTTCAATTTTAATACAACCCTATTTAACAAAGACTTTGGGTTAAATTGGAACAAAACAAACAAAAACCCACAACACATAGCCCAGTTCATTTTTATCGTTCCCGTTATTGGTAAAGGGTTATCGCATTACTCATAACGAATTGTACATTTTGTGGAAACATAATAAATAAATCAAACAAATTAACTAACAATTGAAAACACAAAACCACTCCAGCAGCTAATTAATTAGCCGTCTATAATGGCTTCTGATAAAACTACGAAATCGTTTCTTAGAATTCTTAACCAGTACTGTGAATATTATTGTAGATTCGTCTGCTTATTTATTAAAATACTTTTATTGTTTTAATTAAACATCGAAGTTTAGTGTAATCTAAGAAACATACTTTCAATTACAACATTACTTCATGTTAAATTGAAGTGCTATTATTACCTCTGTTCTACTTTCTGTATTATATATTGAAGTATCAAGTATCTATATTTGTATACACTAAGGTTCTCGAGGATCTTAACAACACCTGAGGATGATCAGACAAATCAAATTAAATCATAATAATATTATTATACCCTAAAAACATTTCGTCAACCTCAAGATGGTAATAGAAAGGCTATCTTAACCAAGTCAATAGGAATACCCGTAGGCCATACACAGCCCTCTCCAGCGACCTTATTTCGTATCCTCAAAATACCAGTAGGTCCTTCACCGCACCATCACAAAAACTTGCCTCACCAACCAAAAGATGGTCAGATCAGCTTCATTACATCTTTAGGAATACCAGCACATCCTTCACCACTCCTTCACACAACCATACCTAGCAAACCGCAATAAAATTATGATAAAATAAGATTGTTTGATGAAAGGAATGTCTGTTTCAATATTTAAAAACTACATTTACAAGAAAAGTGCACGATAAAAACTCACACGTAAATAATACATAGTAACAGGCAGTTTAGTCATTTTGCGTTTTATTTACGAGGAGCGAAGAGCTTATTTTCACTGTATCACTACAGTTATTTCTCCCACAATAAGGGCATGCATTACTTAATAACGAAGAATGTACCAAATTTCAACATTAATGCTTACGTTCATATTCCTTGAAAACAAATACGATAGTTACTAAATCATTTCTAAATCGTTTCTATTGTTAAGTTAGATAAATAAAATGTAGGGTTGCGTTCTCACTGTAGTTAATTAGTTTAGGTGCCGTGTTTTGCTATCGAGAGATTATTGTCAAGGTAGTCGTGACAATCTATAAATGCAAACATAGGGTTATTAATATTGTAAATATTAGAGATGTAGCCTCCTAAAGTGTTTGATCAATTAATAAATATACAATAATAAACATTTTAAACACTTTTTGATCTTTTTTTATTTTCGTACAATGTATATTTCAAATTCTAGGAATCCATTCATACCAGAATAGTACCTGAAAATAAAAATAGTGACTGATTGACTATAGGCTTTTATTATCGCATCATTAGTTAATCAAACTTTGAGAGGCTGCCAATTCCAGGATTTGTGGCAATTTGTTGTTCTAAGAAACAAAAAATCATGTATAACTTGACCTAACTTCGCTTTAAGACATTTACGACTTCATAACAAGAGAATACCCCGTACCAAAACATGACACCTAAACTGACCAAACTGTAAATAAACACTGCGATTGCTCAACCCTAGACTTTCATTTGTCACAGTTTATTCATAAACAAAATATTTGTAAAATATGCTTCCTGTACGCAGTTTTTTGTTCTATGTAGAATGTTGTATAAAACAACTAATTTTCACGTTATTGTCATTCGCCGACGTGAATTACTAGTTGCCATGCAGTAAGCAGCGTTTTACTGTATCGAGTGTATTTTTACAACAGCTGCCAAAAGCGCACTGGGGTCTTTCCGGCTCTTTGAGCTGCTGTCAAACCCGCACCATTATAGCCTCTGATGGATTACGAAGGGTCGGCATACATTAGCCTACACAGTCAGACGTGCTCGTGTGAGCGAGTGCGCGCCGTCTGGACCCACACACGAGACGACACGCACGGACGCAGTTCCACCCATTCATCGGAGTTATTACGAAGCGACTACGTCAGGTGTGATATAAGTGAATGGTTCCTTTGCAGTTACTATCATTATACACACATTATTTATTCGTTCTATTAGTCATTATATTACTGATCATATTATTCTCTCTGTTATAGAGTACGCCATACCAAGGGTCCCAGGAAGAAAAGTCTGTAGTTCATTTCATTTTGAAGTCTACAGATAAAATCGTTCTCAAGATATTCTGCGTATAGAGTTACGGCTCATCCAAACTGTATTGAGGAACTTGTCCATCATCAACTATCTTGTCTATATATAAATAAACTGATACAACGGTTTAACGAAGGGCCCAATAGAATGTAACGAGAGGCTTGCCAACCAATCCACTAAATATCAAAACTGTATTGAGGAACTTGTCCATCATCAACTATCTTGTCTATATACAGGGTGATTCATGAAGTTCTCCCCCCCACTTCTACAGCACATTTGTACTAGTAAAAATAATGAAAAAATGTTATATAAACATACGTCCGAAAACGCTTCGTTAGCGATTTACAGCTAGCGAAAGATTTCGCCTGAATTCCTGGGTAAAGAGTAAAATAAAGCCATACTGAACTTTTGGAAAAGGTTAATTAAGTAAGAAATATCGTGGATTCTTATGTATTTTTACCTGATAAAGCTAATAAAATAGGTTTTCAGAACTGTACCTGTAGTAGTTTTTGAGTGGATTCAGGGGTTAAATGCAAAAAAATTGGGGCACGAAACAATGTTTTTTTTAAGTTTGATGTACAATAACTTTGTTAAATTGGTAATAAATACATAAAATCAACAAAAATATTAATTGTAGAGAATTTAATTCTGAGAAGATTGAAATAATCAAAGTCTAAAATAAAATAGAAATAAGTACCAAAAATAGATTTTATTCAGTATAAAACATTATTAGCTGTAAAGAAATACCGTACGGGTATTTAGTTAAAATAAAACAAAAACAAAATGTTTGTTCCTTAATGATAAGATAAATTGAGAAAACAAGATTAACTGTTAAATAAATTTGTTTTGTAAATAAAAATAATCATGTTTATATACGTTGTATTTTTTTTTAATAAAAATTTACATCTAATGTTCGAAAATAAATGAAGCAAACATTTTCCCATTATTGTTTACTAATCATCGAAATGCAGTTTTTTGTTGTATTAATTTCTAAGTTGGTAACGCACGAATAACAGCTGATCAACAATGGTATTCTGTATGTTACGTTAGAACTGTGTATTAGTGGTGTTTTGCAAGCTACAGCAGGAGATCGGGTTCTGTGAATCGTATTATTAAATGCATTTTTCTGTGAGTTATAATTCGATTGTTTATTCAGCGAAAAAAATGCCTTACTTATTTACATCAGAGGAATACGCTGATATGGTTTTTATTTTGGGTTACTGTAATGGTAATGCTAGAGCTGCTGTAGAAGAATATGAAAACTACGTTACCCTAATAGGAGGATTCCAGATACCAAAACAATTTCAGGAACTTTTCGTATTCTTCGGGAAACTGGATCACTACCAAGTACTAGAACCAATTATGAACGAAGCTGTCCAAACTTGATGATGATATTGTTATTAATGCTGTTCATCGCAGTCCAGGTGTAAGTACACGTATTTCTAGGCGGGATAGGAGTTTCGCATTCAACGGTGTGGAGGTCACTTAATCGAAACAAATTTTATCCGTTTCATAAACAAAAGGTTCAACATCTACAGCTAGGGGATAGTTACCGCTTCGCTTGGAGTTTTTGCAACTTTTTGAATATTAATAATCAACTCTACAAAACGTATTTTGTTTAAGGATGAGGCACAATTCACTCGGGATGGTGTCAATAACTTGCAACAATGAACACTCAATGGGCAGAAGAAAATCCACATGAGGTAGTGGAACATAACTTTCAACACCGATTTAGCGTCAATGTCTGGTGTGGCCTTTTGCACAATCGGCTGATTGGACCTTTCATATTACCTGGACGCCTAAATGCTGAGTTTCTATTTGCATTTCCTTCAAGAAGAGTTGCCCGCAGCTGTTAGAGAATGTTCCTTTACATCTCAGTCAAATTTGTACTTCCAGCATGACGGCAGCACCTTCCCACTTTTCTGCTTACTTAAATCATCAATTTCCTGGACACTGGATTGGTCGTGCGGAGGGCCTCACCCTTGGCCACCAAGATCGCCAGATCTATCTCCCATTGGATTATTGCATCTGGGGATGGATGAAAGAACATTGTATACAAGACAAAAGTGAATTCTCGTGATGAATTAATTGCCCGTATTATGGATTCGGCTGTGCAGATACAGGGAAGTCCTGAAAAATTAAGAAACGCAACAAAAGCAATACACAAACGTGCTGCAAAATGTATTGATAATGACGGCCTCATTTTCGAACATCTATTATAAAAAGGTTGCGTACGGTTGGCCCAACCTGATTAATTTTGCTTAAAACTAGTAATGTACTATACTGAATAAAATCGATTTTTTGGTACTTATTTCTGTTTTATTTTTTAGACTTTGATTATATCAATTTTCTCAGAATTAAATTCTCTACAATTAATGTTTGTTGATTTTATGTATTTATTACCAATTTAACAAAGTTATTGTACATCAAACTTAAAAAAAAACATTGTTTCGTGCCCCAATTTTTTGCATTTAACCCTGAATCCCTCAAAAACTACTACAGGTACAGTTCTGAAACCTATTTTATTAGCTTTATCAGGTAAAAAATACATAAGAATCCACGATATTTCTTACTTAATTAACCTTTCCAAAAGTTCAGTATGGCTTTATTTTACTCTTTAACCAGGAATTCAGGCGAAATCTTTCGCTAGCTGTAACTCGCTAACGAAGCGTTTTTCGGACGTATGTTTATATAACATTTTTTCATTATTTTTACTAGTACAATGTGCTGTAGAAGTTGGGGGAGAACTTCATGAATCACCCTGTATAAATAAACTGATACAACGGTTTAACGAAGGGCCCAATAGAATGTAACGAGAGGCTTGCCAACCAATCCACTAAATATCAAAACTGTATTGAGGAACTTGTCCATCATCAACTATCTTGTCTATATATAAATAAACTGATACAACGGTTTAACGAAGGGCCCAATAGAATGTAACGAGAGGCTTGCCAACCAATCCACTAAATATCAAAACTGTATTGAGGAACTTGTCCATAATCAACTATCTTGTCTATATATAAATAAACTGATACAACGGTTTAACGAAGGGCCCAATAGAATGTAACGAGAGGCTTGCCAACCAATCCACTAAATATCAAAAATGTTCGAAGTCTTATATTGCGACATAGTCAAAATATAGACTATTTTGCAATATTCTCGTTGGAATTCTGGTTAGCCTTGAGACCAAAAATGTCCTTAATGCTCCGATAAATCCTTACTAAACCTTCACGAAAAATATCACCTGTAAGTTTTATGTATAGTGCGGACAGATAGAAAGAACAAAAATTTTCCATTCCTTCATGTTATAGGCTTCTCTAACACTCAGCAAAAAATCTTATGCCTTGTTAAATAGTAAATAGCGCTATTCAGGCCAAAGCCAGTATTTTTGTCGTCACAGCCCTTAGATCTTTTATATCATCAGTTATTGATGGACACTGAAGTAATAGGTTAGGTTAAGGCTAAACGAAATTAATTTTAAACAGACGTGTAACATTGACAATTTTATAAGTACATTGGTCACAGTTAAGAACTGCGATGATCCTTCTGGTGGAAGGCAAATACACAGGGGTCAAAGTAAGGGGAAGAAAAAAACTGTTTCTATATATATTCTTCTCTATGATGGGGGATGGAAAAAGAACTGGATTCTAGGGTTGTTATTCTGTGCTCTAGGAATATACGTATATCAATTAAATACAGACCGATAGCCGATTCACTGATTGAATCTAACAATGTGACCATCCAAAAAAGTCACTCAAGACACGCTAAAAATATACCAGTGTGGTGTTATATTTATTTGAGTTCCATTATGTGATAACAATTATACTTATGACAATACGTGTTCAACACTGCAAGAGATTTGAGGAATGTTGATGAACAATTTTGAGTATTTAATTTCTGCAGTGTTTCTGACTAATACGAGTATTAACGTTTGCCCGGCTTGTTTTTTTTTTATAGAATTTCCCTACATTTTCGGAACGCCTGTTTGTTACAGACGGTGAATATTGGAAAACAAGCGAGGACAGACAATTCTGTTCCCGAACAATGGAACCAATCAGCCCCTCCCTAGAGACAAGTAACAACAGGAACGGGCCGCCATGGCGCGTAGAGCCGAGCTACACTGCTGTCTGCTACAGTGATTAGCGAATCCCCAGCGCCCGTGCGGCCCAATACTGAACGTCATTAACAAAGTGAAATAAAATAATGCAGGATACTACTTATGTCAATAAGGTATAAATTTGAATTAACATTTGCTTTAAAACCAAATTTAATAATAATGTACATTTACTTCATACATTTATGTTTAATCCAGAGTAAAGCTGATTAAAATAACACCCGCACGGTGAGGACAAGGAAAAATAAACAACTGTGTGGCATATGAATTAGTACATTCTCAAATTAAAATATTAAAAAGAAAAGTTATCATAATAATAATCAATAACAACTCACCTAATGCGTTTGTCGTTGATTAAAACGTGATTAAATTCTAAGTAAACTGCTCAAATATTTAAATTAAAGTTAGACTTTGCTCAAAGTTTGTCTTTACGTTGAGTTTCAAACAGAGCCAGTAATATTGTTTAAGCTCTGATGTATTTGGTGGGATAAAAATTTTAAAAACATAGGCTACTATCAATCATTATTATTTTTGCGTCAATTCAATTAAACGTAACTTACTTAAAATAATAGAAAATTATCCGACAGCCAATTTGCTTTGTATAATCACGCCACCTAATTTTTCGTGATATAAAAGAGGAACTTCCTTAAAAAAGTAAATCCGAGCTAGCGTTGGTAGGGTTAAAAATAATGTTTATTTGCTTGGTCACTTAAAACTAACTGTCAGACTAAAATAAAAGACCTCGTTACCTGACGGTGACATAACTGCTACTTACGTGTATGTGGCGGTTAAATTTCAGTATGTCAAGTTGCAAATATCTGATTGAAGAAGGCAAATTATCATTTTATATTTTTCATCCTTTCGATAGCACCCTCCGACTTCGACTCCACTTAAACAGGACGGCTGACGGTCGATTTCGTTCTTATGAAAATACTTCTATCCGTTTCAGGAAAAACTGTATTCTGTGTTCAAACAATGCAAATTTGGTCGCGACTACTATACTGATGGAAGATCAGGTTCAAGAAAATGATAAACACGAACAGACACAAAACTCTGTAGTTCTGTTGTATGGCTAGGTTCAGACGATTTAAATGGACCGTACTATTTACAATTAAAAGGATTCGGAAAAAATACGTAACTTGCCATCAAATATATTATTATGTATCCATTGACACTTCAACAACCAAGTACGACGACTAGTTTACGTAATATTATTAAAACACTCGGTTCTGTCCCCCAATAGGCGAGGATTTAGTAGCAGATAAGAAAATATCCGAGCAGTTGTGAGGAGTAGGGGTCTAGAGATAGAGGCTGCTGCCCATATTGACCAGGGGACGATGTCTTCAAAGGGGGAGTGCAGCCCTCGGGCTATTACACATCTCTGTCGATACCAGATAAGCTGAAATGGTCAGTGCTGAGCTCACGGCCATTGCGATATCTTTAATGTTCCTCAGAGGATTGTAGAAACACTGATTTCGCATCTCACGCATCTCGATGGAAATCAGGATCAAAGAAAAGCAAGTAGTTATCCTTTAATATAGAAGAACTAACATTGATCCTACTGCGAATATATGATTGTCTTGTAAGAAAATTAAGGAGATAACATTTGGGTCTTCAATGTCGATACTTATGGAAACAAAAATATAAATATAACTCATTAAAAAATAGTGGTTTTTTTTCAAAGTTAATTTAGACGTATCCGACAAAATCTTTTACATTTAAATTAATCAAATTCTTATGAGAAACACCGTCGTAAAGTAATATCAACCTTCGTTCTCGCCTCACAACGCTATGACAATAAGTAACATTTAATCAGTTTGCATTTCTAAGTGTAAAGATTTAAAACTGAAGCACCAGGCTTTCTTTAAGTGTTCTCAATAAGTCACGATTATCCTTAATTAAAACATGAGCAACCCGTACCAGGATAAATTATTAATTAGAGAAAACGCTTTGGCAGACACCGAAATGCTTTCAGCAGCAAACTTTCCTTGATGCATAAGTAACGGATTTATCTTGGACAAAGTGGGGACCAAAGTCACAGACGTCGAGAGCGGGGAACTTCGATAAGTGAGGGATTAAGACGAACGTCTGAGCCATTGAAATTAGAAAGGGTGGGAGTCTACTTCTTGAGGGGTGGTTGGGAGAAGTGACTCATGCACACCACAATGTTCCTAATTAACTTTGAACTTAATATACAGTATATTATTACACTAATTTCACGCACTCTGTACTTACACAATCACTCAATTAGCATGTATAGTTCTAATTATCACATTTATTTTAGCTCTAACCGCTTTTAATTCTATAATTCTAAGAATTAAGATTCGAAAAGCACATTCTAACCCATTTAACGATAGAAAATATTTAGTAAACTTAAAAATAAAATACAAAACTGATTAATTAAGTAATAAATAACTTGTTTCGTCAACCTTCAGTGGGTTCATCATTGATACTGTTATCTATTCTGAGCAGTATATATCCATCGAAATAATGAGTGTTAGCCTAACTCTCTACATTATTTTATATCTAAAAATCTAAAAGCAAACCTTAAGGAATCTGAAGAATAATTCAAGTAATGTCAGTATCATTAATGATTCGCTCGTCTGCACTACACCAAAGCATGAAAGGATAGTGCCCATAACAAAAAAAACCGAATCCACCAACTTTACATATACGACAACAATTGTACATCTGAAATTGAGTTGAATGTTGTACTTTCTGTACTTCTTCCTTTACTTGAAAACCTACATATATAGTCACGTAATTTAATAGAAATCTTTCTGTATAAAGTAGAGGTCAGGTAGCCTCAATAATTTAGCGCCAACGAGATGTTGCCGGAAAGAGAAAGTTGTAGGAGGAGTGGAGATAAATTCTGTCAGCACCGGTAAGGCATAAATCCAGTTCTCGCCTGTTGAGGAAATGAGGCTATCGCTTTGTAAGTTGCCTTGCCATATCGCCACCAATAGTCGCTGCCGACTGTTTAGTGAAAATTGTAGTACATTTCATCAGTTTGTAAACAGAGTAAGCTATTTAAACAAATCCCTAGGCCACAAAAAACCATTTGAATATTTAAGAGACAAATATCAAAAACTTTGACTTTTTGCTTGAGGAAATAAAGCTATCGCTCGGTAAAGTGCCTTGCTATTACGCATCAACAGTCGATACCGAGCGTATTGTGAAAATTACAGTACATCTCGTCAATTTATAAACGGAGTAGACCCTCTGAACAATTCCCTGGACGCAAATGAAATAGAGCCAATAAATATGTATAGGACACAAATCAAACACTGTTTTATTAGACATTTTTAAATAGAAAGAAAGTAAAAAATTTAATTTATGATATTTTTTATCAGAAAAATGCTACAACTGTGCAAGTGGTTGGAATTTATTCTTTATTAGTATTATGGGCCATAAGCATAAAATATTCACTTTGGCAGTACAAAATTACAATGGTGACAGATTGGTTTTTTACTGCACTCTATTTGTATTTCACAATATGTTCGTTAACGTCTATTTTTAGAATTACCAACACAATTCCCGTCTGTAACATAAACGCTACAATTCATTACAAAGCGAATAAATTTCATCAGGACTTTGTGCAGAGGTTTAAATAATCCGATTCTGCGGAAAAGAGGATTTAAACTCACTTTGTAATCCGCGAACAAGAGGAAGATAAAAAAGACAGTGGTAGTAGAGATCCACAGCCAGGGTGGTGAGGTTATTGTCTAGATGAATGACAGCTTCGTTACTGTTCATCTTTTCGTCCACAATAATGCTAATGTTTCTCTAACAAATTGGAGTTGAAAACCACTGACTTCGTAATTACTAAACTTGTCTACATCCCACAGATTACGGTACAAATTAAATCAATTATGCCATAATCAGTTATTCTGTATACCATTATTATTACAATTATCTTTTCCTAATACACTTAAAACAATCACCAACAAAAGGATTTTAATTAAACAAAAATAATCGGTTACGTTTTATTTGTAAAAGCGTAACACGTGTCAATTTTCTAATGCATGTATTGTATAAGCATCAACGCAAAGATAATTTCCGGTTTGGAGTTATGTCTTATTTTACTGCAATTAAAACAACCAGGAATAAAATCCGTGACTACTCGGCTATTCACATCTGACTTTTTTGTGCTTCAATATTATTCTACTGGAACAGTAAAGCAAAACAACACTGGATCGTAACTTAAAAAATAACAGTTCTTAATCTAAACTTCATTTCAATTAGTATAACGTAGCTGTTCTATAAAGTTTACAAGTTATAAAACATGTACAAGTCTTATGATAATGTGTCTGCAGAAAATATGCTGTCGGAGTATGCAATACCGCATTAAATATACTACAATATATGTGTGTCATGTTTACGCCCTAAACCGCATATCACTCAATGAGAAACTCTCGCCGTGTGACAGCACTTTGCAATAACACTGTATACAATATTGCGGCGTAAACCATGACACAAAACGTTATTCGCAGTCATCTCCTACATCCACCTTATTCAGCTTATTGTTAATTTCAGCACTCGCTACCTTAACAATACGTCAACTCTCAGTTGCATTCAATGATGAACAGACGTCAAAATAATTATTGGCTGAGCGTTAGAAAAACTCACCACTCGAGAACCATGAAAAGTTTGCCTGCCAGGCCCCTACACAGACCAGTTTTTCGGGCGATTTTTACAGGGGCCCGCGCCCTCGGAAGGCCCGCATCAGCCCCGCCACACTTGAGCGAGGGTTCATGACGGGGCCCGGGCGAATATCTTTTCCGGGGCCTGAGAAAGCTTAGTAAGGCTCTTCTGCCCGTACAGTATCCCGATAACGAACTGAGAGTTGCAATTTTGCATGAAGCTTCATTTCTATTATGGCAACTTCGAGTTTAATGATGGTAACGTCATTTCATGCAAATACCATGGAGTTTCGAACACGTTAGCAAATATTTTTACATTGGTCTACATTGTGTAACCACGTTGGCTATGAGAACATCGTTGGATAAATGAATGTTGTAAAGAATCAGAGTACAATCCTATAACATGTGCAATAATACCACATGTAGCTTAATAGAATAAAATAAACTACACATTTGAAATCTTCCATGCAACCTCAGAGAACCTTGTTAATCGACACGTGTTTTAGCGTACTCCTACATTGTTATTTTAAACACTTTGGATTGCTGTACAATTGTAGAGATTTCAAAACGTCTTCTATGACCAAAATGTTACAAATATGTCAGTCTAAGCCACTCTTTACCAAAAGACTATAATCGATTAATATAACCCAAAGTAATTGTAAAGCAATAGATCGGTTTATGCCTAAATGCGTTACATTTTAAATACTGATGCAGATGTGGATAGATCTTCTTGAAACACCAAAATTTATGTGAATTTCACAAAAAGTAGACTACGATTCATTGTTGTTGGGTAGAATATTTTTGGCACTCTGGAACTTCAAGTTTCTGCAGCACCTCAAACGTCATGTAATTTCCTTTTATAATAAATAATGTGGAAATTTCTCAAATACGATTCATCAACCACGTGACTGTTGTTAAGGAAAGCAATATGGCCCACCCCTAGTTAAGAGAAACTATCAGTAAATTGTATTGGAAATTAACGTTAAAATTATAAACAATCTTTAAACATTAAATAAACTGAATAATAATAATATTCAGTAAGTAACGTAATTAGCTGTTTAACTCAAACTGGAGCTAAGTGATATTTATTTTAAAAACAAATAAAATGTTAAAAACTGCATTTTAAAGTACTACACAATATAACTCAATACAAAAAATTATCTAAAATAACATACCATGAATGCAAGCCAGCGCAACGCTCCTGCAACACGTAGTGAGGGGGCGACATCCCCGCGGTTGGGGGTGGATGGGTGGGGGTGGTTCTGGCGCCCAGTGACGTGACATGCTCATGACAGCTTGTCCATCACAGGAACGTCACTTCCACACGGATGTGATGGTCACTTTGTAGAGATGACAGAAGATCACCAGCAGTAGGATGATGATCAACATCACAATTCGTTTCAGACTGAACGGTACCGATCAATATTTCAAAATTATTAATATTATTACTATACGGCGATATAACCTGTGAAGTTGGCTGAAACGGCAGACATCCTGTCTTCTGATCGCCCACACGCGAGGTGTAAGTGTAGGCCACTGTGTGGGCGCTGGGGGACCCGAGGAGGTTATTGAGCTTGTCCTCCATACACATTGAATGATCACTATAAACTTACACAGTACTGCCAAAGCGATAATTTCAATATTGATAATTCTCGATAAAAGAGTTACATATTGCAGTTGTAACCTAAAAACTCTAAAGCAAAAAAATTTTAACCTAGAGAATTCCTAATTTACGTACAAAAAGTCATTCGATTTCCTTTTCGATATATATATATATATATATATATATATATATATATATATATATATATAATACCAGTTTAAATATTAATCAGACGAATAACTAGTCGCCACCATGTCTAAACATGGTGCATCACAATCATAGTCCAGATAACAACTGCTAAAAAAGTTCTACGAAGGATATTGTACACGATCGTTTATATTTACTTAACATTACCGAAATTTTAATATGGACTGAAGTCCATATCGAGTGATCCACCAATCACAGTGGCTGTGGCACTCCCGAATAACCAGCAGCAGCCTGATGACACGAAGTCGGCTGAGTGTACAAATATTTAATTAATGTAACGATGCTGTCATCGAGTGATCCACCAATCACACTGGCTGTGGCACTCCAGAATAACCAGCAGCAGCCTGATGACACGAAGTCGGCTGAGTGTACAAATATTTAATTAATGTAACGATGCTGTCATCGAGTGATCCACCAATCACACTGGCTGTGGCACTCCAGAATAACCAGCAGCAGCCTGATGTCACGAAGTCGGCTGAGTGTACAAATATTTAATTAATGTAACGATGCTGTCATCGAGTGATCCACCAATCACACTGGCTGTGGCACTCCAGAATAACCAGCAGCAGCCTGATGACACGAAGTCGGCTGAGTGTACAAATATTTAATTAATGTAACGATGCTGTCATCGAGTGATCCACCAATCACAGTGGCTGTGGCACTCCAGAATAACCAGCAGCAGCCTGATGACACGAAGTCGGCTGAGTGTACAAATATTTAATTAATGTAACGATGCTGTCATCGAATGATCCACCAACCACACTGGCTGTGGCACTCCAGAATAACCAGCAGCAGACTGATGACACGAAGTCGGCTGAGCGTACAAATATTTAATTAATGTAACGATGCTGTCATCGAGTGATCCACCAATCACACTGGCTGTGGCACTCCAGAATAACCAGCAGCAGCCTGATGACACGAAGTCGGCTGAGTGTACAAATATTTAATTAATGTAACGATGCTGTCATCGAATGATCCACCAATCACAGTGGCTGTGGCACTCCAGAATAACCAGCAGCAGCCTGATGACACGAAGTCGGCTGAGTGTACAAATATTTAATTAATGTAACGATGCTGTCATCGAGTGATCCACCAATCACAGTGGCTGTGGCACTCCAGAATAACCAGCAGCAGCCTGATGACACGAAGTCGGCTGAGTGTACAATATCTACTGGGATATAACAACGCAGTCACCGGGTACTCTACCACTTAGAGCGGCGGCGGTACTCTAGAACACATTAGGTTATCGCAGGTTGTGGGAGGCGCTATTTATAAAACCCTTCGCCCGTCCCTCCTGTACACGGGAATAGTTGGCCCACATCGTCATATCTGCGGGATACTCCACATTGATTACAAGGACGTTTCACTCCGCGGTTCTGGCTGATGGCCAATCCAAACTTCGTCTCAAACCGCGACCAGTTAACTCGTTAACTTCTTGCGGTAGCTGATGGCAGATATATAGGACGTTAACCGAGACTATTATTATTTGTATTGAATGTGATAATTTATTTAATCTAATATTTTAAACTAGTAACTCATTTTTCTACATTCTTTTTACAATTTATGAATGGTCTCTTCTATGAATTTTAAGCTATATCATAACTATAAAGCATTCAGGAGAAATTTAAATTTAAATTTACTATTTCAACTTGTTTTTTAATTATGTATGCTCCCGATCAATAACAAACAGATCTAATGAAAATAAGAGACGGTTACAGGCGTAAAATATACGTAATCAAAGCTTTGTGATGCATACTAACTAAAATTCCCGGAATTGTAAATTGTTCTCATTTGAACTCCTCATACGGTGTTGATGACATCTTATGAAGGTAGATAAAGGATTTGGAAAATGATAAGTAAACAATACATCTTTTTTTGTTTTTCATACACAATGTATAAAACAATGTATTTACGATTCTTAATAAATTCATCGTATCTTCCCCTACTTGACAAGGGAAAGATTGCTTTATATCTAAACTAATCACAGAACGCCCTAACTAACCGAAACCAATAATCTACCCGACAAATTGGTGAAGCAACATTGGTTCTTCCTGTCGCTATAACCTGCACGCAACAGTTGCACGCTCCATAAAACTTCTACAACTATAACAACTGACCATCCTTCAACAAATTGGTTACATAATGGTCTTTACATAATAATATTCGTTCTTTCTATTGCGGTCATTTAAACAAATATGGGCTTTGGGCAATAAACATATTCATTAATGAAACAAATTAATTATATTTCTGACAAATCTTTTCCAACGTAGACGAAAAAATTACAATTTTACGGTAATTTAGAAAATCTAAAGCGTGAGAAATTATGTACACAAATACTAATTGAATTACGATATGGTTCATTTTATTCAGATTAATATCCGCGTTTAAACCTTACACGTTTATACCTTCAATATAAAAATAAAATCGTAGTTTTTATTATAAATTTCTCGTTCTCGTTCTCGTTGATAGGATAGTGTTAGGACGTCCACATTTGACTATGATGTTTTACAATTTATTTTGACACGTACTGAAACCAAATATCTTATTTTTTAAGCAGAGATATTGGAATCTAGAGGTAGTGAAATGTGAAGACGTTGAAAAAAGCTGTTACAGCAGGTCTACTACAGGTTGACTTTAGTTTAAGGAAAATCAACTTTGAAATAACTAAGTGAGAAAACATTACTGAAGTTACTGTGAAGTATAGAGCGCAGGCCTGAATAACAAGATACTAAGGCAAGATTGATCTAATTTCCGCAACCCCAGTGTTATATTTACCACTCCATTGGCCCCCTTCACTCGGGTTACAGAGATACTAATTGTTAATATATCTGAGATAGCGAATTCCTCCTACACAACTTGTAAATCGGTTTAAAAATCAAGGTAGTTAAAATATGCTATAACAAAAGATTTGGTCAAATGAGGCATCAATGCCGATAAAATATCAAGACTTGAATATTGCTTTACGGAAATGCTGGCACTAACCGTGCTTGGTAATGAATGTTGTCACTATAATAGATTCCCACCCCTTACCCTCTCACCACCACCACCATTATTATAAAAGTTATATGAGGCACATCATTTTACGTTTATATTTCAAAAAAATCCAAGCACGTACACATGTAAAATGATGCACAAAATAACGATACAAATACAGGTTCAAAATGATAAAAGCGCATAAAACATTATTAAAGTTACATTTCCAATTTAACAGAAAGTCCGTCAAGGGGTGCAATTGCAAATCATCTCAAGTACTTAAAAAATTACTTGAAATATCCAACAATTTTAGAATAAACCGATATCGAAATTAGTAAAATTCACAACAATATACGAAATAGTTTTTTTTTTTATGTAATACTCGCATAACAAAATCGACACTTTAATTAACAGTATGGAGATAACATTCAATACGCTCTAGCTCAGCAAATGCATGACCTATTGATTCAATATTGTTCCGGTCCAAGCAATCCCCAAACCCCGTCACACACAGTGAATTGTATTATAATGCATTATATTATAACGACTGCTGCCAGGAGAACAGGGGAGGTCCAGTCAGTGTTACCACTCTTTCCATTATTTCCCTGCTCGAAATAATCTCTCCCTTACTGTATCCCTGTTTTGCTGAAAAGTAGTCACACCACGCATAACTAGACAGGCAAATAATTCCGATTGGTGTATACTCTTTTATAAAGAAATATGATTGGAATATTTTTACACCATGATGTGACAAAACGTGTTTTATGTTACACATGACTAAATTAACACCACAAAAAACGTCTGTATCCATTATTATATTTCCATTATTATTATTATTATTATTCAGTCATTGTAAACTACCAAACTGAATGTAAGTATGATGAGCCACAGCGTAATACAAATAATATACGCATTTTTTTAGGTAAAATCCATAATAAATTTCCTGCAGCGAAAAGAACTTTAAATATAAAATTGCGACTTCTTATGTATAAACAGCACCATACTATAGATACTGAACATTGGCATTATAATTATTTTCATCTTATAAGCTTATTTTTCCTTAATCTGTTATCACATCTCAGCATAAGCAAGCATATTGATTGAAAGTAGTGCGGGAAATGTGCAACCATACTACAGAATGTATTACTAATAAATACTATTTAAAAAGCTAATTAACATACCCCACTGTGTTGTGAAATGCTTGATGTATTAGATTGAACATAATAACAGTGTTACTTAAGACTCAAAACTGTACATGCACTTCATTTTTTTAATCTACAATAATCTGCTTGTTGAAACCCGTACATGCGCAGTACATATTTGTTTGACGCGTAAAATTCGTTACTGTCTTCTTTGTATTTCTTTATTTGTAATAACTAATTTTTTATCTATTTGATTTATACTAACATTAATATTTTATTGCAACTGTGAAAGAATTACAATATATTGTATTACACCTTCTTCTGACGTAGAATCAACGACGTAACTTTATGTACTGCCATAAAAAATATATTTTATGGTACATTTATATTCACTGTTTCACGCTAAAAAGTGAACGTCAATAAATAAAAAGAATATTCTGTAACACTTACTGTATACTAAGTCTGACATAAAGCTTGAGATTCCCTACATTTATGAAGAAAAACGAGAAACTAATCTCATTTTATGACTTACCACACGCGAATTGTAATAACTCCGAATGTCATGAAAACCAAGTCCAGTTTTTGTTATTAGCTTGTTATAAGCTAGACCCTGAAGTAGGCAGTAAAATACTAAACTATTAAAAGGCGTAAAAGCATTAAACGCACAAAAAGAAATGTGCCATAGTTCACTTTGATGCCAGTTAGATACCATCCACTGGACGGATATTAAAAGGCGAGGCAGTGAATATTTAAGACGCCTATTAGAGAGATGTGACACCTTTGGGTCCAAGGTGTGGAATTTCTCAAGAGCACTCGTCACACCCCGATACGCTCGCTTCTTCCTTGTGTTATCCGAGACATTCTTCCTAGATAACTGTTTCATCTATTAATAAACTTCAGCAAAAGATAATAATAACATATATTTTATACAATTAAGATAATCCTCCAACATTTAAACTTGATAATATAGTAAATATTTACAAACTATGTAACGAGAAATAAAAATTACTTTAAATATATAAGTGCACCAATAAGATATCAAAATTGATAAGAATCACAAATCCTAAAACTTGCATAACAAATTTCCACACCTCTAACGTCCTCAGTTAAGGTTACGAAAACTGCATGTTTTAAATATATTCAATATCTTATCCAGCATATAGGTGTTCAACTAAACACACCAGAAGTAATTAATTAATATTTAATAAATTTTAAAACACTAGATAACTATATGATAACTAATAGCCCGGTTAAGAATAAATAAGTCTATGGTGATGAAGTAATTTCATAATCAGCCAAAAAACTATTTACAAAACTATTTAAAATGCAATTAGTTGATAATGGATAACAAAGCAAACGGTCATTATTGTTTGGCCATTGTGAATATGGTTGGGAATACAGATTATCTAATCTCTAAAAAACATAAAGTAAACATTTATTTGGAACTAAATTTCAGAAGAAGAACGTCAATGATATTTGTCCGAGAATTAGTTGCTAATTACAACTTCAATGAAATGAACACTTAGATATGTTAATGTCCGTTTGTACTTGTAGCCGCGCACAGGGCCATCATCGGAATCTTTTACTGGACGGTAAATTGGGATGCGTTCTTGAGGGCAATCATCATTTCTATAGCCCACATTATCAAATATTGTCAGATATTATAGGTGACATTGAGAAACTGTTAAAGAAAGGTGAGATAAGAACAAATTTTTCTGAGAACTGTAATGCCTATTGCATCTTATTGTTGCTTTACAAGGGAAAGAAGTCATTACCTTGCGCGAAGTCATTACTTTACAGTGTACAATGACCGGATCCTATTGTTCAATATTCAACGAGAAACACCTACTTTTTACGGCGATAATTCCAAAGAGCATTCGTAATCTACAGTTCATACAAATAAATAAATACATTGATGTACTTTCCATATTCAAGAATAATAAGTATTCGGTATATTAAAACTCCTTCCTTTTTTGAAATCATGTCACATAATATTTTTAAATACCTTTAATGTAGACAACATGTTTGTGTAACTAAAAATCGCTATTTCTTCATAACAATAATAATAAGTACTAAGTAATAAATCTTCTTAATAATAATAGTGCACTGCGCCGACACATTAGTACTTATATTTCTGGAAGCACAAAAAGATTTATTAAAATCTAACCAGCAATGTTCAATTCAATTTGTACTTGTTCAATTATATTCAGAACATTGAACACGCCAGCATATTTCATACGGCATTATATAATGTAACTTACACATCGTGACAATTTGTAATATAAAATAATACATGTAAAAATCATAACTCGTCAATCAAGTAGGCACACTTAAGTAAAAAAATAAGCTTTTATTTCAATTTTAAGTGTACTAACCGTTGATAACTCACGGACATGTTATACATTGCCGCGCATACGTGATACAGGCCCCTCTCGAACCCTCTGGTGGAGTCCCTTTCAACCGCCATGCCTCGCTCTCTTGTATAGTATTAATTAAATGATTAATTGATAGGAAAGTCAGCTACAGCTACATTTCGCTTGATATACTGTACGTGCAGGTTTCATACCCCACAATACTTGCAAGAGTTAATATACCACGCCCTCCAGGATCTACAGCGATCTACAGGACTCAGCCCGCTTTCGTCCGGCGAGAGGACGAACGCCCCATTTCTGTAGAATAAAAGCTGCTTCGAAGTTAGCAACGCTTGAGCATCCTCAGAACAATATCCCTCACCTCAAGATGGATTCTATGTGAGCAAAGTAGCCGGTACGGAGGATCTCTAGACTACAAACCCTGACGATACGTAGTAATACGTACATTACTATAATAATGTTTTATAGAGTAGAATTAAATCTTACTGCAAGCACTTCTGATACACATTAGAATTAGATACTCTTAGAAATTGACTGTCGTATGAGACTACTGGATCGCAATAAAATGTGCAGTATAAGTGAGGCAATAAAGGTAGACAGGTTCAGCACGACCTATGATAATGCTGAACAGCCAGACGCCGGTATTGATCGACACAGCCCTCTTGTCACTGGCAGTCTTGGGGTCGTCTTCTTGCCTTCTCTGCAGGGAACTTAACTTACAGACCACGAATTCGTCTTATCCGCAGTACGGTAACGTTTCTTCAGGAATAATACTGAATCAGAGAAAAATGTGCGTAATTGTGAAAGGTTAATTGTGAATTAATAAAAATCGAAACGAATGCGATTTCAAATATTTATTTTAATACAATATACGATCAAACTTATTTTAATATAGCACCATTAATTATATCCAAAATTGTACCTTGCAATTAAGAAGTATATTAACCGACCAGTAGAGAGAATTAATCCCCTATCGTTCTTTTTTATTAAGACTGTGCCACAGCTTTCACTAGAAAGCCGTTTCTCCTGTCGACTCGACCGAACATAGTAAACGCTCCAGCAATTGACAAGTGCTCACAGAGTTTTTATCCCCATGACGGATTAGAAAGCGTGAGTGCCCTGGACGAAGACGTATCGCCGGACATAAAAACCTATCCACACCCATCACAAGGCTATGAGCAGATAAAGTGGTCTGGCACCAGCATGTCTGATAGCGAGCTATAAACTTTATCTGAATCTAGTGGCTCGTCCTCTCTCGGCTTGGCGGGCTGGTGACAACAGAACTGTTTACGTCTCGACTACACACGTTGTACACGGCAACGGTCCGCTAATAGAACTGAAATAGACTTGTTAAACGTCTAGTTTAGCACATAACAGCCTAAATTTGCATCTCAACTCATCTTTAAATGTATAAAAACGCTTAAACACATGGTGTTGCTTTTTACGAGGTAACAGTTAAAAACCTGTGAAAACGTACAGCTTTGACATGTAGCTGTGGTGGGAAGGGTTGATTCAATGCAACTGTTATGTTTAGCTCCAGTTCACCTTCCTCTGTAGTACAGCATACGAAATCTGGAGTAATGTTCGTTTGAAGGGATCGAAAATTAGTCGGCGACGAAGAAGCTCAACGAACTCTTTGAATCGCTTCGACATCAGACACCTACGCTACAAAACATAGTGCAATCCAGATGAAGAAGTATTATCATTACATCATCAGGTGCTTCCGTACCTTCAAAACGAAGTAGGCCCTAGCTTTTCTTTTCAGTCGCTAAACATCGCTGACGGATTGCCTACCCCACCCTGTATTTACATATTAAGACATCCTAATATCCACTATAGCATGGCAAATGTGCACGAGGAACGTTAATTTATTGACAATAGGAGGCATAAAATGTATAAGTTTAAATAAGACTAATATAACTTAGAACTAGCCAGCTTTACATTTAAATTAATTAAAATTACGACCGTAATAGAATATTGAAACAATATGTACAAATAAGTGATGGAAATTACGGTGAAAAATTGGATTGTAAGTAAATTGAAACTATAGTGATGAATATTTTACGAAGCTAAATTTCCATTACTTATCACATTTATTACACTAGACTAGTGAAACTCTTCTAGCGTATTTAAATCCAATTAGTATGGTGAGGTTTCACTATATTTTTTCCTATTTTCATTTCTACGTGTTGAATATATAAGAAACGTAAATTTAAAACAAGACCAAATTGTTAGTGAAAGAGCGTCGGGGAAAACCTCATAGTAGATGCATATCGTAGAGTACGGATGGGAACGTTTATTAGATTTCCACACCACAAATGGGGGAGATGCGGCCCGACCCGTCTTATGGAAACGCTGAATGGGGAACTGTGCGCTTGGCGCCACATTTAAAGTATTTTGCAGACAGTTATTACATCAAGTCTACTAGTACACTGTTGGTTAATCTACGAGTAGGCCAACTGAAGCGGCATCTTTATAAAACCAATATGAGGATTCATTTTCTTATAGAAAATGTTCTTATAGAATACAAATCGTCTTCATAAAATGAATATGATGATTTAATTTCGTTATTATATAGAATGAAGGTTTATCACTAGCTCTAAGGTATATAACTAGAACTCGTAAATAAATATTAGTTCTTTAAGAATATTATTATCTCAATACAAATCTCTTCATAAAATGAATATGAGGATTGAATTTCTTTATTAGATAAAATGAGGGTTTGTCGCTAGCTCTAATAGAATATCATTATATCAATACAAATGATCTTTTTTGTCAAAAATGACTTGCCACAAAAATAATAACGTGTTTAAATCCAAAATTATTAAAGTACTCAATTATTCCGCTTCTTAAAAAAATCAGCAACTTTGGTTACTACAGTATTTAAGGTTATGTGGTTTGTGTGTCAAACGTGCAGCTAGACCAAAATGGGTGTTTGCGACTACGTCTACAGTAAAATTTCAATAGTATAATTTCGTAGGATCTTTGATAATTACTTCTTGTAAAATATATGTTAAAATCAAAATGATATACATCGCGTATTCAGTAGAATGTGTACGTACATTTTTTAATGTTTAACAACTACAAATGTTTCACTTTTACATTATTTTCAGTTAATATTTGATGGTTCTAAGAAAATTAATTTAAACGTGAATAGAATCGAATTTAAATGTACGAAAAATTGCGAAGATTTGATAGTCCAATGACTGTTTTATTGGAGACATTATTAATAGAATTAATTAGGGCTACGTTTATTTAGCTATCAGCAACTATTGATAGCACCTTATTTTCTTGTTCGCACAATGAAATATATAACAAAAGTTCATACTCCACTAAATATGAAGTTACCAATAGGATAAGTAATGTTAATAATACAACAGATATTTAATTGAACATTTTAAATATACTTCGTAAGAAAGTAATCTTAAGAAATATAATCGGAAGTTTACAAGACAAGAAATAACGTATTGCTTTGATATGGCGGAAGATGATATATTTATTCTCTCGCTTTCTACCTGCCAGCGCCATTTTCCGACTCAATGCTTGATTTTTCCAAGCCTGATGTAATTAATTTAACACATTTTCTACCGCCTTATTCATTTCCTACCAATTCCATTAAAATAATAAATAGTTCTAGTTTTTCTTTTACAAATGACACGTACCGTTCCACTCAACATTTTTATTTTAGTGCTGGAGGTAATTAAACCTATAAACCAACTCTTACGATTGTAAAATTTTAATTAATATAAAAACATTGATTTCAGACAAGTTTAAGTTTAACCTATGCTCCTTTTACCCATGAACATTGTATTATCTACCTGATATATATGTTTGAAAAATATAGAGCTTTACACCGTAAGAGCATTCACCAAGAAGGCCACGAAATCGAAGCGGAGCCGCAGGTAACTGCTAGTAATGAATAGAATTGAATAGTATGACCCGTTTACCCTCCCCCGCCCACAAGAGGGTTCGCTCCTAGTTAGTTTATATACTCGTATACCAGCAGAACACTGAGTACAGCAAATCCCAACGAATACCCAAGAGCTGCACATTACTACCTCCGATTGTCACGATACTGGGGTAAAGAGACAACTAATTTACTGTGGGTGTGTGTATTAGAGTGGGTTGCGTTCCGTTAGTATTGAAAGTTTTAGCAATCCTAACCGCAAAGAGACTGCTTCCGTGCCTGATTTAATTGGATCTAGCCTTCTCATCTTCCATGGTGGTATCACGGAAATGTATACACCCTATTATCCTTCCTTATAGTCGCTCTATCATGAGGTCTCGGTAGGATGTGGCCCGAATCACGCACCTTCCCCAATACTCCGTCACTTCGGAACCGCGCAGAGGGCCTTTTAAGTGTAAATACGTTGCAATTTCTTATCCTAGTATGGAAAATGAAGCGGGTATTCTGTGCCAAACTACAAGTAAGTCCCACATATAAAATCATACCACTAAGTTATTTCAATACGCTTCAGTGAAAGAAATGAGTGAGAGGAAATCTTATCAATCCGATATACACTGCGCTTTCACTCGTGTTGAGCAAAAAGAGAAGTGGAAATAGAAGTGATAAAGTTGTTAAGATAATGTGTTTAGGTCATTAATTCCAAGCCCAATAACAGTGCCGATATAGACGAGATGCGGTCACGGCCAATTTTAGCCGTCTCCAGGAGCCGTCTACACTGTGAAGGTCAGCATTCAACTTTTATCAAAGTCATATCGTTACAGACAGACTGTCTACGTGTTATGACCAGTCTTGAACCTGAAAACGTGTTTTGCAGTTTGCTTTATCAATCGTGATACCCTCTTTTGGAAAGTGTTTTTGAACATTACTTTTTTAAGGTATCTATAATAATAAAGTGTGCTTAATCTATATGCTCATACTGATCAATTGACGTATTGTACTCATTTAAATTTATTTAAAACAAGTCTTGAATTAGAAATAAATACAACATTTAACTATTTATTTATCTATTTTAATGTTATTTATACTTACCCCACTGATCTGTCTACTCACTAGTGACAACTGACCAATAAAAATTGTAAAAATTAATTTTCCAAACAAGCGTGAAGCCCCAGCTACACACAAAGATCTTACTACAAGAAAATATAGATTAAAACTGTAAGTGAACATAATTATAAACTAACTAAAAACGAATATATATTGTTATACGGTGTTCAATACAAACAACAATAAAGTCGCGGTCGGTTGGTCTCTAAAGAGAACCATAGCTAGACTTCATTATCAATACACTTTTTTAATGTTTATCTCCCTATATTATTTTGTTTTAAAGGTCATATACCATATTAGCGACACACACAAACACTCGTTTGTAATGGAAGGAAACCATAGCTAGACTTCTCTATCAATACACTTTATTAATGTTCATCTCCCTATATTATTTTGTTTTAAAGGTCATATACCATATTACCGACACACATACAGTCTTAGTATAACCAAACTCAGTATCATCTTTAATATTTGTAAGTCTTCAGAAAGTTAAAAGAATTAAAAGCACTCAAATAAGCACATTTTACTATGTAAAACTATTTACAAATCGTGGCAATATATTTCTTCAGAATCGGCCAGAGAAAACAGTACAACTAAATCCTATTTTATAAGATCAGGAAAATAATTACTTTTAAGGTTAAAAGAGTAATAAATGTTTAATTCTATCAGTAGGTTTACAAAGAACCAAAATTGTAATTGTACAATAAAAAACATGCGGTATCTGGCTGCACGATCGTGATTAGTTATTGTGTACGTTTTGGTAATAGTTTGGTACTTAACGTTACGGAAATTTAACACAAATATCTTTGAACACCATTTTAAAATCAACTGAATATTTATCTTTTAGTTTATCAATGTGCGAGTTCCTAATAATGAGTTTATTAACAACAAGTTTATTCAAACATAGTTTAATAATACTGTACAGAAAAACTATTATGTCAAATATTGCTATGTTACAATTCTCCAAAGTATTGGCTCCAATTATTCATCAGACATTCAATGTACAGCTTCACTAGGGTTGTCACTGCGTGAAGATAAAACAGCCCGAAGTTGGCGTAACAACAAATAACACCCCGTTTTTCCAGACGGCTATTAACTCGCACGTCAACAAGGCGATAACATAACAGGCTGTTGACACCGGCCTTTCGGGCGAGCAAACATCTGTTGTAGAACTTCACCGTGTCAACAACACGGTGACAGATGTTTCTGTGGTCTGGGAAAGCTTAAAGCTGTTAACATACTGTCTATAAAAAATGGAAAATATGTAGGAATTTCAATTTAACTTCCACTTGCAGTCCTGACTAATACGGGTTTCTAATGATGGTTCTCTTATTATAAAATAAATGTTCCATAAAAAATGAACTGACAACCATCCAGATAATAATCCTACATGATATATTAGATTTAAATTTCCTGAGCTTAAGAGATTAAACCACTTTAAATTGAAATTAATCTTTAACGTACAGTGATGTTACAAATAAATAGGGAAAACACCTAGTTAGAGCAAATTTCGGTCGTAAAGCAATTTCTTACCCTTGACTATCTAGCCCTTAGTTTTGTTAGAACTACTTGGATGTAAGACAGGGATCATAGGCTCTTGGTGTTTAGATGTTCAGGGTATCAATTATTGACTCTCTAGACAATAGAGGTGTTCAATGTGCTCCAAGTTACGAAATTTCGTAGTTCTAAAATTATTTGTTCTCAAATATGGGAATTTCTTTTTCGAGTATTGTTCTGTTATGTACTACATGGCTATAACCTTATCTATGACCTCATACACTCCGGCATTTACCTTCAAGACTTCAGGACTAATTCCAACAACCGCTTGGTATAATTCCGTTCAAAAATATAATATTATTTAATGTTATTGTAATTAATATCTTATACATACTTTTCATTCAAACACATCTATTAAAATGAACATCAATATTTTAATTACAGAATATTAAAATTACTGTTGTCGTTGGATATTTTTCTTAACATTCTCCGAAAATTATTTTTTGAAAGAACTAAAATGCTATGTTGAAAGAACATTGTTGCATCAATTATTGTGGCTAGCCATAAACTTCTATGAATCATTTTTTCAAGTGTTATAACCATGAAAATAGCATGATTACATTCATTTTTGGAAAATTCTAACTTTTTTCTAATTGTGAATTTATAGTTTTATAGTTAAATCTCAACTACTGGGACCGGATTTTCTAAATACTGGTTTTAAACCAGGACCAACTATCGTTATTTTTAATATACGGTTGTTGACAACAAACTAGGACTAACACATTGAAGTAGGACTAATGGATTAGACCGACTTAGAGAATAGGCGGAAGTTTGTTCAACAGATTGGCAAGTCAACGGAGCGCTGTTTGGTTTAACAGGTCATTGACATGTAACCTAGCTGAGCTCCCCGGACTGCCTGTACCCGTCTCTCTACCTCCAGCCTCCAGCCTTGCCTACTCTACCTCTACCGGTTCCACATCTGGTGTATGCCACGTATGTTACCCTGCATACTGATAATAAAGTGCTATGTATTTTCGCACAAAGCCCCTCAGTTGTTATATTTTTGATTCCGAAAAATCAAAACCTTCATTTATCACTTTTATACTAAGAAAACATTGGGCGAAATAGATAAAATGTAAGATTTCATGTACCAGTATTGGAAAATCAATCGAATATTTTATTAACTAATCTAAAATTCCAAATTGGTTCTAGGTTTCCAAAACTTTTTCTAAAAAGCCAATGAAAATAGTGGCTAGATCAAATCTATATATATATATAAAAATGAATGTTTTGTATGT
Source organism: Homalodisca vitripennis (assembly GCF_021130785.1). NCBI lineage: Eukaryota > Metazoa > Arthropoda > Insecta > Hemiptera > Cicadellidae > Homalodisca > Homalodisca vitripennis. Next base: position 35,316,433 of record NC_060210.1, read on the forward strand.
TTGTCCTTTATGGAATCGTGAACTATTGGACCGATCATGATGAAAATTTGTACGTATATGTATTTTTCCACGGAGAAGGTTTATAAGCTATGCCATCCCTTTCCCGATTCAGGATTCCGCCCCACTGGTTACAGAAATACCCATAAGAAAATGCATTGCAGCAAACATATGTTAACGTCTTTTCAAATTTTTAATCAGCTGTTCTTTGTAAACATATATTACACTTATAGTTTTAAAGCATAGAGTAAGCTTAAGAGAAACGACAAATTTTGTTTAAACTGTTTCTGCAATCACTGTTAAACATAGACTTTACTATCCAGATAATACAATTCAAATTTGACGTAAAAATTCACCTTTAACTGCAATATTTATTTAATATAAACCATGCTCATGCTTGATCAGAAGAGCAATGCAGATATCATAATTACTATCTTACGTCGGCTACAAATATAAAGAATGTTATAAAAATCAACCTTAGTTGTTTTTTTTGACAGAAGTATGGTTCTCAAAACTCCGTGTGTACATATTCTCTCGATCGAGACAACAAAGCAAGCTCAATCGTGGCATCGGAGATATAACTAATTTAATCTAAAATTTATTATAGTACAAAAAAAAAATTAAGTAAAATAAAATAAAATAAAATTAAGTAATATAAGGACTTCGGTTCTTAAGATTTGCGTGCGAAGCCGTGGGTAACAGCTAGATAGAGGCAGGAATATGGTACATACCTTCATAATACGCCCAAGAGGCTCACGATGGAACGACTATCAATTATCTCAGCAATGTTTAGAATGTGATAGAAAAAGAATAAGTGAATATAGTGTACTGTTTTCAACGGGAAATTGCGTGCGAAGCCGCGGGCAACTTTTGCAAAAAATTATTGAAATGCGCAGCAAAGCGCGCCGGGCCCGCTAGTACGATATAAAAGTACACAATATATCGAATATCATCTGCAAATAAATAAAGTATCTATACTAAAAATTTGAAAATTTCTCGGTGAAATCATATAATTTTATACCGCCGTGCTCCCACAAAGCTATGTACTTTCATTGTACACTATTTGTACGGTAAGGGAACAAATAATAGCCAAGGGTTTGTTTCAATGAAGGATGGAAATCTGTAAACGATGTACTGTAAATCAAGTAGGGATTGGGTGCAGCTAAAGCAGTGGGCGAGCTACGCCGCAACATAAAGCGAAGCTCACGTTAATGCAGAAATCAATAGATGACGACGACCTAGGAGACGGAGACGGAAGGGAAAAGGGGGAATTCGGCCTGAGCTCTTCACTGACCACCCTTCTCACGTCGTCTCTTGCTGTCTCGTCTCTTCCAATTTGGCCACAGGCTGTACAATACTTCACCTGACCTCGCTCTCAACCCTCAGAGGGGTCAGCCTTTAGACAGGGTACAAGCTTTGATTAGGGCTCAGCACGTAATCGGATCATTACCCAGTAATTAACCCTCAACCTTCGCAAGTCTTGAGGAAACAAATACTAACTGTAATTTTTCAATATTTATTTAAGGCTACAACATAAAACGCAATAATAATATCATACCAGCTCAGTTACCAACATTTATAAACATAAAATTGAATATATTTGAAAATAATTCTCCCCCACCCTCTCAACAGCTTGATGATAACTTAATAGTCAATAAGATGAAGCCGAAAAAGTTTTTTGTTCGCATTAAATGCAGTTATATTTTCCTAATTTCTTATTAGTAAGTATCATATTTCAATCAAGCAAATAAAGCGAACAAGATAACACGTAAATGATATAATGTAGTACCTCATAGAGATATTTATTTACCTCTCATTACAGCCTGTACTTTATTATTTACCTATTACTGGACTGTAAATATAGAGTGCAAACGCACAATAGACCTGTTTGTGCACCATCCCTACGTGCTACAGACATGTGTTACGATAATAGTGATTTGGATATGATGCGATAACAATATGGACAGAGAACACAGGATTGCATCTGCATTATCGATCAGTCTGTGGACCATATCTACGCGTTACAGGCTTCAATCAATGTTACTGATAATCGTAACCTGGACGTTAACAGATGCTCACAATCTTGGCAGAGAACACAGGATTGCATCTGCATCATCGATCAGTCTGTGACCATATCTACGCGTTACAGGCTTCAATCAATATTACTGATAATCGTAACCTGGACATTAAGAGATGCCCACAATCTTGGCAGAGAACACAGGATTGCATCTGCATTATCGATCAGTCTGTGGACCATATCTACGCGTTACAGGCTTCAATCAATGTTACTGATAATCGTAACCTGGACGTTAACAGATGCCCACAATCTTGGCAGAGAACAGAGGATTGCGTCTGCATCATCGATCAGTCTGTGACCATATCTACGCGTTACAGGCTTCAATCAATATTACTGATAATCGTAACCTGGACATTAAGAGATGCCCACAATCTTGGCAGAGAACACAGGATTGCATCTGCATTATCGATCAGTCTGTGGACCATATCTACGCGTTACAGGCTTCAATCAATGTTACTGATAATCGTAACCTGGACGTTAAGAGATGCCCACAATCTTGGCAGAGAACATAGGATTGCATCTGCATCATCGATCAGTCTGTGGACCATATCTACGCGTTACAGGCTTCAATCAATGTTACTGATAATCGTAACCTGGACATTAAGAGATGCCCACAATCTTGGCAGAGAACACAGGATTGCATCTGCATTATCGATCAATCTGTGGACCATATCTACGCGTTAAAGGCTTCAATCAATGTTACTGATAATCGTAACCTGGACATTAAGAGATGCCCAATATCTTGGCAGAGAACACAGTATAGCATATGCATTATCGATATGTCTGTGAACTATACCTTGCGCTACAAACCTCGGATATTGTAATTGACGATCATGATATGGACAGTAAGAGATAACCACAATCTGGACAGAGAACACAGCATTGCAGTTGCATTATAGATCTTTCTGTGGACCATATATACGCGCTACACACTTCAATCAGTGTTACTGATAATCGTGACCTGGGTGTGATCTGATAGCCAGCTACAAACTGGGCAGGGAACCATTATGTTCTTCAGAAGCACAACTTACCTGTGTCGACTACTTGTTCAATATAAACTGGTCAGTCAGTCGGTGTTCCTAACACTGACAAACAGTATATTTACACTCAGGTCACTATCACTGTGACCTGGGTGTGATCTGATAGCCAGCTACAAACTGGGCAGGGAACCATTATGTTCTTCAGAAGCACAACTTACCTGTGTCGACTACTTGTTCAATATAAACTGGTCAGTCAGTCGGTGTTCCTAACACTGACAAACAGTATATTTACACTCAGGTCACTACCACTGTGACCTGTGCGTGATTTGTTTCCCATAAACTGGACAGAGAACACAAGAGTGCAGCTGCACTATCGATCGGTCTGGAGCCACACCTACACCCTCCGGCCATCAGACAATGTTACTATCATCGTGACCACCTATAAGCCTCAAACTTAACTGTGAATGCTTTTAACTTTTTTCTATAAATGAGTCGTATTGATTTTTTTAACATTAGTATTTAAACTGAAAAGGCGAATTATTCTTACGTGACTAAAAACTTACTATAATAAATATATGGATTGTATGTAAAATACGAAAATGAAATATATTTTTACGTGAACCTTGAATACCATTATAATACTCTTGAAATAATACACAAGATTAGTAATAATAATAATGCTGACTATAATAACTAACATTCTTACACAACAAAACAAAAATGTACCCTTTATTTCAATCAGCATTTAGTTATAACACAAGGTTTTACTAAACTTACCAATTAACATGTTTCTACTCTGCTACGTTCCTATCCAAACATAAACGCCAAGAATAATGAAACAACACATGATCTATTCAAATCTTTCCAAGGGTTTAGAATGCATAAAATAACAAATAGACATAGAATCAGCTCCTGGATTCTTCATGTGGGTTTACAAGACTTCGAGGAAACGTTCACGCGGTTTAAAGGTCAGATATAGTAGGGTTTTAGTGTATGCTTTAGTGAGAGCTGCTTCATACGATTGCTAATGGGTTTGATTCAAACCCATTTTTATTCAAACATAGACGTTTTGGTCTTTTAATACTTACTACTGATATTCTATTACATTTTACAGTGGTATACAATTCTTTAACGTAATGTTACAGAGAAGGAATACAGTAGAAGACATGTTTGGTCATGCGGTAATGTTAAAAAGCACCGTTGGTGCTTGCCTCCAGTTTGTTGTATGCGAATTATATGGATACACAAAAAGCAATTTTTAACATACACATATAGCATTTTTAAATGCACCTGTAATATCACATAAATTTAAAAAAACATTCAAGAAATAACTATTACGAACTTGCTCCAAACGTCAGACGAAAGGCGATTAGTCAGAAACTATCAGAAGAAATGTTCGTCTCATTGAATTAAATACGAAACCAATTGAACGAATAGGGTCAAGTAGAATCGTAATGGCATGTTTAACAACCGGATAGATAACCGACCCTAAAAGAGAGAACATCATTCACCATTTCTCGGAACGAGTTAAATAGATAAGGCTGCAGGTTATCACCCGGGCTTATAAATGAGCAGTCAGAATATAAGTTACGATTCTTACTTTCGGCATCCTACTTGGGAGACGGATTAGCCTGATTTGGTGATTTAAGAAATCCAATACATTTTAGCTACAAGAAAGTGGTTCGAATTTATACAACTAGAAAACAGTTACCAGCACGTTGACCACCAATGTTCGCTACTATAGCCGAATGCAACCATAATTAAAAAAAATTTTATTTATGAAGCTGTAGTAGTTACCAATAGTTACTTTTACTTAACTATTCCACCTGGTGATAGACTTAACTGTCAATTGTTTTTTCTCTGGAACATTACAGACTCCTCAGGTAGCTTCGGTTCAATCCAGTAACGGAAAATATCCAATGGATTTATTAGGTCATCCGAAGAATAGAAAAACGAACTTTTAATCATAACTACTTAAGATGTATATAAATAGATAGTTTTTGTCCCTTTATGGTTAATACGGTAGACTATATGTACTATGTTCAGATGATTTTTACTATTTTACAGAAGTCACTTTTACTTACAATGACGACATGATTTGGAAAAATATTTTTTTCCTTCCGGAAGGAAATTACAAGATTAAAAATGATCATTTTTAGACATTTTAAACCAAACAGTGAAAAATTACCGAAGATAATTATTTACAAACTTAAATGTTTTGGAACGCAAAAATGTTATCCCCTTCGGTGAACATAATTTAATGTACTTCGCTTTAAAAATAATTTAACTTTAATAGTGTTTTGGTAGAATTTTAAGATTTTCCAAACTGATATTTTTTACATTTACACTTCATTATGGATGATAACGAATGTTTTAGTATGTTTCCTGTCTTTAGGGAAGGTTGTAACAGTTATTTTTATGAAACTTAAAAACAGAAATCCAACTAAACCACATTACACAACATTAAATAACTTTTTATTTGCAAAGTGGAAATCATAGAAATACTATAGATTGTATATTAAAATTAATTCATTTACTATCGTCCTTTTCATATTGCCATTTCTAACTGCAATAAGATGTTTATCCAATTTAAAGTGTCATATCTTATTCCATTTCATTAATGTAACAATTTTTGTATCATTATTAAATTAATAAATCCAATGCCAGTCTATGTTGTTCAATTAAAGCAACAGATTAATTTAATACATCAATTCACTTAATTGCAGCAAATAATTTTCTATACTATGGAATTCTAATGTTCACGGCCATAAACATCATTATGCACAAGAGGAAAACTCATTGACTAAAACTCATGATGAAAATTTTAATAACAATTGAAATGGCAAGTCCTTCTAAACGCGTATAAATTTAAATTCATGTAATCTCCATTCCTAAGGGAAATTCCTCTGGCGAGGTAAGATGAATAATTTATATTCTTGTCCACATCCACCTTTTCAAAAGGCATGCAACAGAAAGCATGAAGATATTTGACGTAAGAGTAGTTGGGGATCATCATCCCTAAAATGAGAAAACTCTTATTAATTAAATATCCAACAGGCTGACCAAAGCACCCCTGGAGAGCTTTAAGTGATCCATTAATTCTCTCCCTCCCCCAGCCTGTTTGGCTCTGATCAATGGAGTAATTCGAATTGATGTTCTTATTGAAGAAAGATGGGATGAACGAGAACTTCTTTAAAGCTGCTCACTTCATAATTTAGTATGAAATAGATTATTCCTGAGATCTTTTCATAAGCAAATTCTATATTTACATTGAAATGCCCATATATATATATATATATATATATATATATATATATATATATATTTTTATCAATAAACATTGAATCGCAAAAAGTACTTGCTCCGCCGGGACTCGAACCCGGATCTCTCACTTGCCGGGTGAATGTGCTACCATTACACCACAGAGCCCTCACTTTTTACGATTCAATTATTTTGTATTTGGCCGTATCTGTCACATATGCGTTTTAAATAACTAAACTTAACATATGATCGGAAGACCAAATACCTGTCAAAACGACTTTTGTTTACATTAATCAAGTTCGTATAAATGGCAATAGCCTTATTTTATTTTTATCAATAAACATTGAATCGCAAAAAGTACTTGCTCCGCCGGGACTCGAATATATATGTAGTTTAAAACACTTACTTAAAAAATAAATCAAATGAGTAACCGTTATCTGGATATTAATTAGGATTAATTTTAAACTACCAAATACTAAGAAAAATCATTAAGAAGTTTTAATTGGAGCTTTGCAAATTCAGTAAGCAAAGGTTCCAAGGAGCCCATATCTCAGATTCAACCTAAGAATAGCAACACAACGCAATATTTCAAGTCTCGCTCTGATAAGCTTATCAAAAGCTCAGGTGACCTTGGAACAGCTGATTAGGATTTGGTTATCTCTTGCTTGTGTGGCCCCATCACCACCGCCCTACCTATGGATTTACTTATCATTTTCTAGGTACTGATAGTACCAACTTTCGTTGTCTTGCAAGTTGGAAAAATAAGACCGAGAATAGTACGTTTCGGCAAAGTTGAGCGTGCAAATTGTTACCTCAAAATAACTTTCGAAACGAGCATCGAACTATAAAAATTGCCAAAAAGCACACGTTGTCTTTTAAAAGATTACCTGAAAATCCATAGTTTAGTAATTATTCTTTCATAATGAAATGCAACACATTTATAATTCTTATAATTCAATTTAGTGTTAAAAGCAGCTGTTTGAACATAGGACTGTAAAAACAAAAAACGGATTCACACTTCAATTCACAGGGAAAGAGCTGTTTACGTAGGGAAAATATTGTTTTGGAGAAGGAAAATCTGCTGGTTTAGCTAAGAGGGAAACTATGACTTTCGCAGATCCCAACTGTATAAACAGCTCATTGACAGAGTGATGAAAACATATTTTTATTGTTTAAATTTCTCCCAAACAATAAATTAAATTGAAGGAAATAAAGAAATATGTGAAAGGTGGCATCGAAATTGATAGTCTACACTGCGTTCACGAAAGCCGCTTATAATGGCCATTGTTGAAACTCCGACTCGAGCCAAGTGCGTACTCCTCGCATGAGTCACGGTTTACACGAGCATTGTCAGCCATATTGGGCGCATGTGTGCGCGTGCCAGTGTGTGAGTGGCAAGGACATACCCAGGACCAGGTGTCAGCGTACTTCCTACTTGGGGTACGAGTTTAAAGCGACATTATCATATCAGGCATATTCTAAATAGACGTTTGGTATGCGCGTGGCGGTAGCTCCAACAATATTGTACAATGCTGAGAAAAAATACCAGAAAATTAAAGGTATAAATAACTACATAATACGGTGAAATTTCAGGAAGAAAGATATTACTTAACTATGTTAGTTTGAATGTAAATGATTCTACCTTTCACAAGGCCTGGAAGATTGTCCCTTTATGAAACCATACTACATAATAATAAATTATTTACAAAAAACCCTCTCTGGCAAAAGCCGAACATGGATTGTTAATGATAATTAGGGAAGTCAAGCAATAAACCGAATATTTAAATAGCTCGAAGGCTCATGTTTGTTGAGAGTCTAACCCCAATTAATTAGAAATGCACAAAACTAAGAGTTTGAAGTACATTAGAACACGTAGAACTGAACATGGACAGCTTATAGTTTTATATAGTATTACTAAAATACTCGTCTTGAATTAATTGTATTCTGAACTCGTCTCATAATTACATCATTCGTTCACAAAGGGTAACTTTGGTGTTTCAGAAGTTCCACATAAATGTTCTGAATACCTGAATACAACTACAATGAACCTAAAGTACATAAAGTACATAAAGCTGAAACAAGTTCTCAAAGTAAAGCTGTGACCCCAACAGCTGTGTTTATTTTCTCCGACGTCGAGACGCCACGCTGCCGTGAATTCTAACAACAGGATCAGTCCACAGGCCCAAAAACAACAATGCGGACCTAGATTACACTTTTTGTCGGTCTCCAATGTTTATGTTTACAATCAATGAATTATTGTTAATACTACCTTCTATATATGAGTTTAATACTCCACTAAAAAATACTTTTATACAGAGAATAGTTTGCTAAAATCAAATGTTTGAACGGAAATGTGTGTGTGTGTATATATATATATATATATATATATATATATATATATATATATATATATATATATGTAGAAAAAGGCCAACATATTAATATTAATTAACTATATTTCGCATTACGCTTCTTCAGGTCAAAACAACATAACAAAACACATAAAATAATACATATAATAATAAAATACAACATATTTATGTATACATCAATGTTAAAATAAAGCACCAAAGTAATAAATGTATGAATGATTGATGAATTTGATTCTTTTAGCTTTACGAAAAAGTTTTTATTAAATGTTTTTAGGGTAACACCTAAATTTACATTAAAAACTGCCTAATGCTAAAATAAACGTTAAGTTATTTACAATATGATAAAACTAATGGACTCCTTAACACTTTAACATTTATAACAATGGGTAAATATTGTTTATATTTAGATTGGTATTTAGTGTTCAATCATTTGTACATAAATATTTCTCAATTTGGTGTTACATGGAAGTAAATTAAATAAAAATGTTCAAGTTACGACAAAATCTGCATTTTTGTGATTGTCAAGATAATGTTTCTACCCTCCTATTTTATATTCTTTGTTTACTTTTCCTGTGATTTTTCTCACATTCCATATATTTTTCCGTCCTCTTGCTACTTTCCTTTGTCGCTCTTATATTCTTTTCTCTCTCTTCCATAATTTCTAACTTACTACGAACGTTGCAACAATTTGATGTAGACTATTATAAACTATATTTTAATTGGCTGAATCATCAATTGGCGCCACAATGGTAATTGGTTCTTTACAAATATTTGTATATAATGTGGCATGAATCCTCCAGTGCTGTTTCGGTCTAGGAAACTAATTAACTACTGTACCTTGTAGCCTAACCAACGTCAGCCAACGCCTGCCTCCCTACAGCGTTACTAATGGCGACACGATGCACGCTGATGCCTTGATGGCGGACTTAACCACTGTGTAGAGCAAGGATATCATGTATTGACTTAATCCATAATCTACAGAATATTTTGTATACAAAGATTGGGGGAGACTCATTCAAGAGTACTTTACACTATGTATCATGGAATATATCTGAATAAATGTAAAATGTAAATAAATTAGATTAGCCTAATCGAAAATAAAACTAAATGTTGCTGTACTTACGACAAGATGGATTGTTATTGTACAAATATGTTTAGTAATACGCTGTACTCCTACTCCCCCTCCCCTTAGTTACGCCACTGGGCCTGGTATAAAGTATTGCATGAATAAATAAAGTTAAATATTCAATTGCTTTGCCAGTTACTCAACAGAGTTATCTGAAAAAACTAAACAGTTCTTTTTCCCGAATATGAAAGACAACGGATGAAGATCCTTTTTAACATCTAAAGAGTTGTGTAAACGTTTGGTATTTTGCGTCACTTTACTTCTAGAAAAGAAAAAATACAATAACTTAAATGCTCGGTTTTTAAAATTGTTTACAGTGAAACTATGTTACATTGTGGTGCCACAATTCCCAACAAAACAGCATGTTGACAGAAGCGCGGGAGATGTAGACTACACATTCCCGAGTAGTGACACAACCATGGAAATAGTTTGATTATTTGAACTCGCGAGAGCCAGAAGTACACTGCACAGGTGTGTTCTGTCTGCGAGTCTTTACTGTAATGTTAACAAGAAATAGAGTTCCGCGGTCTTGTGAAGTTCTGTAGAAATGTAACTTCCATTACATTTATTGTTCACGAATGCATTCTCGAGCACACACATTATATCCCGCATGGTTAGAGTCACGTGTTTGTGCACAGTGTGAAAAGGCCTTGCAAGTAAAAGAAAATTCCTTAGATTGCAAATCAGAATACACTAAACTGATACAAAGGAGTATCGGAGACCCGAAAGTACGTAACAAAAAGAGGTGTCGCATATACGGACGGACAGACGGGCAGACTGCTTTTCAATAGAGTTGTTCTTTGGGCCAAGAGAAACCCATGTACCAAGTTTCGTCTGTAGAACGTTTTTAGAGTTATCGCATAGAGCTGGATGGTCGGTCGTAAAGACAAAGACACTATTGCAATGTTAGATATTTATTTCTCTTTAAAATTAAACTACCTCTGCTGTTGAAAAAGGTACGACATAAATCCATACAAAAATAAAGAATCCAATTTACTTATAAAAGTAATGTACAGTTTTTAGTTGTAATAAATGTTAATATTGAACAATTATTTCGATTGATTAGTACGAATAGGCTATAATTACTGGCTAATAGACCCACGTTATGGTTTTTATCGCGATGCCATTCATAGTTGTGAAGGACGAACCCCAAACAAGTGTCTTAGTCGGCTTTGTGCTTTACGGACAACGAATTATATGCGTGCATAGCTTATTTATATACATGAAAATTGAAACTTGCGGGTATTTTGGCATAGATAAAAAATCAATTATAAGACGGCACACGTATTTTTTACAAGGTACTATTCTGAAAAATCTAATTAACGAGTAATAAGTGTGCTTATGAAAGTAAATAAAGCACACCGTCGGTACAGACTGAAGGGGGCGTTGAACCTAAGAGAATTCTCGACAGGAAGTAAATAGTAGTGTTGATGGATGTACGAGTATAGAGTAGGCTACACGGCGTCTGGCGAGCCTGCGGCACTAGCATTCACTGTTACGGAGAGTGCCGCCAATCAACGCCATTACAGGGAGACCGATCAGCTGTTATTAAAGCTTAAAGTGTTGATGAAACCGACGCGGCGCGACAGCCAGACCGCATTTCGATCAATTTGCTTTAATCCCAATTCAATTTCTCTGAATTGAATCAAATTGGGAACGTTAGCACTCCCATTGATAGTTCTTAACGAGGTTTATGGACGCTGTGCGAGTTGAATTAAATTGGTTTCAGTCAAAATTCATTTTATAATTGTAGACTGTTGATATTATTTTGAATCACCTCAATACAATCCTTAGTCTAATATTTTTAAACGTATTAAAGAGAGGTGAAGCTGAAAGATGAACACATGAATGAAAAAAAAACATAAATTGCAGTTCTAACAGTTTTTTTAACACCGATTTAAGAGATAAGTCCAATAACGTTTGAATGTATAATAAACATTTTACGATGACGTTGTTGCAATACATTTTTTTATTAAAAATATACATACACACCGTTTTTAAATGTAATGCAGAGCACTAAAGTTTTTGTATTTCCTTTATATTAAAATCGAATGTTATTCCTAGTACAATAGCATCGGTAGCATATTTATTTTTTCCGATTGTTTAGTTAAATATCGAAATCTGTACATATGGTGTCAATAAACACACCAATTATGTTTACAAAAACATGTACACTTGTTTCTGGCTTGTGTATGAGTAACAAAGTGGTGTCCGGGTCTTCTGTATTCATCCACGCAATTCTTATGCAGATGACATATTAAATTGATGAACTGCAATGCATGTACACTTTCTTCCAAACTCCATCCATTCTCGGTGGTAATAATCATATTGCGCAATAAAATATTTGTATTACAAATCAATTAAATAACGCGTCTACGAAACACAGATTTGCAAACCTTCCCAATAGAGGTTTGTGTCTAAGCAATGTTTATAGATGACACCCAGCAATTCTTTTTGTAACTTTTGAACACGTAGTAAAGAATGATGGCTTAAATATGAGTAAACAGGAGCGAGGCCGTGCTGCCCAGCGAGTAGCGTGCGGCGGGTAGCAACAGAGGCATGGCTGCCAGCCGACCGAGTGTTGAAATGATTAACAGCCGATTTGCCGGCCAATTTCCCGCCAAGCGGCGTGATCTGGGTCAGGCGGGCTTCTCTGTCTACCATGTTCTGTCTAAGGTTTCCCCGTATTGGACATGGCCACAGCCGCGCGTCGGTAACAGTTGACACGTTTGTCGTCACGGGCCGCCGCCGCGCCGCGCCAACCGCGTAGTCTCGCAATAAGTGTCAACTTGACGAATGGATCGGTTCCGTTAAGTGGTAGCCAATGAGAGTGGACCTCAACCATGGGCTGAGACTGATGATTGCAAACGGGTTGATGGAAGAGTAGACGCCGAAGTGTTTGACATAATTTATTTATAATTGCAAGTGCGTAATTAATACACACTTATGTACGCGCGATGTAAATAGGTTTAGATTAGGTCATCATATATATGTTAACTGGTAGTACCAAAGTTACAGTTAAGGAGCACTAACGTGATTTGTGTACAATCTCGAAGGCTATTGTCTTTTATTCCTAGATGTGCAGAACGTGATCTGAGGTCGGAAAAGTTGGATGATCTGAGACATGAACTTAAGTCGAGAAAAGTACTGATCAGATATGTTCCTGACCATCAGTGCGGGCTTAGTGGCAAGAACCGAAAATACCTCTCGAGATAGTACTTAAATTAAAGCTCAGATCACACTAGTGCTCGTATATTTTAACTGTAACTTTTTCTACTTACAGTAAGAAATCCACTTTTTCTGTATGTATTAATTTATCAACTTATAAATACGGCGTAATACTGTAGCTAAATAATAAGTAGGGACAGAGTGGGCTCCGGATAATACCGTAGTATCAAATCAACACTTCTGGTGGAATGAATTTAGTAACTTTCGAATGTGTTAGTTCGTTTTTTAATTAATTAGTGATTACAGTATTGAGTATTAATTTCCAAGTTGCCGATTTTCCATAATTTGTGGTTTCAAACATCCCGTACAACGGTTCTCTGTTCATAGTGAGCTTCTCCAAACGGATCGCTTGGGTTTCGAAAGTCTTTAGTCGAGACAGTAGTTCAAATTTACTCAAATAATTACATAGATGAAAGTTTACATTTTGCAACTATATGAAGTGTTTAGAAGAGGAAAATTCCACCATCGTTTCAGTTTATGTAACTGGCAGATTATTTAAATAGGGTACGTACAACATCAGTAACATTCACTATTCAATGATTATCTTTTACTTAATTGTACTATATTCTCTAACGCAATGAATATTGTATCGTATTGTATCAATATTGCATACACTCGGTAATTAGTACCAACTTTGATTAACACGGGTATAATCTGTGCTATCCTGACGTAGCATCCAATCGGTCACATGATTGGGTACCATGTACGTATTATGTTCGGGAGAATGTATCGGCTACCATGAGGACACACCTGTGAAAGCGAGGAGGATGTGTGGGCATGTCGCCGCCTCCCTCCCGCCCATACACGAATACAACCCGTCACATCCACACGCTCAGGCTCAGCATGTCACGGCATTAGCGGGTACAGATGTAGTAGTCCTTTTAGATTTATCTATAGATAATGATTACATGAATTAGGATTTTCAGTCTAGATATAGAGTAAAACACAGAAAAACAAACTCCTTTGTCTGTGGGTACACTGTGAAATATTTATGAGACAAATTATGAAGCTCGGACAACAATGTAGTACAGTTCTGAAAGTTCATACTGCCAAATTTTAGTTTTACAAATATAGTAAGTTAATCTTCTAAGTTAGAATTCCTTAAGTTTTGCTAAAACTATTACTTCGGAGAGAGAAGATATCAAGATCTGGCCCAGACCTCCCTCCTAGTATATCTTTCACGAATGCACTTCACTGTAACGGAATGGCTCAGAACTTTAATTCAAAATGTTGCTCTACTAAATCCACCCCAATTTAGGTATACTATTTGGAATTTTCAGCTGTACGGTTTTCCACCACACAGAATTATACGTTCCATTCTCAATGTTGCAGATCATTTTCAAGATATTTGCTAATTTTCAAGATTGGAATACTTTTAATACAGAATGCTGTGGTATACTTAATCCGTTCAGGATGGCAAGATAGCGGCTAAAAATCGCCATTTAACAATGTTTAAGTCTATGATTATCGTATTGAATTAAGATGATATTGTTTAGTATTTAATTATTATTTTGTACCAAATGTGTTATAGATGGTTACGTGTTAACAATTTGTTGGGAATTAATTAAATGTTCTCATATTTTGTACGGGTAGGAGTTTAGTTGCTAAGACTTTTATTTGACGTATAACACCATGCACCAAATACCTTACATAGCCAAGCTTGTTATATTACCGAATATTTACTTTAGTAAGGTAAAAATTTTAGAAAACGTGCTATCGTTATAGTAAAAATAAAATTTAACCATTATATTCATATAGTTAAACTTGACAAACAATGTGTATTGCCCTTCATAAAAACTGTTAAATCATAGACTTAAACGCTAAATATTCTTCTGAAACCTATATCGTATAATTAGGTTTACGTTTGACTTAAAATGTCCAAGCCCAACAATATTTAAAATTATATAATTACGAACACATAGACAATATTTTTATTTTACATGTTACAGATTTTAATTAACCGCAGTGCATTAAAAAATATGCTGTTTTGTAGTATTTACAAATATTTATCACCGTATTTTTTTGGTTTCGATTTAGTTAAGAAAGGTCCAATTAAAACATAAATCGCCCCGTTTCGCCGTATGACATAATGTACTAGTGTTAGGAATAGAGTAATTTAGTTTTTTTTTCAAATACTAATTAATGCATAATGATGAAGGAATGGATAAAAATAAATTGCTAACTTTTCACACAAGGATCTGAAATAATCTGCCCAATAACAGGTGCAGTAGTAAGTAAAAAATTTAATTTAAAGGCGTAAAATCGTAAGAATTCACACTAACAGTCACAACCGGATACGTGGATTGTGACCGGTTGAGTAATAATAGGTACGGGGGTTATTACCCGCATCGCCATTTGCTGACAAGTAACTCGAAACCACTATGTTCTCCGACATGACCTGCAACGGTAACGGCGCCTCAGTATTACTCACAGGGCTAGACCCAACGTTATACGTAGTCCAGGATCGTTTCGTGAAATCGATGGAGGCATTTCCCTTAATAATAGTTGCGTTAGTATTGTGAACACATTAAACAATATTGTTTTCAAATGTAAAAATGTTTTAGCTTGGATAAAACACTTCTTACATGAGAGGATATAGTTGTGTGTCAGCCTACCACATAAATAGTGGAAAGTGCCGATTTTAATCTCTTGACATTGATGTCTGATGTTGACATAAAAAACAGGAAAACGTTGAAAAAGTGTTGTAAACAAACCTTAACACATTTGAAACGGAATACAATTGTTTAAACGTAATTGTGAATAATGAAAACTAACCTTTAACACAATACTGTTAGTTTGGGATTTCAAAAGCATAAACTATGATGGAAGAGTGTAGAGTTCTGCAAATCCCATCACGGGGCGGCGTGCCTCATCAGTTTCGAACAGTTTCACAATCAGCCCTGGATTAGCTGCAGTTACCGTGTCACATACACAAATGAATCATGTTCAATCATCAAGCTTGTACGGCAACTTGTTATTACATTATGTTCCATTACACAGCGTTTATACCTTCTCGTTGTTTAAATGTATCTTTTTTATGCCTTTGTTTTGTAGAAGTAAGTTGCATGACCTTGATATTTATAATCGACACTAATTTAATAATAGATTTACAATGCAGTTTTTCTAATGTTAGTGTCACTCCATATTTGTGTATGTTATTCCCGTATACAAATTAGTAACACAATTGTGCTTGGAAACATGTTTTCTGTTTTCATACGTCCACAGCACCAACAGGATTTTAAGATGGTCTATACTCAATTTATTCTATCTTATGATCCGTAAAAGGTGGAGATATAAAACGAAAACCGTATTATAGACATTCCAATTTTAGCTCTCTTCATATAGAATAATATTGGAATTGTATGAATGTTTTCGTACTAGTTGAATGTTTACCCGTAGTGCTATTCCCATGTTGCAGTATAACCAAGTAATATTATTCATTGGTACAAGAACTTTCCAGAACCTTGTATGTACCACATTTTGAAACGCACAAAACATAAAACATGTATAGCATCAATTTTACTGTAGGTTGATTCAATTGTTGTAAATTCTCTGTTTCGAATCTTTTCAAGATCGATTCACTGAAACCTAAATAAATATAAGTAGGAAAATGTATAAAAATGCACGTTTTTTAATTATTTAAAATGTATCTTAATTGTGGGTCTGTATTGTGTGATAGTTAAAATGCACACGAGTAGTGTACCCCACTCTCCACATACACAGACTTCCTTGAAACTGTGTATTGTGACATTTGGCTTGGTAACAAATCTGTCTGGGGGATATGCGCTAACCGATTCCGCCACTATTGCAATGCCAAGTGAATATAGTTAGGTTCAGTATTTTAATGACAATTTATTTGGTGGTATTCGTGTCACTTCTTTCATGAACGCATTTAACTCATATTTTATAGCGCCTTATATTGGGATTCCATTGTTGTCTAGAAGTTTTAATCGTTCACTGACTCACAACCAGGTTAACACGATCTATTTCGTATCATAATTAACAAATGGATAATTAATTGTTTAATATTTATTAGACGGGAGTGAAGCACGATGACCGGACACGATCCGGCCCACAGCCCAATCAAGTAAGCGACAACCGGTTTACAGTGGCCATGCGTAAGTAGATAATCTTGTTTACTCCTCTCAAGAGAATTCATTATTTCCAGGATCTTATTACCCGGACCGAACACCCTGCGTCAAAATAGATCAAAGAACCTGTTACAATTATTATTTTAATGAGCGAATTTTGTCTCGGCAGAGCAGAACGTCATCCTCTAATAATATCATTCAAGCCCTTTCACTGCCGCGCACAATGATCCGCCTAATTAGGGGTCTTATCAAAGTGACAAAGACCTTATTAAATACTAGGACTCATGCGTACAATTCTTCATAGAACAAATATTCCAACTAACTAAATGCAGCGACATAACACAGTAACTAACGAATAAATTAATATGCTTCGTTTAAAAAGAAATTTCGAGAGTAACAACAAAGATGTTAAACAACGTTTAATACCACATGTCTGTTTTGAATTAGCTGTGGTGACGTTGGGTTTATGGTTGTTTTTGCCTTTCCATCCTAGGACGTTTTGCATATCCTGTCGGCAATCTCCGCCACTGTTACTGAAGGTCTGAATCTAATCCCGTTATGTTTTAGACTTCTATTTTCAGCTTTTATTTAGTTTAATTCATTAGATTTATCAACTAGTATATTCTTATAAATATATTTAATGTTGTATTCACACAAAAAATGTTATTCAAAAATCTTCAATTTTGGATACCTGCAGTAACAGTATAACAGTTGCAAATCTTAAAAGTATATCGTTTCTATCATATTACGAATTAAAATAAAAAATTTCATTATATATGTACCAACCAATATATCCAAAACGTGTACTTAACTACCTATCAAAGCCAAAGGCAATACGCAAAACTCGGTTTGCCAAGCTGTACGAGCAAATCTCTTTGATAGACTTTTCGTTTACAGCTGTGTTACTTATGCTCAAACGGAATGAATAAACTTCAGAGTATTTTAATCTTTGAATGTTAAACTATGTGGACTACATGATTAGGATCAGCCATCTTGCTCAGCAATGGCTGATCCTAATGGCGAACACAATGTATCCCAAACTTAATATAACCATTGTCACAATAACGAAGTTCGATCATTTCACGGTGGTATTGCAGGACCATCTTTTTTATTCTAATAATAAAATTGTACAGTCATATGATCACGGTTAAATTCACTGTTCAATCTGAACCAACTCACGTCCTTGTGTTGGATATTACTTTTTGCTGTATTCGAATTTACCCTACCCCTAAGATTTGTGGTAATTATCAGATTTCACCTATTCGAGGTTTGGTCGCTGGAGCAGACGATAGCATTCTGCACACATGAATGGGTGGACAAGGTACAAAGGTATCAATGGATCTAGTACAACTGGTTTGGTTGCGGCCTGACGTGGGGGGACCAGTCCTATCTGGATCCACACAGCCCACGGCCACATAGACCTTGTCGTCCTTAAATATATATAATTTACTGATCCACCACCACAGTGGCACTGGTACATGATATTTTCGGACACCTTCAGATTTGTTCGAAAATTTTAAATGGTTAGTATAAATGCAAATTGCAAATGCAGTTGAAAAATAATGGCAAAAAATAAAAAACTATATCTCAAAATTAGCTTATTATGTTTTGATAAATACAATATTTATTATCCTAAGACCGATAGAGACGATTTTACGATTAAGGTAACTTTACTTCCTAGCTAAACCACCACGACAGGACTTATCCTTCTGTCGTGGGTTTTGACATTGGGATTACTGATTGCTCTTGCTTCACAAACTTATTCTAGACATGCAGCTGATTCCTTAAATATAGACAGCATGCTTCAAGAACCTTATTCTAAGAACATCTTAATATACTACCTTATGGTAGCTAAGTTAGCTAATTAGAACGTTTTATCTAAGGGTAGTATGAATTTATTATTAAAAACTACAAATCTAAACTGCTCCCATCCAAAATTTGAGAGATGATCCCAACTGTTATTTTCATAACCAAAATAAACATTTATTCTGAAGTTATGCTTTATATAGTTATTTAAAAACCTATTAGGTCATTAAAATATTTTAACATAGTTATAAAAAAGTGAATATTCAATCAAACCCCTAATTAATTACTTATGACATTTCATAGTTCAAACCCAAAAATAATTGGCAGTCAGCTGATTAAAGTTTTCACTTAGAAATCGGCGGAAACTAAAATACCAAAGGGGTGCTTCGTATAATTGTTGTGTATGCGTTAGACTGCCACGAATCCTTCTTGTTATGGAAATAGCACATCAAAATACAGAGGTAATTCCCACTAAAATATAACCTCAGATAACGGTGTTGTCGGCATAACGAATAAACTAAGCAGATGCTGGAAGCGATCTGGCTCGAAACTGGTTTCTGGTCCCGATAAGGAAGTAAGAGTGGTTATTAGATTAAAACACAACTTCTGGTCGGCTGACATTCGTAGAGAAGAGGTCAACGTACTTTCACTTTCACGCCGACCGAAGCGGCAAACATTTCCGGCTACTGTGCAAGCAAACCTGGCACACTCGTAAAGTTATACTGGTGTACGCACGAGACTACGCTATGGCGCGGAACAGAGTAGAGTACGTACCCTAATAATACATCTATACTTAGTAAAACTGAAAATTTTCTTCGAAGTACGTATGAGCCATCTAAATTACAATCATCACAAATATCATGCATTGCAAAAACTCACATTTGGAATTATTTAGAATTTAACAACAACGTCAAAATATTATAATATTGCAAATAGCGCTATGTTGATGTTGTAGGGTATGCACACGTTTTTGAGATTGTAAACAGTGTTTATTAGATTTATATTCTCCAATACTGTATTAAAACACTACAAGTTTCAGGTTCAAGTTTTTTGACACCTTGCAAGGATAATGGTGATAAACCTGCGAAAAGCCTAAGATCGACATGCTAATCTAGGACCAACTGCCACTTAGAGGGTTACATATCGACCATTACGACATGAGTTGTGTGATTCAGCTCTCTGAATAAAGCAATGTATATATTTTTATAATCAACCTATAAAAGTAATTATGGGGTGGACCTCTGTGGTATAATTCTGCTGCAGAGGCATATGGGCAGGACAGACACACTGTTTATATATCAGATAGATGTTCATGAACAAATTAAGAAGCGTGTCTAACGATGGGACCGAAAGATGTTCTAATTAAGTTAGGCAAAAAGAAACTGTTCACATCGCTTCCATAACTGGGGATTTAAGGAAAGAAATAATAACCCTCTTAAGAGAACGATACAGCTAAGATTAGTTATGCAAGATAATTGCACTTAATAATTGATAATTGAATGAATGTAGTTTAATCCACGATTAAGTACTTTATTAAAAGCGGATGAATATTGAAAACGTCTACAAAGAGTAAATACGTTTATAAAATCGGAATATATTTTACTAAATAAAGTGTTGTAAGCTCTCCTACAATTAAACTTCAGGATATATATAAACACGTAGATTTTTTAACCTGCGCAAATCCTGTGAATATTTATGTCAACTATTAAGTTTAGTCCAGTTAAAACAGAGCCACATAAACGACTTAACGACAGAGATAACCGCGTTATCAAAAGAAGGGAGCGGTGAACCTGAAACATGTTATCTCTGTGAGTTCGGTCTACTCTACTTTGGAAAACAGTGTTGCCAAATTAAATAGGTGATCATCAGTAATAAATCCTACTTAACAATACAGTAATGAAGGCCTCTTACGAATATGAAAATATTTAAGGGTCAGGACAATCCGACAAAAAGCACCTATTAAGTTGTATAATATTCAACCCACTTCTCAAGAAAGGTAGTAGGCAGTCCTTAACTCTGTTGGTAGCACTTGAAGCATTCCCGCCAGATTTCTGTTTGTAAACAAAAGCCAGCTGACAACCCTCTATACCTCTCCGAGAATATGTGTGATGAGAGAGAAAAAGAGAGAGTGTGAGAGAGGAGGGTGACGGTGATGAAGTGAGGTACGACCTTGACAAACAAAACACCCGCATTCACTTCTCCCCATCCCTTTCCATCCCCCCCTTCCTCCTGATCACAAAAAACTAAAACACCGTCTACTTAAAAATTATGAACTCCTTAGACTGTTTATACCCTTGAATGAAAATGGGAGTACTTACTTATATTTTAATGTTATTAATTTGTTACATGTATGGCTTACAGCATCTACAGTTTCTTGGAAGATGTTTGTTTAGGAAGAATAAGACATTTGCGTTAATTTTCAAATCGTTACACTTAACGTGTAAATTATGGAATAAGTTAAATTTATATGCTCCTTGATTTCCAAGAAATTGTCACTAGATTTAAAAATATTAATTTTTTTTTTTGAAAATTAAACTGGGCATTTATGTCATGTACCTTCCAATCTAATATATAATTAATCATAATAAATTATTGTAAGGCTTATTACTAAAGAATAAACATTACTCGATAAGGAGCTAGCTTAAGTATGCAATGGAAATTATATTAAACATTGGCTTACCTGATATTTATTTCCATCGAATGACATGTAGAGTCAAAACATTGACGTGCTTGGCAAACCGTACGGAAGTCCTCAATCAATTAAGAATAACTTTCATAAACACTTAAACAACTTTTAAAACTGATGCCGTAAGGAAGTTTTTCTCACTCTTACTTTATTTTAGGACAAAATATATTAAACCACCTCTTAGGAGTAATCAACATGAAAATCAATCACTTGAGTCTATATGCACAAAACTTTCAACATAAGCATTTCCAAAATATATTCATTTTTTAATCACTAAACACCAATTATGCAAATTTGAGGTTATGTTTGCACAAACATGTTCATACTGCAACACATTTCACAGAACCGGCTGGCGGTAAACAGTTAGTAAAACGACGATGAGACACAAGTGGCATTGAAAACATCGGATCAACAAGACTCACGGTTACAATACCAAAACATTCAATCAACAATGTGACAGAACTACTGACAACACAGAGAATCAACGCTCGGCTACAAAAACACAGACTGGATAGCTGGAAACAGTCGCGCCGCGCGGGCAGTGGCGAAAGCGGCACACTACCAACACCAACCTAGCAAAACGAAATATACCTGCGCCACCAATGTATTGACGAGTGAAGGAGCGCGGCCGATCGTCGGTCTGTGGCATTCAACTAAATAACATTTATTTAGGTTTTATTTATTATGTTAATGAAGTATTTTACCACAATTAGAACAGGGAATTTTCATAAATACTCTAGGTCTGTTACTATATAGGTGTTTTAATTATATATATATATATATATATATATATATATATATATATATATATATATATATAGTATTACATTATTACTTGCATTATATGTCAGAGGAGTTATTTAGTGTGTAAATAATGTTTAGATTGCTTTGTGGCAGTATTTTCAAATCCACCACTAAACCAAAATTGTGGTCCATGATAACATTTTTTCGATACATTATTCTAACGTTTTTCATGTTAAACTGTTAACATATCATAAAAAAGCTATTTATGTGTTTTGTGTAATGAGTAAAGTTGTGTGTAGAGACACAACAAAATTCTTGATGTAATAAACTCGAATGCTGCAAGACTTCGCAAAAGATTAATAAATGCGAATTTATCGCGGGCATTCGGTAGTTACAAGCGAAAAATACAACATTAAACCACAAACGGTGAATTGAACAAAGAAAGTGTGCCACAGAATTCCTAAATTTTGAACTGCATCAGTTATATTAATATTATGAATGGCTTTGTATTTTTCCGGTAAAAATAATGTATAATTTATTATTCGTAATCGATACACCCAGAGGAATATGTTCCCTCTGAGTTTTGATATTAAAGTAGACCGAAGAATGCTGGTCATATCAATACATGTACTATTAACATTCAATATAAGCAACTGAATATATAATTTTCAAATAGTTAAAAGTAAACAAAATTGCATTGAAACATTAAGAATTGTATACACTCACCTCAGGCTACTCGCCATTTGAAGGAAAGTATGGGTACACTCAGATATTAATGGGTACTCCAGATAATAATTCCCTTGTCAAAGGGAAGCATTTTTATCATTGTTAATATTGAAAGGTTGTTGAATGATAATTTGTGAAATCGTGTATAATAAAAACTTGACTGAACAATTCTCTGAATGGCTATCAATTTAAAATAGACTGTCACTTAGAAAAAAGGTACGCGCAGGACAAAAGTATTGATAGTCAAAAGCCCCATTTCACTTTTTAATTTATTTTTTATAGTAAATGAAAAGATGCCTAATTAAATGTTGACATAAATCAAACAAACGTGTTTTGTTTATAAAAGAGAAAGATTAGAAGCGGAAAATAAATTCTTCCAAAAAAGCGTCTAAATATTCTATAGTAGGCCTAGATTTAGATTAGACTGCTGTAGTAAAAATATTGTTTCTTTGTATCCTCGGTTCTTTGTTATAAACACTTTGAATTGTAGGTGTAACTAGATTGGTTATCTTATTCAAACCAAGATGGGGAGACTCTCTTAGGAAACTGGGTATAGATAAAGTTATACAGTAGTATTATATAATGGAGTCTAAACTCCGCTCAATGTGTTTGGTCACGCGTTTTCTTGAGAAATCATATATTTACAACTGTTCAAAAAGCACATTTAGGAAGATACAGCTTTATTGATTTTAGGATTTTATTTGATTACCCTTTGCATTCTTAAGGTTATATTTCATAATACAAAACTTCATCCAATGAAAGAACGTATTTCGCCTAAAACCGTTCATTTACGCAATTCAGTTCTATTTTCGGCTCATAACCACAATATCTATATTTTAAAGCCACAATCACTAAATGTTTAATCTACTAGTAATGAACGAATGACATTTTCGTTACTTCTGATCAGCTGTTTTTTTTTTCAGAATTATTGTCTCTTATCATAGTTGTCATGATAAAGACAATGCAAAACGCGCTAAGTTTGGTCACTTCCAGGATAATGACAGATCGAACAATGTAAATGTTAAATCTATAAGTGAAAAATCTATCGATACTTATTATTTATGAACAGAGTAAACGTGTAAACGCTATTTATTTGTTGTTAACTCGCGTAACTGTTAAAAAATACAAAGTAATCTAGTATTTTTCTCTACGAATATAAATCTGAAAGAATGTTAGCCTCTACAACACTTAGAGCAGCGCCAAAATAACTTTCCGTGTGATGCAACTAGAGGCAAAACGTTATCAATAAATTATGATAGAGGCACTCAAGACCGACACAACTTCCTTGATGTCATCAAATTGGTCTGTTCATGATGACAGTCATGAGTAGAGAGAGACGGAGGTCGGACGTGCTAACTCGGACCGAGCGTAGGAGGTCAAGGTCACTCAGTCTCATCCACAGTGCCATGGCTGTATCTGTATTATACACTTATCAACAGTCATGTGCTAGTAGTTGATAAATTACACCAAATGTAACATTTACGCAGAAACCAAATATAATTCATTCCGTGAATAATTTTGGTTGTAATTATCTTATATTTAATTTTTTTTTAATTACAATTCCACTTAATTCGTCATATTTCTCAATTTGTATTAGTACTTTTGCTTCACATTAAAGAAGCTGGAAATAATAATTATTTAAACATGTTACAGCAGTATTTTAACAAAAGTTAACAATTGATATTATTTGTAAATATTAGGATTTCTTTTACAAAGTAAAAGTCTTAAAATTAAAATTAAATTTTCTAATTTTGCTAATGTACAAGTACAACCCACATTCATGATGTTGTATTACTATTTGGAAGCATTGTTTATTCGATCTTTTAAAGATCATTGTCCTACTCCTTCATCAAGTTTTGGCGTACTTAATATAGTCACTATCATATAGTAAAGGTATATTTAAAATCAAGTTTTCGTTCCTATTACAATGATCGTGTTCCTATGAAACTTAAGTCAATAACTTTTTGAGATAGTAATTGCTTTAATCTTAGTAGAAGGCTTTATAATTAATGTAACATTTTTTCTAAATCCCATGGCTTGGTTTAATTCCAACGTGACTTGCACATTGACATACGGGCAATTTGAAATTCTAATGAGTTAACATCAATGATGTAACTGCCATTCTACCCATTCGATCTAAAGAAAAATATTTAATTTTCATACTCATTCACTTTGTGGAAATGACCAGAACTAACTAAATGACGTACGAGATAGAATCCTTTCGAAAAGAGATGTTATATATAAGATAAGTTCTATATTTAGGCTTTCCAACGACATATATAAAATCAAACTGTATTTCCAACAGATATTTTACTAATAATATTTTTAAATTTTAAATATTGTAGGATAAAATACGTGTTTGATGTCATCGTTTTCTACAAATTCTTCTGGTGTACTTTTAACCCAAAAGATATCAACCAAGTTGTAAACAAGGTAACTGTGGAGAAGATAAACATGTCTTAACAAATAAGCACATTGCTCAATATTACTCACTGTACTTACTCAGAAGTCAGATAGTCCTTTAAATCCTTTAAATCCACTCTGCTTACCTGAAAAAAAAACGAATTGAAATTAATGATAGGTATATAGACAAACCTTAATCGAAAGGGAGTATGTGTTACCCTTTTGTTTCTGTTCTATTTAAAAACGTTTCTTGGTATGTTTCACCACTAATGAGATCCATTCTTTATTCCTTGAACGTAAATTATCGTCCAAATGATAACGTTAGTTATTAGTAAAATAACATTAAATATACTTGCAGGGGAGGGGGGCGGTCTTTATCTTGGGTAATCGTCCATGTTGAATGATTACACCGATTTCTGCTGTACTTTCACATATAAGAAACTAGCTTATCCCTATTGTGCTAAGTTTTAGTTTTATCGGCTTTGCCGTTAATACTACTAGACTAAAAAGAAATGGATTTATAAATGTTCTTGGTGTATTTTTGTATACTAAAGCTTATTAGTGGAGTTATCAAGTTAAGTCAAGTCGTTGATTTTCCGAGATGAATAACAATTAATGATTATACATTGCAGTGATGTCGGTCTTGTGTAGATTAAACTATTCAAAATAGTCTTTAACATTTCCTCATACCACTAAATCAACTATATCGTTTTAAAATTAAACTTATTAAATTATCAATGTAATATAAAATGGGTATTCTCGGCTACCGTTAATTAGTTTCATGCGTAATGTAAAAACTTCTGGTATTAGTTTGCCGTAGCAATCAAATTAAAGTTAATAATATCTTATTTACAAGATATGTATCCACCACACCGTGCTCCACGAAACAGGCTTCACTAACGTTGCAAATTTTCAAGTCTATAGCTTATTTCATTCTCAAGATATCCTGCAAAAAACAACATACAAAAAAGTTACATCCTGCTGACAGGCTAATGAGAAATTGTGTCACCCAACTGAGTGATGGCTTAAATGATGCTCAGGCAAATTTAATTGTTGAGCATACACCAAACCTATTCTTGTCTGTATGGAATCTAAGAATGGAAGATTCATGGAGAGTTCTGTAGATGTCTTTTCTCAAAAAACCTTGCCACTTGACACATTCAGAGTTAGGCTCCATAGCAGTGTTTAAATAGGCTACTAAAAGAGGTAGGGAAGGCAACACAACACAAGAATACGCTAAAGTTAGATCTTGTTACCAGCTTCTAATATTGACTTTCCATTCTATAAATTTTTTCTTTATACTGTATGAATGAGCTACATATTTCACGTGTTAAAATCTCATCTGATTTTACTCATCTTGATCACAAATTCAT
This sequence comes from Homalodisca vitripennis, assembly GCF_021130785.1. Lineage (NCBI taxonomy): Eukaryota > Metazoa > Arthropoda > Insecta > Hemiptera > Cicadellidae > Homalodisca > Homalodisca vitripennis. Next base: position 35,343,303 of record NC_060210.1, read on the forward strand.
TTCTTTTGCTATTTTTCATTCCACCATAAGATAAACGTAAATAATTCACTACCAAATTCCATGGAATGACACCCACCATCATCGAACTCAGTATTTTCTGTATAAAAATGAAGCCTTTTCTAACATTTCGTCTGTAGGGCATTTAATTTTTAAAATTCATGCGGACAAACATACAAATAGACAATCATAGAAATGTAATTTGTCCAGCCTCACCAGATATGTTTCGCAAACGCTCAGTGAATACTTGATTGTTTAGATTTGGATATTTAACAACGCAAATATCAATTTATAGAACTTTTTTGTTCCATCCTGGCACAATCCTGAAATTATATGTGGTTGTTGGTTATATTTTAAAAATGACAGATCTGATACACAACCGACATGTTTAGTCTTACGTGGAGAGAGATAAGTAGAATATAACTTTATCTCGGATTGATTGAAAATTCACAAGTATTGGTACAATTCTTTCTAATAATGGTGAAGAAAATGTTCCGTACAATTTACTTGCAGCCCCTGGTTTATATGGAATGAATCGGATATCAATAAGCTTACACTGTTTAGTGAAATTGTTTTTAATGAAGCGACAGAGAAAAAGCATAATTAAGTTAAGTTATGTTTAGCACATCAGTGACTTTAGTGAAATATTATACAGGGTATAAACAAAATACAGCATGTATATAGTGAAAATAACATTACGAGAATAATCAAAAATTAATCATGTGTGGTTTAACTTTTTGTTTTTGCTAATAAACAACATTTCAGTCTGGTTAGCCGAGCAGGAACATTCCTCTTTTGATAATTCCCAATAATTACAATATGGAATATGTGTTCTTTAATATTATGTTCTTGCTAATTTGCACCATTTCTTTCAGTCTAGTTAGTAGAGCGGGAACATTCCTTTTCTGACGATTTCCGACAATTACAATATGAAACATGTGTGGTTTAACCTTTTCTTCCAGCTAATATGCAACATTTCAGTCTAGCTAGCAAAGCAGAAATATTACTCTTTTGACGGTTCCCGACAATTACAATATGAAACATGTGTGGTTTAACATGTTCTTGCAAATATGCAACATTTCAATCTAGTTTTTAGAGCAGGAACATTCCTCTTTTGATAATTCCCGATAATTACAATATGGAATATGTGTTCTTTAATATTATGTTCTTGCTAATATGCAACATTTCAATCTAGTTTTTAGAGCAGGAACATTCCTCTTTTGACAATTCCCGATAATTACAATACGTGTGGTTTAACTTTATGTTCTTGCTAATATCCAACATTTCAGTCTAGTTAGCAGAGCGATAACAAGTCACGATAATTACAATTCTACTGGTACGGTACTGGTACTACGTGGATCGCAATTAAAGAACAAGAACGAGCTCCCCGACGTCGAGCCGAGACTCAATATTCTGGTGTTCCTCACTCTACGGTCTGGTAAATCCATTGTGGCTCGCCCGGAGCCATATCCCGGGCTGGCTGGGCCGCTGAATAAAATACAAGAGCACTGTACTCCTTCCGCCCAGCCATATCACAACGCTTCATATGTCTCTTGTACACATAACTTATTTAAAATGATATGATTTTACTGTCAAGTTGGTTTACAATGATTTGAAGAAGTATGCAATAAATATTATATATGTTATTAAGTGATTGATAAATAATATCCATTTATTCAAACATATTTTTTCAAATAACATATAATAATTACAAAAGAATGTGTTTGTGTAAATATAGTTGTACAGTTTCAATCCAGAGAGAACGGTCCTCGCTCAAATAGCCTAATCCGATCCATAGAGTACTGCTAGCAAGACTTTCTTAACATACCCAGACACCATCCCTTCCGTGCTCCTCTGGATACATTGAGTTCTCCAAACCACTTTTGAACTCTGAATCTTTAATCCAGTACATACACAGTAAATCTAGAAACGCAAGATGTCCTTCTGGGATTTGTACTTTAAGGTCAAGAGAAACAAGAAATGTAATTTAAACATGAATCAGATCCGCTAAGTTAACCGTGTGTATGTCGATTTTTAGAAATTTGAAAATGTTTTAAAGAGTCGAATAACTAACCAAATGTACTACTTCATAGCTTAGGCGGGGGATAACAAATATAGTCATAGTATCCAGAAATTACTACTTTTAGTGTGGTGACCAGATCAGATGTGTTCAACAAAGTGATAAGTAAAAGCTATCCATATATACGATCATTTATGATTATATAGCAAAATTTATTATTTTAATGCAGTCTGCTTTGATAACCGTAAACCAAACCCTATTCAAATCGTAGTCACCAAATTTATTTGGGGAATTAATTAAGAGATAAGGCTTTTTCCTTCGGTATTCAGTTATTTATTATGAACCAGTAGAAAATTTGAACTGCATAAGCACTTCACTTGAATTCTCATTAAATCGATAGACGAATTTTTCTAAGAAACAAATCTATCGTCAGACGCGTTAATTTTTGGTGGATGTTGAAATGGGAGGTGAAAGGATTAAAACTATAAAAAACAAAATTTTTCTCAGATTATATTTTTTTCTTGTGTGATACATAGATAACCAAAACTGAAAGGTTATCAATAATAGTTATAAATATCAAAAAACTACTAAATAAAAGATTTTAAGGGTCGGTTTACGTAGAAACGATGCAAATTTTAAAATATATTCACAGGATTGATTGACATCTAAAGGTAGCTTTTAATTAAATGTATTAAGCAGTTGAGCATTATAACTGACTATTTTATCTGGAATTGTGTATTTTTTTTGCGTTTGACACAGATAGGAGGGCGTCATAACTGACGTTTGAGTCTGAGATTTGAGTAGGATTGCACGTTTGAGATTGTGCGTATGATATTTGATTCGGTAGTAAAGGTGCCCGAATGTGATAGATTCATGTCGCTCTCTGCGAAGTAGAGTGTTACTACTGACTGTTGCGTTCTAGAGTTACCTGTAATAGGTGACCTGGTGAGTAAAGCTAATAGAATATAATAAATGTATCGGTCTCTGTGCATCATAACTGACTACTGTGACTGAAGATACATGTGATAGGTGACTCGTTACTAAAGGTACTCGAGTGCGATAAATCCATCGCTCATAGTGGATAAGAGCATCATAGCTGACTTGTGTATGAAGATGCGTGTGATAGGTGACTCGTTAGTAAAGGTGCTTGGGTTGCGATAAATCTATCATCGCTCTTTGTGGAGTAGAGCATCATAACTGACTGTTGGTGTCTGAAGATACATCATGTGATAGGTGACTCGTTAGTAAAGTTGCTAGAGTGCGATAAATCCATCGCTCAACAGTGGATAAGAGCATCATAGCTGACTGTTGTGTATGAAGATGCGTGTGATAGGTGACTCGTTAGTAAAGGTGCTTGTGGGTGGCGATAAATCTATCGCTCTTTGTGGAGTAGAGCATCATAACTGACTGTTGTGTCTGTAGTTTGCGTGTAATAGGTGAATCGTTAGTAAAGTTGCTAGAGTGCGATAAATCTGTCGCTCTTTGTGGAGTAGAGCATCATAACTGACTGTTGTGTCTGTAGTTGCGTGTAATAGGTGAATCGTTAGTAAAGTTGCTAGAGTGCGATAAATCTGTCGCTCTTATTTCATAAACTGACTGTTGTGTCTGTAGTGCTGTAATAGGTGAATCGTTAGTAAAGTTTGCTAGAGTGCGATAAATCTTAGTGATAGAGCATCATAACTCGCTCTTGTGGAGTAGTAAGGCATCATAACTACTGTTGTGTCTGTAGTTGCGTGTAATAGGTGAATCGTTAGTAAAGTTGCTAGAGTGCGATAAATCTGTCGCTCTTAGTGGAGTAGAGCATCATAACTGACTGTTGTGTCTGGAGTTGCGTGTAATAGGTGAATCGTTAGTAAAGTTGCTAGAGTGCGATAAATCTGTCGCTCTTAGTGGAGTAGAGCATCATAACTGACTGTTGTGTCTGGAGTTGCGTGTGATAGGTGACTCGTTAGTAAAGTTGCTAGAGTGCGATAAATCTATCGCTCTTAGTGGAGTAGATCATCATAACTGACTGTTGTGTCTGGAGTTGCGTGTGATAGGTGATCGTTAGTAAAGTAGCTAGAGTGCGATAAATCTATCGCTCTTAGTGGAGTAGAGCATCATAACTGACTGTTGTGTCTGGAGTTGCGTGTAATAGGTGACTCGTTAGTAAAGTTGCTAGAGTGCGATAAATCTGTCGCTCTTAGTGGAGTAGAGCATCATAACTGACTGTTATGTCTGGAGTTGCATTTGATAGGTGACTCGTGAGTAAAGGTGCCCGACGAGTGTGATAAATCTATGTATACCGCTCTCTGTGGAGTATGGCGCCATAACCGATTGTTGTGTCTGGAGTTGCTTGTTTGTGCGTGTGAGTGCCGCGAGTGCGTGTGGAAGTGTAGCCATGACTCATGTTGTTCCTTACTTAGCCAGCAGTGAGGAGGGATAGTGGGGGAGCTCTCAGACCAGGGAGGGAGAAATGGTATTCCCCTTGTAAACATTAATTACATTTCGCTACTCGCGTGGGTCTACGTCACTGCACTACACAAGATAGGGAATTCTCGGAGGTTGTTCACATATTACTCTCAACGTGAATGTCTGCTTTCGCCAAGATATCTATCTTATAAATTTAGCAATCAATCATAATAGATATATCCTACGTGGAATCGTAGAAAAATTTTTAACAGAGATGATCACATAACTGTAACGTTTTTAATAATACTAATCACTTTATATTGAGACTGTTAGTTGTATATATATATAATATTTTTGCTGTGTTGTAAGTGGATAAATTTATTAATTAAATCAATTACGAGATGTAAAAACATTTATCATATCACCGTATGAAATATGATCACAAATATGCCTGTATCAATAAAATTGTAGCCTACATTCTTCATTCCGATGATCAAATAAAAGGAAGCGTTCACATAACACAAACGATTCTTGTTTCATGTCAATATGAAAGCTTGGGAAGAAGACATGTATTATATTTTGAAATAAATTAAGTAATATAGCTTTTAGTGGAATAAAAGGATAGGCTAATAGTGAACTCTTTTCCAACAAATACTGACTAAAGAGAAAAGGACAAGAAACTAGGCAATATATAGAGTCAGCTGCAAGATTACATTTTTCGACAGTGCAATTCAAACATAAAGAGGTGTCGCAATATTTTCCAAGACTAGCAGTGGAGCAGTTCCATTATTTCATCTCCAAGCTGCTAGTATGACTTAGGAGAAATAAATCATAGAGCTTACCAATCAGCAACTATTATAGTCCAAAAAAGTCTATTTGTGTTGCAATTCGTCTTCACGCAAAAATTCACCCTCCGGTCCTCTACAATAGGAGCCTTCGTTCAGTAAAACGTTCCTTCCTGAAATTACTCGTTGAACAACATTTTAGATGAATTAAAGTTTTGGACATAATTTAATATATATACATTTAAACTATTATCCTGCATAACTTAGGCATAACAGTAAAAAAACATTTTCTTATTTAAGTTGTACAAAATACAAATATATTTCAAATTTGAAATAAACTAGTAAAATAACGTTTCTTCCTCTGTTACAACTTCAGTCAATTATTATATAATTTAATTTATTTTCTTTCATATGACTAGCCTACATTATGGTGGAATATTGTGGCCAAATACAAAGCTACGTGTCTTATGGTCTTATGATGTGTTTCAGTTAGTCAAATAATACGCAAATGAAGGTTTTTGTCTTAAAGACCACCTTTTTACTGATATGACCTAGGAAATAAAATTTTATTCACTTATAGCCGAGACACAATTTACACAGAGCCGTTTTTCTTTAACTTAGCAGACGAATTTCCCCTAAGGATGAAATCGATATTCAGCCACTCTACTTTTGACGGGGAGGCTATAAGTAGAGGGTATCCAGAGGGTTAAATACGAAATGATCTTGTAATTATAACAGTATTATTATATATATGCGAAAGAGCCTTTGTTTGTTTCTATTTCAGTACCTTAGCAGTGTACAAATGTAGTGGAGGTATTACTAGAATGAATTCATGTAGAAGATATAATGCACAGTCAGAACAGTTTTGGAAAAAATGGATCGGCAGTACACGGGTGTCATCATGGACTAACACTGTCCTATCCTGCAGAAACGTGACGTCAGCCACCCTCGTCAAAATTATGCGTGAATCTACAGTCCTACAATCCTTTAATCTCACACTTCACAGACCACTCCTGAAATCGTGACCACCGTGCTTAAAATCATGACTAAAACATCGTAGTGCACGCAAAATTGGAAAAACATACAGACTAGCAAACACGCGGTTAACTAGGCATATCTTACCCGTGTTTATATTTAGTTTTTTTTATCAACCCAAAGAACAAATCGCCAAAAGTGATCTAATTTGAGTTTGTGAACACTATGTATATGTAGAGGAGGGAAATAGATGGGTTATTTTTTAAATACATATAATCAATTTGTAAGCCGTGAAAAATTTTAAGAAGCTTAATAACTAAATCTTTTCTCGATGCATAAGTAGCATACAGTTATGCAAATTAATCTCCTACCGTTATTTCCTTACATTAGCTACCGAAATATATTGAAGTATTTACGTTTAAGAGTTAATTTTTTCAAATATATGTTTACTAAAAACCATTAGATTCTGATTTGTTTGTTGCAAACCTGTGGATTAAATAAGTAGCCTGACCACTTTTATATCAACGCCATAAGTGCTTATGACATTTCAAATTAGAAAGTCGCCAACATTATTTCCAGTATTTATGTTTAATTTGAATTTTAAAATACAGGGAAATTAGGGCTTAGAGAATCGAGAATAGGTGTACTAATTTACATTTTTTTTAAAGTCAATTCTAAACAATTTCATAAAACAATGATGAACGAATATTTGCCCGCAAACATAGATGTGATAATAGCGGTTTACGCTTCGATGCACAAACAAACTGCTAAGTGATACTGATCATTAGTAAACAGTTGCTCATTAAATTATAAATAAATATTAATGCCAGTAAACAAATGCTCTTACTAAATATTATAAACAAAGTGAGTGCTTTGGTTATCACAATATTACATGCATCGAGCTTAAAAGAGATCAAAGTTTGATACTAATATTTTATGGTTGATGAAAACAGCATTTGCATATAATTATATATCTTTAAACTACGTATACGGTGTTTAATTTTGTAATCAATACAATTCCACCGCATTTTTTTTGCCACCGCTTGAATAAAAACAATTACTTACACAGTAAAATTCAAGAAGCAATAGACATACATGCCTTTATCTTTTTTACTTTATTCTTACTCTATTACAAACATATCCAGCGTATAATTTAAATTTTATGTTGGCGCCTAGATGCAACTAGGCCTACCCACAGGCACATTGCCCATGTAGACTTTCTAGTATTGTTATTTTATTTCCATGATGTTGTATAATTTTCCTATTTATCTCAAATTGCAAACGATTTTAACATAACCAATTGTCTATGTGCAAATCCTCGAAGATATTTACAGATATAAGAAGTATACATTATTTTATTTGAACAGTTAGTTTTTTACGTTTTAATCGTTCCTCTAGCTTGGAAGTAATTTTAGAAACGTGTTATATAGCTGAACAGAAACATAGCTCTAATACAGTAATAATAACACAATCTGTTACACAAGTCAGTGATGGGCATCTCGAAAGAGTGGGGGGCACAAGAGTGGCGAGTTTTGTTTAAGGCTGTTCAAAGGTGGCGATTTTGACTCGGAGGATAAAGAACGTCAAAGGACGGCCAGAAACTTTCAAAGATGAAAATTTAGAAAACATATTGGGAGAAGATTCTTGCCAATCACAAAACGACTTTAGGCAACATTGTGAGTAACTCAACAAACTATTTCTTTACGTCTAAAAATCATTGGCATGATCCAAAAACAAAGAAATTGTATACAACACATGTTGGAGCCAAGAAATGTAGAAAGGCAATGTTTAAATCCAATGGCTAACAAGAAAAGATTGTGTGCGTCACATAGTGACTGGAGGTGAAAATTGGATTCATTACGATAATCCAAAGAGAAAACAATCATATCGTAGACGGGTTACGCATCAACATCGACTGCAAAAAAAAAAAAACATTCATGGATCGAATGTGGTGCTCAGGATTTGGTGGGATCAGGTCAGAGAAGTGTATAGAGGGCTAATGCTTCTTTACTTGTTTGCTAAATTCTAATGTCCATTTGATCCATTCCAAACATTTGTAACGTCTTAGGGTAAAATGGAAAACAGAGTATTAGTTTAAACATTAGTATTTTTTTGTAAAATAACATATAGAAAATTAAGACGAGACTGTTTTACATTACATACATTTAAAAAGAATGTTAACAGTATTTACTACTTCCCTTCTAAGGAAGGTAAAAAAATATGCACACAGATGTTATAAACTATTATTGAATTTACAAACTCAACTGAAGAAGTCGTGTTTTTAATTCGGAGCTGGAGAGGCAAAAATAATCAATAATAGTGTATGGATCTATGGAGTTCAAAATATCAGCTTCTGAGTGCGATGGCAATAACGATTATACATTTACGACGATCTCAATCTGATTTTGATAAGTTTCAATTTGGGAATTACTTGTTTCCAAGATACTTGATTTAATGTGACGCCTCGAAGAAAAGTATTTAGCTTTTAATGTTCTGGATAACGTAAACAGTACATGTTATATTATGATGTAACTTTATGTGCACACTTGATACAACTGTTGAATGATACCGATGCTTTGCACTGGATTATTATCTTCATTGTGGAATACGATTTTCAAGTCTGAGACATCATCTTAATCACATTTGACATCCATTCCGTACAGTTGCAACACTCTACTAAATTTAAAATATATCTAGTGCAGTCATTGAAGCGAAAAATACGGTCTTACCTCCGATTTTTTTACTGTGAACCGATTTGCATGAAATTTTGGAATTAGGCTCATCTTACCCTTAACTTCAAAAGTGAAAATGATCTGAACTCCGCCTATTATTTTTAAGGGGTGTAAACAACCCCTTAATGGAAAAATCGACATTGAGCCATTTTATCGCTAGAAAACATGTTTAATAGTAAGTGGTGAAATTTTAAAGTGTTTTATAACACAATTACCTCATATTAAAATCATTTTCAACCCCTTGAACATCTTACAACCCTTGCAAACAACCCCTAAATTGAAAAAATCACAAAAAAATACTTTGGTATGATGTAAAAAGGATGTAAGTATAGAGTTAGTTAGATTTTATATTTTCTATAATAATTATCAAATTTTTAACCCCCTATCACCCTTTAAAACTACCCCTTGATAAAAAAATTGTTAAAAATTTATTTGTATAAAATGAAAAGGATTTAAATATTATTCCACACTCTCGAAAATGATTATCATATTCTTAAGCTTTTCTACCCTTAAAACTACCCCTAAATTAAAACAGTAAATATATATGATTACATATTATTTAAAAATAATTTAATTTAGAGTAAAAAATTGCCATTTATTGGGTAAAATATTTACAAATTATACAAAATTTACTCAAATGTGTTATATATACATATAAGAAAGTTGGTATGTATTCATGCCTACGTTTCCAAAATATATGAGCCATATTATGTATATATATACACATTACAATAGTTTTGGGTCTCTATTATACTGCGTACTTTCACATTGCTCCAAATATTCACAGTCCGAAATTTTCAGTTACTAAGTAGAAAAAAATATGATAAGTTTTTTGACCATAACTCCTTCAATTTTCATGCTATCACAATTTATAAAAAACCATTGTAAAGTTAATTAAGAGACCTACAACATCCTTCATTGCAATATATAGTAAAACACCTTTTTCTCAAACAATGAAGGGTTAAAGGGCTTAAGAGAGGCTGTGATTGCGCTGCCACGCGCTCTTTAAACAATCATATTTCCGTCAATTCTTGTTTTACAGAAAAATAATAAAATCCAAATTGTTTGTCAGAAATATACCTACATTTTTCATACCTACACTTTTATTCGTATGTGTCGTCATTTTTGAGATATTATGAAAAAAGGTGGTTTTTTAAAAATTTGAAATGTTTTTTAATCGTGACTTTTTTGAAAAATATGTGTCCTGAAGCAGCCACACTGATACAATCTATTAAACTCTTCATAATAAAGTTGATTCTAGGCGGAATACGATTAATTTTAATTTTGGTGGAAATGGCACTTATGAAACCCATTGATTTAAAAGAAAAAACATTAGATGCTCCTCTTATTTGCAATACAGCTCACTTATTTTACGTGCAAAAGACTTTTAATAGTGCTCATTTTAAAGCTTATTTCAAGCACTATAAAACTCTTTTTTTTAGAATGCCTAAAATGCATCTGCTCGCCGCTAGATGGCATTGACCACATCGATTAAATTTCAGACAAAATAAAAAACGGCTTTGATTTTTAATATCTAGCTTAATATTGCACTTAGAACACTTTATAAAAAACAAAATTGTTCATTGTTTTACCTGCTACAATTGTGTTCTTTATATAATTTTCGATAAAACGTATATTTTTGGAGATATTTGCAAAAAACCGATGAAAAACGTGAAACAATTGCGAATTTTCAATTGCCAATAACTTTAAAAGTATTGGATTTTTCGAAAAACGTTATAGATGATTTTTTGCTTAAAATTAGGCCTTCTGTCGATATCCGAGGTTATTTTGAAAAAAGTAAATTCACTTCCGAGAAGGGGTGGCAACCACCCCCAGGGTGGTTGCGGAGTTCAAATCATTTTCACTTTTGAAGTTAAGGGTAAGATGAACCTAATTCCAAAATTTTATGCAATTCGGTTCACAGTAAAAAAATTCGGACCAACAATGCTTCAATGACTGCACTAATCATGCAGGACAATGGTTGCGGCCAACAATGTAATTCTTTCCATGTTGAGCACTATCCGAATAATACAAACTATATCATTGCACTGTATACATACTTTACAAGCACGCATGATCGACCGTTAATAGATTGCAGATTCAAAATCACACCTGCTTAGACAGTTTATTTTGTGACGGTTAATCAGCATTAATGTTAATAAACATATAACATATGCTTGATGCTTATGTATATAACCGCAGCAAAGCCTGCCACGTGACACGTGGTGTACGTGATATCTTGTGTTAACTAAAAAACTTCTATACAAATAATAATTGTTACCTGCGGGTGTGCACGTTTTTTTACCTCAGCACAAAGGAAAGATGCAGGCAATACATTTAAAACGAGATTCTAAACTGCTTGCAATTTTAAAATGAAGCAGATAACAGTTTAAATCAGGTAAAACGTGTTGATGTTTGTAAAAAGTTATGGAAATAAATTTTGTATTTCTCAGTAATAATTTATTTGCGGGAATTAATAAAAATATGTTTTTACTTTTAAGGCCAACGTACATATATATTAAAACTAAGTGCCTTAATTTTTTTTAAAGTTTCTCTTCACAAGTGCTTTAAATCCACGAACCTTATCATCGTTATTTATCTAGATTTAAAGACCCCAAAATGTTAGAATCTTCAGTTTTGGCATACTTTGTACTTATAACTCATGGAACTATTTTATTTGGACCTCACTAACGTAATCTACGGTGTATAGATTTTTTGCTACAGTTTTAATTGTTCTATGTTACAAGCATTATTGGAACCTGTAACTACAATCATCCAGTACATAATATATGTTTTAACGTATACTTTGTGGTTGTTGTGCGTTTAACGCTCAACCGATTTCCGACGTAATTTGTATGAATGTTGCTTAATAGCTTTCTTACTTGAAGCAATGTATTCTATAGAAGTACAATACGGGTATTTTTTTACTTGGACTATAAGTACCGTTATAAGGAACCCTGTGTCGATTATTGTAGATATGATGAGTTAATCTACTAAACATATTGAATGTCAAATAGTCACTAATTTTACTCCTAAATATGACAACTAAACATCAGACATATCACTTAAAGGGTTTATAAGCACCTTGAGGCAGGTCAAGAAGCACGTTGCCACAAAATGAAAGTGAAAGGATATCTACCCCTCTCTACAGGTGGCTCAACAGGATGGCGTGTTCCTCCTAACACCTCAACATTTATCACAGAACAAGTTCAGGCTCACTGGCCGTAAAATTTGGCTCACCAACGAACCGCAAGCCTATATAACCTCTCCTTTCCTTCCAATATTCATGAAAGTTGCACAATAATTTTATTGTTGTCCGTAATAAATAAACGTTTTCAAATAATTTTTGGACAAATAGTAGCTAAAATGATATCATAACTGCATCATTTTATTCCTTCTTACTCATGCATCGATATTACTTTACACACCACGATGGATAATACTAACAATAAATTCAATAAATAACAGCTTTACTGTTGTTAAAACAAAATATTCGTGTAATAAATGTGAGATGGGGTGATAAAAAGAGAGTTAAATAAAGCAAGAAACGCGTGTAAGTAAAAGTAAAGTAAAGTAGTCTTATTTTACCAGGCGAAGTTAGGGCTAAGAAGTCCTCTTTAACTAAAGTAACCTGGGGACCAACGACATCTCCAATGCGTGTATTACTCCATTAAAAAAGGATAAATAAATATGTCTATATTTTTGGCGTTTTTGGATATTAGATAAAGTATATTATGTTTAGTTTGATGGAGGTGATACTTGATTTTGTGCTGCAAGATGAAAATGCTTCGGCGATACGGTAATTTTTATTATATATGGTATTACGGTGCAAATTATGGCTAAGTCTTTGAAGCATGGATATGTTTTGTCTATCTCGGTTACATCATCTTTAGTTGGGTATTTAGACCGAAATTAGATTGGAATATCCATTTAGAACTTATTGATTTGTTTCAAATGGCTCTTATGTTGTTTTACTTGGTCACGGACATATTAAGAAGATAATAATTGGTTTAATCGTCAAGCAGTAAAAATCGTTTGATATTTAACATTAACGTTTCTGTGGAATAAAGTTCACCACTTCAATAACAATGGACAGATAGCAACGATTCTTGAAGTTTAACTAAGTAATTAAAAATGTCTTCCGTAAACTATTTTGACGTTTTATAAAAAGCCTCGAAGGTTTTCTAAAAAAGGTCAAAAATGTGCACTAAAAAATTGTTTATTTTATCGGTTTAACTGACACATTTTAATAAGTTTTGATGTTATGATTGGAAATTCCATATTTCATATCACATAGTTTAACAATAGTCTATCACTCGAGTGGCAGGGAAAATTTCATTTCTATCTATCTGTCTCTCTGCACAATATCTCGAAAACGAACTGACCTTTAGACTTGAAATTGAGCACGAAGGTTAATTTCTATCTGAGGAAGATGTTAAGATGTCTAACACATACATTTTTGTATGGTGACTTTGGTGAGTAATCTTTTAATTCTTTAACGCTGATATGAAACCCATTTGATGAAAAACATGTGAATATATAATGTTGCAGGACTTTACGAGATAGAGATATCATCTGTAGACTTGAAACTTTACAAACAACTTCATTTCTACGTAGGAAGAGTAAATTTGACGTTGGTGCGTGTCCAACTATGGGGTTTGGTTGAGCGTCGGGAAGCCTGTCACTCAGTAGTCGAAACAATTTCTCTTTTGCTTGCTGAGGGATATCTGTCGTTGCATCTGTCAATAATGAAATAAGCACTTGAAATTTTGCATTAAACCTCAGCCAATGCTGTTACGCGATATGTGGTGTGATCGAATTACTTCTACCTATGCAACTAAAGTAAGCGTACTAGCATAACCAGTTCAAGCTAATTGACAAGGGGATATTTAATTGACATATAAATATTCAAAGAAAAACAATAAATATCCAGATTATAATATAAAAATTACTTGTTGCATTTATTTAAATAAGTTAAAAAGATACATTTTTTGATAGTACCTATTATTTTTAATCCATTTATTATTTACATAATACTTTGGTTATTCACTCTTATTTTACATAAAACTCAAGAAGACTTTTAGTGTTACGTTACAAGTACCAATTTCCGTTGAGAACAGTATAAATCTAACGCCGCATAGATTTGATTCAATAGACAGAACAAAATATATAAAATTGATCTGTTATAAAAAGACAGGAGGGAAACCAAAACATGAAGTGCAGTAGACCTGTAACACGGTAGAATCCTTGTAATCCGTGCATTAGTTAGGGCGCGTCTCCAAGCCAGAGTTCCACTTTATTACTATTTATGATATGCTAATAAAGCCCCAAGCCCGGCCTACAACACCGCTGCACCCATCGCCACCATCGCTGCCTGTGACAGCCGACACCTCGCTTGTTACAGTGGGACATTCACTTAGTCATGTCGTGCCATAACCGTGTATGTGCTCCACGAGTATAATGTGCCGAGGTCAAAACACTCATGATGTTTACTCAAGCAATGCGTTGTTTTGTTACCTAAAACGTTGAACAATATTAGTAAAAAAAGAGCACATTGTGTTCATTTGTAAGAGAAAATCGTCAGTAAAGTACAAATTGTTATAATTTTTAGTAAAATAGTTTTTTTTAATTTAATGTTCTTAATACATATCATAAAATAGATAGGAAGCAGAATGGTTGTATTATATTTGTTTTCCATACCCCCCTCCACAAGACTGCACTACTAGCATTATTATATTCTATATGTAACTGAATGTTATGGAATACGTGTTGGAGATAATGCAAAAACTTTCAGAGTGTATTAGTTTTCAAATGTCGTTCTATAGCAGTCTTATTTTGGAACAATCATGTACTGTAGAAGCAGTTTTTTAATACATAAAAAAATACTTTTCTTCTAATTTTATAACAGATTATTTTATACATTTAAGAGTATTTTAATCTTAAATTTTATGTACGGTTTTTAAATTTATTTTATAAGTAATATACCAGCAAAATGCAAAATCCATTGACAGCTTTGTGACATTGGAATAAAAGAAAAGTAAATATTCCAATATTATCCTTTACTTATTTGAGGTATAAAAAAGTCCTCCTAGAGTTGATGTTTATCAATATCACGTCAGAGTATCTTAATTTCTTATTAATTTATCCCTATGAAGATTTAATTTAGCAGTAAAGAATTAAATAACCAAATAAAACAATCGTTATACGGAAACTAAGTACCATGTTGTTTGTAAGGCCTATTTGTACTGCCATACTTGCCTTTTTACAACTAACTCATTCGCAAATGAAGAATTCAGGGTTTAGAGCGATGTAGACGTATTCGCAGCCTAGAAGGAGATCGGCCACCCTCCTCAATTTTTGCCAGTTTTTGGAGCCGTATGAAATGGGCGTCACCCACAACAAAAATTACTTTGTTTCTTTATACTCCGTTAGTTTGTTTCCACATTTTAGAGCTTTTCTGGCATTCGTTCATAACAAATATTTATAAAACTAGTAGAATACATGTTTTAATTATTGTTTAGGTTTCTTTAACTACTTTTAACGTTTGTTTGCATAGGATCGGTACTCCCGAATATGCAAAAAATACTGGAATAATGTATTTCGCATTTTTATGGTTATTTTTAGAGTGTGCGAAATATAAAAGTACAAAGAAGGCACCTCTAGATGGTTTTTACGTATTCATAATTATTACCTGAAGGGTAGTCAATGGAGGTATCGTCTAGAAAATCTTGAGTTCTGGAAACCTCCGGTCTTTGAAATTTCCCGGCTTTTTGTTATTAGCATACAGGTTTTTCTGTCGTTTAAGACCCACGGCTAATGAGGCATTGCATAACCTCGTGCAGGACTCGAGCATTGAGACCTTCTAAGTTTTTTGGAAACATCGTAACTTGGATATCTTCCAGTATACGAAAGTTTTCATCTTCTAAATTGACCACCCCATATCTGTAGGCAATATCCTGTTAGATTACAACTGCTTGGATTCCTAGATAATCTCAACTCCCTGGTCTAACTGGCATTACTCTGTATGGAAATTAAGATTATAGAAGCTCTTTGACTTGTCATCCTCTGTTTCTGAATTCATCCTTATGCCAAAGCCACAAAATGGGTACAGCGTTGAACACACTATAAATAAATAACTTTGTTCATGTTTGGTATATATTTCTTCGTATTAAGGAGTTAATTTCTCAGGTTAAATTAAATAGCACTTCATTCATGAAGTGGTATAATTTTTATACCTGGAAAAAATTATGAAAATGTTATTTTTAGGAACATCCAGTATCCTGTATAAACATGCAAATCGCTTTATTTTAAACATTTTAAAAATATATGGCCACCTATATTACAGAATTAAATGTATTTGTTCGAGCTAGCACGTGGTGCTCAATATACAGACAAAATACGCCGACATGTTAAAGGGTTTAATTACTCTGTATTTGTACTTTCATTGAAATGCAATCAGTCAAAATACACAGTTGTCTATACAAAAATGTTAATTTCTCAGGTTAAATTAAATAGCACTTCATTCATGAAGTGGTATAATTTTTATACCTGGAAAAAATTATGAAAATGTTATTTTTAGGAACATCCAGTATCCTGTATAAACATGCAAATCGCTTTATTTTAAACATTTTAAAAATATATGGCCACCTATATTACAGAATTAAATGTATTTGTTCGAGCTAGCACGTGGTGCTCAATATACAGACAAAATACGCCGACATGTTAAAGGGTTTAATTACTCTGTATTTGTACTTTCATTGAAATGCAATCAGTCAAAATACACAGTTGTCTATACACAAATGAGATACGACATGTCAAAGAGTTTAATTACTCTGATGTTGCTATTTTGATGCAAACGTAACATAACACATGGACATCAACTATACAGGGAAAATATGATCTCTTATAAGATTTAATAACTGTGTAGTGATATTTAAATCCAATATTTTTTGTAAAGGTTTCCTCTGGCACGTCATCAAAGACTGGCTTTATAGCTTTCATTATTGCCTGAAGTATTGCATTATTATAGCGTAGAAAAGAGTAATATACAGAAGTTCCTCAAAGGGAACTAAAGCATCAGCCCAGAGTGTATTGTGATGTGAATCTGAACATGCAAATTAAAAAAATTAATTAAAACTAGGTTACGATTTTTGTTACTGCAAGTTACATATAAAATATACAGAAAATTACATAAAATGGTTATAAATATAAACTATAAAAAATAAATGTTAAAGCAATTAATTTTAGTTGCTTTATGGCTTATATAGCATATAACCCTTCATGAGTTATACAACACTTGCAGTTCCCACGACTTCGCATGCAACTTTTGCACCTGTATGAGCACTTCTGGTTCGAGTGAACTATATTTCAGACGGCAATGTTGAGTTTTTGTTCTTCCCATGATCAAGAAATTATGTTAAAAAGTGTATAATTATGGTCATTTTAATTCCGGTCTTAGTATTTTTTGTTTCAAAGCTGATTCTGCCTCTCTTCCGATCAAGAAAATATTTATACATACAAAGCACTGATAAGATTACTTTTGTCAAAAGACAACTTAGATAGGTTTCATAACATTCTATAAATATATAATAAAAATTTGACTATATTGTCTGTTATATCTGCACTGCCAGCAGTTATCCGCTGCTATGACCGCAATTTAGTAGGCGTTGCACGTTTATGTCCACTTAAAGTTACAGTGAATTGTATTTCCGACGATAATTTTAAGTTTGCCTTGTTGCCATGATCTAGAAAATGCGACAAAAGGTTTATAAAATTATGGCCATTTTAATTGACTTCATTCTTAGTATGTTTTGTTAATAGTTGCCTTTTTTGTTGTTGAAAATATCAGAGATCAGAGAAGCTGCCAGAGAAACTAAGATGGGTTTTATATCAGTCTTTAAATTAATAGTAAAAGTATTTTAATATTATAGAAACGTTTTGAGCTTGAATTGGTACATTAGCACGAAAGAACAGTCCAGCGAATTACATCTTGAGCA
Organism: Homalodisca vitripennis; assembly: GCF_021130785.1. Taxonomy (NCBI): domain Eukaryota; kingdom Metazoa; phylum Arthropoda; class Insecta; order Hemiptera; family Cicadellidae; genus Homalodisca; species Homalodisca vitripennis. The sequence continues at coordinate 35,361,199 of NC_060210.1, forward strand.
GTTCTTGTCGAATGCTTCAAAGGGAATCTTCGGGGTCAAATTTTGACCTTCTTATGTTTAAGGATATTTTCTAAGGTAAAAAAGTACTTAATTACTAGCTGAAATATAAACGGCGTTAAAAATTATGGTTACTTATTAGAAAATTTACTCACTATAAATTGTATAAAATTAAAAATAATAAATAATGTTTACACAGAGCAGTTTATTACAGGCTCATTCAATTAGTATTACATAACTTTAGAGACTAAGATGGGATCTATTGCTAATTTAAAGACCAGTGGGGAGTAGTTCTGAGGGATTTTTGAAATAAGAATAGGCCTATATTCATCCCAGGAACCGCAAGAATGTCCATGTAAACTTTTATTACAAATCGGTTAAGTAGTTTACGCGTGAAACAACAAAAGGCACTTTCGCAATAACATTTTTTTTTTAATTAGGATTCTTCTTTGCATTCTCATTTAATATTTTGGTATAAAACTATCTGCAATATCATTATACTATAGGGTTTGAAGATGGGGAAATTGTTTATTCACAACCTCCGCCATCAATAGAGTGTTTATGTGGGGTCTTCCAATTAAAAATCCCACTGGCCAAGGAGTGTTGATTTTTTCCATCGAGCTGGGATAGACCACATTCATGTTATGTCCTGCTTCCTACTAGGTTTCTCAATATATGCAGAGGCTTCTCTAAACGTACCAGTCAGAAACCATTATCTAGACAGTTGATTTAAACGATTCTTATCAGAAATAGAAAAATCGCTCATTCTGATATACAAAAGGGTTTGGATGGCTTAGTTATTGCCAGGAAACCCGTGAAAATCATGATCAGAGTTTTTAAAATTACCGTCTTTAATTGTGAGCTGAAAGAAATACTAGGGTTGTTAATAAACTGGGACGAACATTTATCTCTCTAGCTTCATGCTCTCTCAGATTCACAACCAACGTGATTGCCCATAGTATTATAAGTAACTGTTACCGTGTTACCGCCCTCCTTGCAATTCGTCAATGTTACGTACTAGACATGTAGGGCAGGCGAATTTGTCTCGTTTTCTCCCACATCATTTACTGGCAATATGCACATAAAATACACATATTGTATATCAGGAAGAAGCTAAAGTCCTACAACCACTAGAGTTAACAAGAACGTTTCTAATAGACCTAAGCATTTTCATCTATAAAAATAATATAGTATCCGTGATTTACATGCTCTTCTGTAATATCTAAATGCCTGTATATAAGCAAAAGTCATTTATTTTCTATTAGCATTCTAAATCAAGTGTATCTATAGAAGATAAAGGTAGCGTGCACTTCTCTAGAAAGCTTTGCCATCTAAGGTCATATCTATAGCATTTATGGTAATCTATATGTTTCTACTATACTTGGTAATATAAGGATTCAGCTGTAGTAGCTAAGGTAACTTGTATTTCAATGAAGGTTTTGGTATCTAAGGACATCTATAACAGCCAAGAGTAACATGTATTCAATATCACACGATTAACAGTGGAGTAGGTTCATCACAGATCTGGAATACAATTACGTCATTAATATGCATTTATATAGCTACTTTCAGGAGCATATTGTGTGTTGATTTAAATAAAAGGTTGGCCTTGATTTTGAGTGAAACAAAGTATAATGAACAGTGGCATTTCTCATTAGTTTTGATATAAGGATCACTCCTTATCAGCACAATACCATAACCGTTACATCACAATAATCAATTATCCTTGATTTTGTTTGATACTGGCTCTTATGCGAGGTCCCAGCGGACTGACGTTACAAACCTAATAAAACTGCCATTCTCCTTTGTAATGCAAATAGAGTGTATCTTCTACTTTTTCTTTACTACTAATTATATTTTCTCCCTTTTTCTACAAAATTATGAGATTACAGTATCGAAACTCAAATATCTAATAAGATATAATAATATTTGCCATCCAGGTTGTAACTCATATAATAACTCCATTTGGAACATTTAAATATTAACATTTAAGCAATTCGGATATTTTGATAAATATCCTTATTTCCAATTATTATACGGTTGAAATTCAAGTAACAGAAGATCCTTTTGCGTCGTGGCAGGATCTTCTGATTTACATTATTAAATATCTTCAACTAGTTCAACAATTAAATAATAAATTATTATATTTAGACAAGTGCACTCAGATAACCACCTCTTAATGAATCTTAACAAATATATTCAGTAAGTAACATCAATGCCACAGCTCCCTTGTTTACTAAATTTATTACGCCTACATTACAGCGATACAGTGTGCCCAACACAACAGGCCTACTTGTGTAGGTAAAATATTTCAGGCGAGAGAAAAGTTCTGCACTAAACAAATAAATATCCTGTACGTTAATATTATTAATAATTGTCTAACTGATTTATTAAAGCAGCAGGTGAAATTTTTTAACGTTTAAATTATTTTTAAATATTAGTTTAGTGAAATATTTGTTATTAATGAGAATTAACCTTTAGTTATGAATTACTCTCATTAAGTGCATATTTTGTAGCCTTGGGATTAACAGCGCCATTGAATAAATGCCTGTTTCGGTTGACAACTAATATTTATTTAGAATGAATATGAAAAACTACGTTTGAACAACCAATATTGTAAGTTATTACATAACTTTAAGGGATGTCTGCAGCAAGGAACATGAAGAATGAGATTCGTCTAAAAGATTTTTTTTGCTATAGATTTATGTTTTAATAATCACTTTAAATTATTTACAATGCAAATCATCAAATAGTTTCTCTATTGTGTAGTGTAATTTAATAGAAATAATATTACGAATAAGGAATAGCTTTATAAGGAGATAAATTTGATTGGTTACCAACACTGCTGTTTACTTGAAAGAAGCTAATATCTGTTTCCAGCATCATCGCACCTTATTGTTGGGTTTTCTAGTTCCGTACGACTTTATAAAGAGGTAAAGTACTGATACTAACAAAATGAAACTAAGGATTTTTTCTGACAAAATATAGAAGATTGGGAGTGCCGATGGCCGAGTGGTCTAAGACGTTGGACTTTGAGTTAGCGATAGCGCAGGTTCGAATCCTGTCTGTGACCGTTGCACTTTTTATCAGTACCATCGACCTTCTACTGTATCTGACTGCCCCCCTTATTCTGATTGATAAGATCCTCGCACAGGCCAGTGGCCCATGAGGACGGGCAGAATAAGGCATAAAAGGAGATCGGCTTCTCCTTTAAAAAAAAAGAAAAAGAAAAAAGATCTTTAAACATTTTAGGTGTTTAAAGATCGACTGTTGAATAATTATATCTCTGAAAAGTTAAAAGCTGAATACACGTCTTAGTTATTCCTCAATGAACCTAAGGCTTGATGTTCAGATTCTGTGTATTTACATTACAAAGGTATAAGTAAAAAAATAAAATTAATAGCAATACAGAGTATATTGACTAAGTGTTATACAGGCTCGCTTGAGAGGCTGAAAATAGTTAATTTCTGACTATCTGTCCACTTGTTCGATATCTCGGAAACGATGGACTTGAAATTCTCCAGTTTGATACAGTTACCATAATGGCAACGAGAAAATGGAATATAAAAATGTTAAATAAACTGAGTACAACCATATGGCATATTAAAATTTGACACTGTAACGCATAAAGTATAAACTTAAAATTTGCATTCAGCATTAGCGAAACATGCGGTTAGGCGTACTCCTACATTAAATTACCACGTGAGTACAGAATATTTCCCGATATTGTGGTAGAGAATTTTTTTTAAGATTTGCAGAATTTAAAATTCTAATCTGCATCTTTCGGAAATGATGAAAGACCACAAGTTATACCTTTTCATCGTGAAATAAATTGTATTATACAGGTAACAAAAATATTTTTGGGTCAGATTCTGTTACATCACACTATTCCAAAAGTATTTTATATAAAGATAGCTATCCAGAATATGATACAGAAAAAATTCACTGTTGAATACACTAAGCCCAGTAGGCTTAGTAAGTGTTGTAAGCTCTGATGATAGAAAAGCCTGCTAAGAGTTCAATAGAATAGATTTCTCCACAACACCTTGTTTGCCCTTGTTACTAAAGAGACAGTACATTTATTGTAAAAATTAAACAGTTTAAAAACGTTGGCATTCATTGTGAGTACGATTAGAAGTTTGACAGAAAACACACATGTCTGTTAACTGTAATTTGTTATTTATAGGTTTGTGTGTACAATAACCCTGATATGATAATGCATACACAAAGTTAGGTTGGGATGTCTGCCTTGGGTAATGCATAGTTCAATCATCTCAACACCTCCCACCCAACCACTCCCTCCCCTTCCTTTTACTACTCCCATTGTTTGGCTCTTTTGGGAGTAGTAGGGGTGGGGTGTTATAACTTTTCTATTATGAATTTAAATTTTCAACAGTCTCCTTACATGTGAAATGTCTTTTGTATAACATTATATAGCTGACATAAAGAGTATTACTCGTATAACAATAAATGTTTATCCTAAGTTGCTCACGCTTTTATGAATAATGTAGCATATGTGGTTTTAGCATCACACTGTGATTTTAAATCAAATGTAGAGGCAAATAAATTTGAATTTATAAGATTATAGTTTATAACAAAACAACAAAATATTAAAATCCATCGTAATCTGACAGAATATAAATACTAAGCTTAAGTGTTTTAATTATATATAATTTTCAGGGAACAAATATACGACATTACTGATAAAAAACACTGGCTAATCGAAGGTAATGCGTAGATTAACGGTAATGGACCAACTTCATAATACATCAATTAACTCCATACAGCAACGATGTAACAGCTAGAAATAAACTCTCTCAATAAATTACGTTTTGAAATGTAAAAACGAATGAACCATATAAAACGAGCATTCAGGGGATAAACTTTGTTTTTAACGTTTAGCTTAGTTTATATTGAAAGTCGCATAACAATTACAAATTTATTTACACTTAACCAAAACTTCAGGTTGGTTTTATTAAAACTTTGTAGCAAAGCTCTCAAAACAGTTGACTAGTTTGTTTAAAGGATGAATAAGTACGTATAGGCCTTACAATTAAGGAAGTTTATAAAGTATTTTCTGCATACATTTAACCCGGTTCTATGACAGCGTAGCCTACAGAGTGGATAGCAACAAATATACCAGAACACAAAAAGAAGGTTAAAATATCAAAAGATTAATTTATATCTTATATTATATTTATGCACAATTACAATCGACCGCCAGACACACAAATAATAGGCTACTTATTTTAACATCAAACAGCCAGATGAAGGCACTGAAATTTTCCATTTTCAGCCAACTACTACAAGTTGGTTGACGTGACTTAATTTTATTAATGTTTCTCGCTTGCAAAATTATCTTTCATTATTTTTAACCCTTCTGATAGTTTCCCATTTCGATATCCACATCTAATTCGTTTGACGATTGATTTCCTTGTTAGAGAAACCAAATAATTTCAAGGTAATCCAGGTTGTGTGTGTGTACATTGCAAATTGTGTCTCTACTTCTGGACTACTAATCCATATTACGTGTCGGGATTATCATAGTTAATTTTTAAATAAAATATTGTTCAAACAAGTTTTTAAAACTTTTACTTTAGTGATATTTTTAACCATAACATCTTCTCGATGTAAAGTGCTCGTTATGATAAACACAAGTTCTAGTGACTGAAAAATAATTTTTGATTCAGGAAAAGATTTAAAAAGTGAGATTAACTGCGGTATAGGTTATACAGGGTGATTCATGAAGTTCTCCCCCCCCCACTTCTACAGTACATATGTACTAGTAAAAATAATGAAAAAAAATGTTATATAAACATAGGTCCGAAAAACGCTTCGTTAGCGAGTTTACAGCTAGCGAAAGATTTCGCCTGAATTCCTGGGTAAAAGAGTAAAATAAAGCCATACTGAACTTTTGGAAAGGTTAATTAAGTAAGAAATATCGTGGATTCTTATGTATTTTTACCTGATAAAGCTAATAAAATAGGTTTCAGAACTGTACCTGTAGTAGTTTTTGAGGGATTCAGGGTTAAATGTAAAAAATTGAGGCACGAAACAATGTTTTTTTTAAGTTTGATGTACAATAACTTTGTTAAATTGGTAATAAAATACATAAAATCAACAAACATTAATTGTAGAGAATTTAATTCTGAGAAAATTGATATAATCAAAGTCTAAAATAAAACAGAAATAAGTACCAAAAAATCGATTTTATTCAGTATAATACATTACTAGTTTTAAGCAAAATTAATCAGGTTGGGCCAACCGTACGCAAGGTGGTTGCCACCCCTTCTCAGGGTGAATTAATTTTTTTCAAAATAACCTCGGATATCGATAGAAGGCCTAAATTGTAAGCAAAAAATCATCTATAACATTTTTTCGAAAAATCCAATTACTTTTTAAGTTATTTGGCAATTGAAAAAATCGCAAGTTTTTCACGTTTTTCATCGGTTGTTTGCAAATATCTCCAAAAATATACGTTTTTATCGAAAATTTCATAAAAAACACAATTGTAGCAGGTAAAAACAGTGAACAATTTGATTTTTTATAAAGTATTCTAAGTGCAATATTAAGCTAGATATTAAAAATCAAAGCCGTTTTTTATTTTGTCTGAAATTTTATCGATGTGGTCAATGCCATCTAGCGGCAAGCAGATGCATTTTAGGCATTCTAATAAAAAAGAGTTTTATAGTGCTTGAAATAAGCTTTAAAATGAGCACTATTAAAAGTCTTTTGCACGTAAAATAAGTGAGCTGCATTGCAAACAAGAAGAGCATCTAATGTTTTTTTCTTTTAAATCGACGGGTTTCATAAGTGCCATTTCCACCAAAATTAAAATTAATCGTATTCCGCCTAGAATAAACTTTATTATGAAAAGTTTGATAGATTGTATCAGTTTGGCTGCTTCAAGACACATATTTTTCAAAAAAAGTCACGATTAAAAAAATTAAAATTTTTAATAAACCACCTTTTTTCATAATATCTCAAAAATGAGACATATACGTATAAAAGTGTATGGATGAAAATTGTAGGTATATTTCTGACAAACAATTTGAATCTTTTTATTTTTATGTCAAACAAAAATTGACGGAAATATGATTGTTTTTTAAAGAGCGCGTGGCAGCGCAATCACAGCCTCTCTTAAGCCCTTTAACCCTTCACCGTTTGAGAAAAAGGTTTTTTTTTTTATTATATGTTGCAATAAAGGATGTTGTAACTCTCTTAATTACCTTTACAATGGTTTTTTATAAATTGTGATAGCATGAAAATTGAAGGAGTTATGGTCAAAAAAACTCTCATATTTTTATTCTACTTAGTAACTGAAAATTTCGGACTGTGAATATTTGGAGCAATGTGAAAGTATATGCGTACTTTAATATGTAATCCATATATATTGTTACGGTATTTTATTACATAATGTGGCTTTTGGAAACGTAGGCATGAAAAACGTTCTTATAGAATATGATATACCACATTTCGAGAGTGGAATTTTACATAATTTTAAATATTTTATTCATAAATGACAATTATTTACTCTAAATTAAATTATTTTTTTAACAATGTAATCATCATTATCACGGTTTTATTTAGGGGTTTTTAAGGGTAGAAAAGCGTAAGAATAGATAATCATTTTCGAGAGTGTGGAATAACATTTAAATCCTTTTCATTTTATAGATTTTTTAACAATATTATCAAGGGCTAGTTTTTCAAGGGTTGAAAGGGGTTAAAAATGTGATAATTATTATATATAAAATATTATTTACTATACTTAAATCTTTTTAAGTCATACCAAAGTATTTGTTTTGTGATTTTTTTCAATTTAGGGGGTTGTTTGCAAGGGTTGTAAGATTTTCAAGGGGTTGAAAAATGATTTTAATATGAGGTAATTGTGTTAGAAAACACTTTAAAATTTCACCACTTACTATTAAACATGTTTTCTAGCGATAAAATGGCTCAATGTCGATTTTTCCATTAAGGGGTTGTTTACACCCCTTTAAAAATAATAGGCGGAGTTCAGATCATTTTCACTTTTGAATTTAAGGGTAAGATGAGCCTAATTCCAAAATTTCATGCAAAATCGGTTCACAGTAAACAAATTCGGGGGTAAGGACCGTATTTTTTCGCTTCAATGACTGCACTAATATAAATGATTAACAGATTATATATGACTCCGAAAATAGTGGCCGTGTGTGTTTTGCTTTGTGCGCTAGCGAACACTGCATAAACCTAAAATCCTTCCGAAGTCTAATGTACACGTAACTTAGTAAACTTTTACAGTTTAGTTAAAAAAATAAAGCGTTCAGTTTTCTTTTACTAGTATACAAATATTGTATAATCATTTCTATTTTATAGATGTTCAGTTTGTGACCACGCTACCAACTTTTTAATTTTGATTTACTTTTAGCTATATTTTCTTCTGAAATAGAGTCCAGAAAACTCTACAAACTGATTGTTAAAATAGCTTCTTTGACGTGTTACACTTTTGTATCTGACAAAAGTAAAATTTAGTTTCAAACAATCCTACTCTTAAATGAATTAAATTACAGCATGTCAAGTTTGCATTGCTATTTTAATATTTTGCACCTAACAAATTTTAATGACTCCAAAATAGGATTTTAAGTAAATCTAAACTTTGCTGTGCAATTTATCTAAAACTAACTAAAATGAAAATAAAAATTCAAAACAATAATTTACCTAATATATGAAACGGGTAATAGTCTTTGTTCAGCTTTGACTGTTTAAGTAACTATAAATTGTGCAGGGTGTACACTGAAAATGAAGAAACTTTATTACAAAATACTTAATTATGAGCTACATCTACTCAACCCAAAATTAATTAAATGCCAAGCTTTTATATTCAGGAGCTATGTTTGATATATAATTTTGCATTGTCTTAATACAAACATATATCTACTTAGAGCCTAATTTATAATGCAACAAGTTTCGAAGAATTCTTATAGGGCATGTACTGTTTATGAAAATATCTCAGTATTTTCATTTACCTTTCATGACGTATAAACAAATTTAACTGGCAGACCAACCACTAGAAGGAAAACCCTTTAATATAAGAAATTTTATTTATAACACAAACATAAAGATGACAATAAACATTCAAACGCATTCACGGATGAGAAGACATTGGGATATGTTTTGCAAAATAAAACTGAAGGTAATTTAGAAATAAAAGAGAGAAATACAACAATTGAGTTTAGAGACAAGAACTGCAGTATCTCAAATTGGCGAACAATCCAATTGTAGCAAGAACTAAAGCTGTTGGCTCCGCTACAGCACCAGACCTTAGTGTTCATCTCTTAGAATTGAGATATCAGTATTATCTTCAGTAATAAATTGGTGAATAAATTGATTCATCTCCCATTGTATTATGTTATCAAATTCATGATTAAAATATTACATCTATTTATAACAATACGGAATATTTCGGCCATTGATACATGTTTATTTAATTTAAAATTAAGTTCAATAGTTATTTTTTAGTATTAAATTAAAAAGGTGACATAATTGCGCCTGGTTAATATTTTCATTAGAATGAAGCTGAATAGCCACGGTCATTTAAACCTTATTTCTCATAGTAATACTGTTCTTTTAAGCTGAGCGTTATCGAATGCGTGGAAAGATGTAGTTTCTGTCTGTTTGTCCGTGAAAAAATCCGAGTATATATTTACCTACCGAATATATATTACGCAATATAGAGTTCAGTAATGGAGAAATGTTTTTATCTTGATCTCATGGGTAAACATATTGGCAACTAGAAAATCGTTGAAAACATAAATTTGAAGTTTTAATATTCAACATAGTAATACACTTTGTGAGGCTACTCTCTTCGATTAATAGGGAAGACGGATTACCTTACGAGATGTATCGGATACATTTTATCTGCATTTTCTTTACTACGGTATATAGGTTTATATTAAGGTAGAGTTCGATAATGATGTATGTCACTACAAAACATTGGGTATAGCTTCTGGCTTAGTATGGTATCTCGAGAATGCACTAAGGGCTTGACATTTGGCTTGTAAAATTGTTTTGTAGGCAACGTCGCGTTTGTTGATGGGAATGTCACTCTAAGACACCGCTAAGCGTTCACGCCCCCTAAAATCCGCAGAATATCTCAAGAAAAATTAGACTTTAAATGTTGACTGTAACTTCTTCATTTCTACATAGACAGTGGAATCATTGAGAAAGAAGTAGAATGTAATGCATTCGAATCAGGTGAAGCACATGCGAGCCTTGTATGAGTTTGCACAATCGGCGAAATGCCAGGTATCCGACTTGAATATCTAAGACAAAAACTCTACGACAATGTGGCCGTCTTCGTCATTTATGCAACGTCTTTCACACATTTATTGTTATAGCTACAGTACCCTATGTCACACAATAATACAAATGCATATATTTATCCTAAATAAGTTTGTTAGAATAATCGCTTTAGGCATATAGTTCGAAACCGTATGTGACCTAAAGGCTACACATAATACACTGTCGGATCTCTTACCATGTGCACTTTTTAAATTATTATTCTTAAAGGCTAAATTAAACTCTGATTAAAACATTTTAGATAATTATATTTTAAACATTTTACTATTTATTGCACACCTTCACCCTCTTACCGCTATTTGTTTGATGCATTTTGTTTATAACTACATACAATAATGGGTTATCTATTATAGAGGTATTACAGAGGAGTTTTTATACATAATTTAAAAGGTTGTTTTATTTTTCAACTCGGAAGAGACAGTATTAATTCGTACAGTTTTTATAACAGTGCAACTTCTAGTTATGTTAGTACACCATTTACCCCATATTGTATATTTATAATAGGAATCAAATATACTGTAATTAAAAAGACATGTAACATTTATGCCTCAAATATGCAAAAGGTTGGGTTACAAAAAAATATATAAAACAGACATGCACAATTATTTCAATTATGACGATGAAATGAGAGTGCAACGTGTTATCAACAATGATAAAAACTCGTTTCATTTCCTACAGTGTGCTGTCTTGCGCATCCGTTTAGTAAAAACGACTGCTAGAGCTTACACCTATTCATGTCGCAACACACAATAATTGAAAACCACCGTTTTAGAAAGAGCTACATTTATTTTAACTATGAAAGCTCACAGACATGCCTCTTAATAATTCAAAGACGAGTGTTTCCTAAATGAAATATACTGTATCCTTTTCAATAGGATGGAATACGTCACTTTTATTTCACTAACGATACAGTTTTATGTTATACTTAGATGTAGGTTTTGTTTTTCGTAGTTTTAAAAACAATAAAAATAATTGTTGGTTACTTATAGATTCCTAAAGTTTCAATCACTTTTATTGTGACTGGAACCGTATTACTTGTTCAGTCGTTATATCAAAAGCTTTATTATCCTATCCAATATACAATTACTAAGATTCATTGTTCTATCTTCTTAGAACTTGTAGTTTTAGATATATATATTATATAGTTGTAGTGTCCTATAACAATAAGTACCATGCCAATACTTGTGATGTAATACAAGTTACAGCTTTAAGAAAGTAGTTTCTATCGTGCGGTGATATAAAGCTGCTGACATTATAACACACTTGCAGTTACCTGTATCTTGGCACGCGATTTCCTGCTGAATATCAGGGATGGCAGGGGCATATCCTTATAAAATGGCATAACAATAGCTCCTGTGTTATAAGTGATGGGTACTGAATGATGTTATCATCTGATGATATTTTCAATTATAGTACTTTAAGTTCAAACATCATTTTCCCTATTATTATAGTCCTAACTGCGAATATACAGTTAATATTAAAGCATAACTTCTTCAAACAGTTAAAACTAGTAATATATGAATAAATGTATAACGAAACATATAAAATTTCATAGGACTATCACACACGAATATTTAAAATAAGAACGACCGTACAAAAACGAATAATAGGACAAAAAGTAAATATGCGTTTTTTATAGCCTGACAGTACAGCATTGCACTAAAAGGACTTTAAATCTCATTTCACAGAAGGCAAAAAACCCTCCCAAACCAAGAAAAAATTGAGGCGTAAAATATTCAAACAGAAGCACACAAAATGGCGTATGTTATCTAATTAGTTAAGATCGCCATGTTTTAAACATCGGGAAGACAGGCGTGTCAATTAGCCAAAGATATAAAGATAATTAGCCAAAACATAAAGAAAGAAAACAAAACAGATTTTACCATTCGCTCAACATGTGATGGATAAGAACCACACAGTAAATGTTATAAATGACAATTTGGAAGTCATAAATGTTGCAAAGGCACCAAACTAAACACGCTTTAAGAATTCGAATTCTAATGCATTTAAAAAATAGTCTATAAGGCGAATTCGTGTTAAATATTAATTCAGCTACGACTAATGTTTCAATACTCAATCGTATTATAGGATTATATAAAACAGTTCTAGAGAGAAAGGTTTTTGGTTTTCATTAGAAACGAATATCTTTGTTGCTTTTTTGGTTTAAATCTGGGAAGAAAGAATGGCCATTCAAAATGCGGGAATATTAACCATTCCATTATGTTTGGCTTTGGAAACACCTGCTCGCTCTCTGCTGTAGACTAACTAAATGTAACCGTAGAGTGTGAATTACTATAAAAGATAAATACCTTTTTACAAACCTTTGATAACAGTGAAATTGATTGCAATAGTAAAAGAATAAGATGGTTTTTTAACAACAACTTTACATACAGTACATTGTCTTAACACATACAACAGTAGAAACATGCCTGAAAGAACAACAGTTAAATTACGGTAAGTAGATTTTTTATAATATTAATAATAAACCTACATTACATTATCCGCTTATATTGTAAACCATAGTTGGTCTACATTTTACATTCACATGGAAGCCTAACAGCGTGTTAAACCCCTTCTAAGAACAGTTGTTAAAAAGTAATGCACATTATTCCATATAAAATTGCAATAACGAGAATACGTAGGTATTGCAAAGGTGCTAACGATGTCAAAACATATGACCCATAACTTTTGGTAGGATCTATTAATAGCCCTTTAAAATGACATGTCACAAGATTAATTAGGGTTTAATTGGAAAATCTGACACTCTTCTACCCCTTGAGGGGAAGAAGGGTGAGATTTATTTTTATTCCTAAAAAGATCCATAAAAGTATTTGAATAAGTATGGTGAAGATTGTACATCTATATCTCAATCCGATTGGAATATATCCAGGCGTGTCAGGACTTAATTTTACACCCTACACACAAACACACACACACACACACACACACACACACACACACACACACACACACACACACCACACACACACACACACACGATAGAAACTACTTTCTCTGGGCTGTAACTTGTGTTACATAACAAGTATTGGCATGGTACTTATTGTTATAGGAGACTAAAACTATATAATCTATATATCTAAAACTATATATATATATATATAGGTAATAATAAAAGGCCTATTTTTAGACCCAATATTCTGCAAACAAAACATTTCTCCATAAACCTGAAAACCAATTAAGTGACTAATCCCTTTCATTCCAGTCTATCCTATATTTACATACAAAATGTAACTTTCACAACTCGAACGAAGACAAGAATATTAAACCATCTAGAACAAGTTCTATATTGTAATTATTAACTTTAAACCAGGCTAATATTTTGAAGAATGAAAACTTTTAAATCGGAGTTTCTACATTGTACTCTACTAATAAAGATCTTTAATTTGATGTACTACTCGACCTATGCTCTCATTTAAGATTTTCTTCTGGCTCGTTGTTAGTAAAAAACTTCTGGTCCCTTGAAATGATAAAAAAATTACTTTAAAGTTACTTTAAAAAGTAGATTTATATGTGCAGTCATGATGTACCAAGTTTTATTGCTTTACCTGTAATAGTTCAGGAGTTACCAAGCCAGTGCGGGACTTTTTTACACTATATATAGAATATAATAGAAGTAACTCACGTACATCTGTGAGCGTGTTTATATGTATGTACGTTGATCCGTCCGCCCTTCGTTGCAGTTAGGTATCGCATAGTCTGTGTTTAATGAAACTTGGCATTTGATCTTTTAACACTAAACACTGTTTTTGTAGAGGTCACATTTACGCAAAATTGGTTTTACTCGTACTTATCGGAATCAACAATTAACAGTCAACGAAATGCTTATCGCAATAGTACTAAATAATTTTTTCCAATATAATGTGTGCTGGTGTATTAAAATTACGTTAAATACTGAACCGTTAAAAGATTCTCTTAACGCTTATAAAGCAGGATTTAATTCCAAATAAACAAAGAGTAAATCTCATTGTACATAATTTCAGAACGTTTCCCAAATATTGTTATGTAAAAGCAACAGCTTTAATAAAGCAACTTACCGTTAATCCCATATTAATTAAGCTCTATTATAATTGCTTCCTTTCTTATTGAATCACAATGAATTCTATCGTAAATTTAATTACATTTATTCATCATCAGAATTACTCTCTAATCTCCATTAATGGCGTGTAGCGGTAAGAGCTAATCGCTTATTCTATTTTGCCGAGACCTAATTACGCTCTAAAGCAGAAACATACCATTAATAAATTATTCAACATTTATGAAAGTATTGTAATGTTTTCCATTATGTACAATATTATTGTGGCTATTTGTAAAGTTAAATTCTAAGAATTATTTCAACAAAGTACTCAAGAAATTATCCTGATATAATTATAGAAACCATGTTAACTTTTTCAGTTTTATTAGGTTTTATATTGAACTTACCTGTATAAATTATTAACTGCAGATTTACACACATTAGCTTCTTTTAATGTGACTGCCCCAAAATTATCTGGTTTGTGATTCGGTGCCAAATATTATGTTAATTTGGTTCAGTGTACTCTTGGTGAAATTTCTTTTCTCAATGGATCTCTTTAGAGCAATCTTCTCCAAATTTCTCTTGCATCTTTGTCTAACATATAGATGAGCATATTCGTGGAGTATCCTACTTCATATGCTACTTCATACAGAGTCCAATATCTTCTGTTAATTCTATCCTCAGTATAAATTCGGAAAAAATTCTCCAGAGTATATCTGTAAGCCCGTGTTCTCCTCTGATTTTATTCATCCTTCACTTTTAAATCACATTTTGCTTGATATTTATGTGTTCAATAGGGGCTTGATTAATTGTAGCTATTTGAATCCAAAACTTTTTATTTAACGTTTTACACATAACTGTATAATACATTTTGGTTAAGTAGTAGACCTTCTTCACTAAGACAGCTTTATTATATGAAATTTATTAAAAATATATTACATTCTTTCAGGCTTAAAGGCCTGACTGTTCACGAGCACGTTGGTTCCGGCAAGTTTGGGAGGTGAGCCCAGTACTTTATCCGTATTACACTGTCTTGATGACCACCACACCGCAGTCTTACTTTTAAATGTAGAGACAGATTGAGTAGCTAAAGAATTGAAATCAAAAATAAAATTAAACACGCAGAAAGATATAATCTATTTCAAAATTAAGATATTGTAATTCGATTAAGATATTGACAATTGAGGATTCGACTGTGAGGAGACATTTGCCTGCGTACTAAAATTTCAAAATATTTATGTTCCATCCATAAGATTACTCTCTGAATGGAAATGGCTACCAAGAATAGATGCTGCCTGTGGATGGCCAAGGCATCTAAAAAGCGCTGCTAAAACCAAACTTGGGACACTAATCGTCTATGGATGGCTTCCAAAGTCGGTCGATGGGTATTTGATTCTCTTTTGAAGGATATGACCGCCCTCCCGTCTGCAGTAATTCCAACCCTATATGAGTCAGTGTCTAAGCGAGAGCCACGAATGATCCAGAAAGTCACTGTGAGAACACATCCGGTTATAGGTGACTAGAGATTGAACTCCTGAATGAAAGATCGTCAATTCTCATCAATTCTGAACGACTTTCCATAAAAATCAACTAAACTCTAGACATATTATGTTCTACTTTCACTAAACAACATCACATAACCCTCCTTTCCAATATCACTCAGCTTAAGTAGCAAAACGATCAAATATTTATGTTCATTTTCATTTTGGTCGATATCGATCAATAAACACTGGTTCAATCTTAAATGTACATATATTTAATAAAAATAGATAAAAGAAATTGAGTTTTTTTTTAAATAAAATAGTTCTATAGATAATGTAAAATCTACTTAAAAGAGAATGGATTAAAACAGAACGTTTGTAAACGTCCAAAAACTACTGTGGTAACTCAAAAACATTATGAGCCAGGATTTCAAAAATCGCAGTAGAATATTCTCACGTCGGTGATAAATATATTCTCTGGTTTTGGTTCTGAATTTATATATATAATTAAAGATCTGGTAGGTGTAAATTCATAACATAATGCCATAATACTAACTAGCTCAGAAAAGTTTTGCTAACTAATACATTTAGTTCGTAAGCTAATGTTACATACGTATATATATACTTTGTTCTTGACACACATTGAGGATATAAACTATGTAGTTTTAGAATGTAATATGAATAAAACTAACAATTCAATTATTGCAATAATAATTGAGACTAGTAGCTTAGCTCTGTAATTTAGCCAAGTATTTGGAACATATAAAGCAATGAGCCATACTCATATTCTCAAAACGTTGAAGTGGACCGTTCTCAGTAAACATAGTGGTTATTGTACAAGTCTGGCATTGATTAGGGGATGTTAATCGGACGTCGGTCAACGAGATAATTGAACTGTCTCGGGCAATCAGGTAAGATAATCAGATCGAAATCTAAGCAGTTTGGTTGCGTTAGGTAGCTTAGTGTTTTAACTACTGTTTAAGGATTTTTTAGGATAGGTATGTTGAATCTTCATATCAAAAAATTTACAAAGTTCATCATTTTTTAGACATGATTTAAATCCGAGACTTAAATAAATTATATATATATATATATATATATATACATATATATATATATATATATATATATATATATATATATATACATTTATATTTTTAGTAATTAAATATAATTATACATGTGATTAAATGTATGTTCAGAAACAACACTTTTAATTAGAAATTCTTTACCATACCAGGAGAGAACCAAAACTTTTCTACTGTGTAAATACCTGGTATTTGCGGCAAAATAAATATATCATTACGTAACAATAAATTTGCATGGAATACTAAATACACAACTTTGAAAATGTTTGAAAAAAGTGGTGGCATTTTTCTACAAAAGATCCAACATAAATCTCCGAGACAGACAATTACAATAACAGTTCGTATTAAATATTCAGGCAATTTACGATCACATAGAAAAACAAATATTAAAAACATGTAATATATCAGATTTAAAACAAGCTAACAAACCAAATAACGAGTCTATGACGATTGTAAGAAAATATTTTTGTGTGTGCGCGGAAACGGAAACGGAATGGATTGCTTTAATAGGATTACAGTTATTACACTTATTACAATAAGATACAGTGAAATTATTTTTTTAACAAAGGCAAACTTATATCCTGTTGTGAACAATTAAAAATTATATTGTTATATCAATAAATTTTAATTTAGTTATATCAACATTTTAGTGCATTTAAAAGCATTTAATTGGTAGCTTTATTTCTTACTAAATCGACCACTGTAATTTTTAAGATTGAAAAGTATTTATTTAATTTATGACCCGATGACTTACGGCGATATCAGTGTTTATATTGTATTAACTTTGTTTTACGTTGTAAATAACCAGATTTATATGGGTGGGCCGAAATTCTGAATTGTAAAATAATAATAAGTAAAACCTACTTTCTCAAAGTGGTCTTTATATCGAAGTATAATGAGAGGAATTTCTTAGTGAATTCTCTGTTGATGTTTTGTCCTTACCCCCATCTCGAGGGTTCTTTTGTAGAAGAGCCCCTCCACACCCGTTACTGTTTACCTTTGTGTTTTTGAAGTAAAAAGTTCTATAGCGACGTTGGGGCACTTTCCAGGGGAGCGTTGCAATAGCTTCACGTCACATATTATATGGCTTCATTGAGACAGTAAAGCTATTTCCAACTCTATTAATAATCTTCTGTTTCATTTTGAAAGAATATTTAATTTGAGAACATCAAGAGTGTTTGTTCTCGCTTCAAACAATATGTGTATCATATAAGGAAAATCTAATTACTGTCATTTTATTTAGTCAAAGTTCACGTATACAATATTATTATTGGGTTAGTATTGAACGATTTAAAGTTTTATCTGATGATTTAAATTCAAAATAATATTGTAAATTACACACAAGGTTAAGTGTAATTAAAAATAAATGTAAAAACAAATTATTAAAGACAGGTGAAGCTTATGCGTTCAGTTCTAAGCACGTAAAATCGGCCATCGGAAATCAGCGTTATAGCGAGGTATAATGGATTATTCTATGACTTGGTGGGAGGGGGTGAGGGGGGGAGCGGATGCATACAAACGACCACAAAAACTTTACAAATATTAAAGCTCGACAAATCCAACACGCAAGACAGAATCGTATGAACGTCGCTTCACTGCACCGCCTTGGCGTGAGTAGAAATGTAAATAAGCGCAATATTATACAATATTTTCCATAGGCCTAACAACAGTTCTGACCTATTTGCCATACAGTGGTTGTTTATCATGCGAGATGAAACAACTCCCTCTGTGGCTTAGAGTTGTAAAAAGTTTACAAACAAAATATCATTCTTGCATTTTACAGGTTATTTAAAATTAAAACTGTAATATGTATTGTAATTTAAATAAATAAATGGAAAAACAACACATCAATTTGAATTATTACCTAAAAAGTTGAAAAGGGGAAAAATAAAATTTGTAAGAAATATAATTTAGGTATTGAATATATTTATTTTAGATTAAATACGTTTACTGGAAAAGATACATATATTCAGTATCATTTGCTATTGGGATAGGATATACTCGTATAATCATTTTTTACATTATTAGAAAAGTTAAAATTTATTCGCGTCATTCCAAATGTAAATGTAAATTCATTCTAATGTAAATGATTTGGCACTAAAACTACTAATTCAAAATATTTTTATTGCATGGGGACGGGAATAATAAGATCCAAAATTATAAATAAACTAAATAAATTAGGCTACAGTATCGCCAACTATGTTATACAATTATCTTCAATATGCCTCTTAGATAATATAGTGATAATTAATTAGTCTACGTTACGGATACTGCGCTATAACGCAAAGTTTTACGGCAGCGAAAAGCAAATACAGTTACACTGAAGTTATAAAGTTACGCTGGCATCATTATGGGTTTATAAATAAATGCTTTTTGGAATTTAGTTGTTATGAATGCTAAATTATACAGTAAACTAATAGTGATGCAGGCTTATCACATTCTCACCGAAGTGATCTTTGGTTTGTATCCTGCCCACTTCTTTAGTGATATAATAATAAAAGCGACTGCTTGAGCTTTTATGACACTCCTTTTTATGTTGCAATACAATTGAAAACTATTTGATAACAAAATTCAAGGTTTTAAAATCCATGAAAGGCGGGTGTTCGTAAAACGAGTCTGTTAATAATTCAGAGACAAGTGTCCCTTAAGTGAAATATACTGTTCCTTTTAAATAAATTACTCTTCCTTTATTGCACAAACAACCTACTCGCAATGTGTACGCCCCCAAGTGAAAGCTTCTTTTTCGTTTCGTGAACGTTCATAATACATTAGAAGGAATATTTGGTTTCTCAGGGGGGTTCCCAATGTTTCATACAGTTTTCTTTTATGTTTTAAAGCTCTAAAACATTACATAAATCAGTACTATACTAGTAGACTATTTTAACAAGTTAACTGAGAAGGCAATGAAGACATTGGAAACTGCTGGCACGAGGAAAATAGTTTAACCC
The DNA here is from genome assembly GCF_021130785.1 of Homalodisca vitripennis. Classification (NCBI taxonomy): domain Eukaryota; kingdom Metazoa; phylum Arthropoda; class Insecta; order Hemiptera; family Cicadellidae; genus Homalodisca; species Homalodisca vitripennis. Next base: position 35,381,081 of record NC_060210.1, read on the forward strand.
TTATCGTAGCAAAGAACTTTAAATAATCTGGAGATTGTCGAGTTTGCCTTTACACATTTTACAACTTTTACAGTTACATTAAGTATTTCTTTTAATAAGATCGGCAACATTCTGGATGGGGAACACAATTTTTATACGTCCACGAAGGCCGACGTACCAGACATGGATTTTCATCCATCTGTATAAATGTCACACAATTTGGTTAAATCTATATCTTTTTCACAAACTTAATTATTGTGTAACTGTATTGTTTGATATCGGCATATTGATTATTTGATTAACACAATCTTGACCAAATATACACTGCACAAAATGTTTTATTCGAGGAGCTATCAAAATATCAGCAATGGTGTAGTTTTTATCGTGCTTTGCAATGTGGTAGCTAATTCTATAAGAGGCTTTTCATTATCTTTGTTACCTGACACTAAGTAGGATGAAACACTAACATTTATTCCATAACTGTAGAGAGCCTTTCAAAATAGTTTACTCTTTTGTACTGGAAGTGTCTAGTGTTAAGAAGACGCATTAGTTAGGAAAGTTTCCTGCTACCATCACGTAACTATTCTCCACATACAACACATAATGGATTTGGATTTTCTTACTCTCCAGGAAATAAGAAACAAAAATTTAAATATTCACTTGTATATTTTCGTTTCTTTGGACAAGATAAATTATTTGTCTGATGTGTTTTAATATTATTACTCAAAGTGAAGAACCATCTGTCACGTCCAGGGATGGACTGGGTTTGTATGTACCTTACTTGATGCCATAAGTGTAGCTAGGGGGCTTTTATTGATATAACCTTCCTCCCCCCATTGATACAAATATTGAAGGTGTATTTTAACATGCGTTAAACTGAAATTATACTCATTGTCAAGCAATGTATCATATTCCAGTTTTGTTTTTAATTTTTACCATAACAGCTGATATATAGTAAAGCACAAGATATGCTTTGTATTTTTTTCGGAATGACGAGTCTGTCTGTAGAGGTTGAAAAATATAATACATTGTCAACACTTCCAGCGCTTCGGGCGAGAAATATAGTAAGTAATGGCTATGGACGACTCTCGGTAATCTCTTTGGACGAGTGATTTGGAATAGACTTAACATAGTTCTCATCATCACATTGGTTGTTAGTGCTAGGAATATATTTTTAACTTATTTTATTAACTAATACCGACAGTGGTAGTAATTTAAAAAAAAAAAAAAAAAAAAAAAAAAAAAAAAAAAAAAAAAAAAAAACTAGTACAAAACCTCTAGCTTGGCAATTTAAATATTTAGATGTATTTTATTTCTTAAAAGTTATACAATTTAAAATCTATTGCATTTTGTATAACCTAATTTAATCCAATGTTCACAAAAAATATTCTACACAAAAAAGGAAGTTCGTGGTCATTAAAATAATATCTGACTTGAAGTTCGTATTTTTTATGTTTCATTTTTCATATTAGAAAATGATTTGTTTGTATAAATTCCAGGAATAAAATATAAAACAATAATGATAGCAAAATATTATTAGAAAGTAAATGTATAGCTCATATTTAAATAAACTCAAGAATTCATACAAACAATAAAATGTCTTTCCGACCAAATTACGGCCTAGATTTTAGAGGAGTTGTATAATTTAGTGCTAAAAGCAATTGAATTTTTATAAATGTGTAACAATTTCTCTATTACAAAAAACTAGTTTTTATGTCTATTACTGGAGCTTTGTTATGGAATTTTAAACAAACTTTTGTTAGTCAAAAGAAAATTAATGCAAGGATAATTGAATAAAGATGGAAGTGTTAAGATGCTCTCTGACAGAAAATATTCTTTGAAACTGTCTCGTGTCCAACACTGAAGAAGAACAGTAAGTACACGCGGAACAAAATTTATATTAGTATCATCAAGAAAATAAATTTCCAGAAAACATACAAACCTAAAAACTAATTTAATCTACCCTGAGGCTCCCGTGTACAACGTCGAATACCTGAATTAAATCGAAAGAGAGTAAAATTATGCTAGTTTGACTCAACGTTAGTCACTGATTTTCAAACGAATACTGTAATGAAGCGGCGGAAATTGTAAAGATTAGGATAATGGATCCTATATTTATATGAACATATTATATTAATGGTTTTAAGGAATTAGTACAGTACGGTGATAAAAATAAGTAATATACTGTAGTAAATAGTATTGTATTGAATGCAGAAATGTACAATTCAATACATAATCTATAGTAAAAAGTGATAACCAATAGGGGTCTCAGTTTATTGAAGTAAAAATTCCAACTCTTTAGGATTGGGATAGCTTTATTACTCTTAAAATTAGTTGGAAACACCCTGAGCGTTTGAAAATTTGAACAAAACAGTCAAGTATAGGGATAACTCCAAAACATATAGTTTTATTAAGTTCATTTTATTTACTTGATTTGCCTGATATTTACTTACAGATCGCTTTTACGTGTTTCTGCCACACTTTGTGAATATGCCTCGGCCAAAGTAACGACATATCGTGCTTTTACTTAAAGTTCATAGTTTCTATGTATATATTTGTTCATATCTGAGCTGTTCGATCACTTGGCGGCGGTAAACAACACATAGTAAATAATTGCATGTCTCAAAATGTATTTAGTTCTGTACTTAGTAAATATATCCTCTATAAATGTACATTTCAATTTATATTAAAAATGTTTATCAGAAATGGCATGGTTAGAAATAAGAAATAGTTAAATGTTCAATTTTCAAGTGAAATATATGCATCCTGGTATCCTATTTTAGAACGTATAAATATTAGGTAAAAGGTAGAGAATATGTCTTGTGGTTCTTAAGATATAGCTATTTTCTTCAGTCTCAGTTTTTCTTTATAATAAAACCTTGTTTTCTTGAAACTCTTGTTTTATTAGGCGGTACCCAAAAAAGACCAAATTTTCAATTATATTGTAGCCGTTTTTGTAAAACATAAAATAAGAATAAAGAAAATGCTCTAAGACAGCTCTAAATTTTTTAAAATATTATTAGAATTTTTCATATTTCAGGGGGTGGGATGCTCCTGCACCCCACTGGAAGGTACAGAAAATTTGTAGGGTTAACCAATTAGATCTTTGTAGATACGCCTATGCTTGGAGTTTTTCAATATCCTAGTTTTCAACCACGTATTCACAATTGATGTACTATATTTGTGTAAAGTAGATCTCACTTAAACAAACACATAGTATAATGACAACATTAACATTTACTGTTGAGTTCAGAAGGTAAAGAGCACGCCTAACACGTTCAATGACGGATCGGCAATAGTCTCGGAAATTTTGAAACACGCACAGACCAACAACGCATACTGACATGCGGTTCAAATTTTTACAGGCGAAGTTCGACTGAAAGCTACCGAAGGGCACTGACACGTTTGGCAAAAGTAGAAAAATCAAGACAATAGCAGTAAAACGATGACAGTGACTTGTGGTGGGAGGGCACGACCTGACCTTGATTTAGATTAGTAAGACGGTAGGATAAGGAGCGCTCCTGATCTTATACCCTACGGTATATGCCGGTGGCAGTACTTAGTATTTCCAGCCTTGATTATGAATCCTTCAAATTCATTATCCGTAGGTCTACGTTAGGAACAACTTTAGTCATTACACTTTATTTTTGGCGTACCTCCAACCTAAGGGGTACATGTACTATAGATTGCTAACCGATGCTCTATGCTAAACAGAGCAAAATGCTCTATGCTAAATGTGGTTGTAGAAAATGTTGATATATTAAGTGATGTTACTATCACGCTTAATCTGCTTTCAAGTTAGTAAATGTAAACAAATGTTTTGGTTATATTATTCAAACATATGTTTTTACTGTCATAAAACTATGTTTTCACAGAACAGTTGATTACATTATGCAGGCTCTAGAAGAGAGTGAATTCAACGCTTTATATATACAAACATTTTAAATTTACAATAAAAGGAAATTATAGTTTATATATCGATATAAAAACAATCCTATATTTTAAGATTGACCAAACAATACATATATATAACACTTCTGTAAAATCGATTCAGAGGTTTCGCAGATTAGTGTAAACGAACGTCGTTACACAAGATGTCTAAAACCTAAGTACTCTATCAGTCAGTACATGTAGATTACGACGTGCCATTGTATATTTAATAATTCTTCCAAATTGCCGACATATTATGTCTAGTGTGATGTAGATTTTCAGTTTACAAAGTTATTTTTTAGTATGAACTGAAAACTGTACGGAGTTGTAGTGTTGAGTTCGTTGAAACTCTTTCCACAAGTAAGGATCTTACACTAATTGGGATTAAGTAATTTACACTTCCATGCTTTAACTCCTTAATTGGAAAGCCATTATAAGCGTTCACATAAATTTCTGTCTACATAAATTATCCCGTTAATTGTTCTTATATTTATATCGAGAAGGTTTTTCCCTTAGATAAAATTACAAACGATTTAAAAATATTCATTTCTTAAAGCATTTATTTATGAAAGTGTTCGTCGATTTTGATAAAAATATTCGTTTCGAAAACGATGATGAATATAAATTATATATAAAAATAAAAGTAAAGAAACATTATTTTCTTTGTATATATATATATATATATATATATATATAAAGAAAATAATGTTTCTTTACTTTTATTTTATTTCCTCAAATACCAATTTAAAAATTAACGGAACCCTTGAACCTAGACGAAGTTTAATTACATCATCCTCTCATTACCACTACTATCCCTTAACGACCAGTCAGCATGGAAGTTAATAGAGCATTTTTGTATTGACTACAGAGCATATTAGTATAAACTCAAAGACTCAATTAGATTCAATAATAAGGCAAGAACATCAGAACGATGATTAAAGTGATAAGGAGTCACTTTAAGTAACAAAGTTTCACTAGTCTTTATTCTATTATTTATGGTTGATTACAATAATCTGCTAACCTGATATCAAGGTTTTAACTTACCGAATTCCTTTAGAATGTGTCAGAAATGTAATTTGGGTCAAATGGAAATACGTTAATTTTTAATATTTAATATTTAAATTTTGTATCATTAACTGAACGCTTTGGCGTGAGTAAGTGAGTTTCTTTGCCTCTTAAGCCTAACCATAACAACTCGCATGCATTTCTGTTGATGAAAATATCCATCCTACCTTAATTTTTTATAGATATAAAAGTTATTATTCAATTTTATAACGCCATATACTCTATGTATACGATTTATATAGTTTTAATTATGTTATTTTATACAATTTATCTCGTAGTCAAATCTGCTCATCATTTAATTTAACTTCATATTTTTTAATTATGTCTTTTATCCTTGAATTAAGTAAGTAATAAAATATGTTCTTTAAGGCCTTACATTTATTTGTACTCAGTTTTACCATGGTGTTTTATGTTGAAATAGTATCTTGCCAAATACTGTAATTATATAGATATTTCTTATTAAATGTTTTAAAAATTATAATTATGAACATTTGGTAACAAATATTATTGTTAATGGCTGTGTTTATAGATTTCTCTTAGAGTACGAGGTCTGACAAAAAAGTAATGAGACTGATTTTCTTTGCAAGATTTGGCTAACCTGCAGGCTTGCACACGTACAATATCTTTAACCTTGATCTATAAGCTGCTTCTAGTCCAAGCGACACATCAATGCAACTGCTGTTTTGAGTTGTGCTGTAATAAGTTAACACATGTTTGTGTCTCTCGTCGGAGCCGCATAATATTGCGCAGTGGTATGCCATTTCTTTTTGCGTTAAATTGGGCGAAAACGCCACGAAAATTTATGGTAAGCTTCATAAGGCTTTTTAGAAAGGATTTTATGTCAAGAGCTCAAGCTTTTCGTTGGCATAAAATGTTTAGTAAGGCAGAACGAATTTTGAAGATAAAGACCTCACTGGACGACCACCAACCTCACGGACCGATGTCAACTCGACCAAGGTGCGTGAACTCGTACGATCTGATCAAAGATTCTCCGTGAAAATGATTGCAGAAGAACTGAACATCAATGTATAAACGGAAGATGAGTTCCAGAAATGTTAACACCAATAGCAGAAGCGCTGGAAAAAGTGTTTGCAATCAGGAGGGAACTACTTTGAAGGATACAACACTAAACTTGATTATAACGATAAGTAAAATTGTTTTTCACATCAGTCTCATTACTTTATTGTCGCACCTCGTATGTTTTAGGATCTAGCAGTTTGAACTAAACATTTCTTTAATTAGAGTTGAGGGCTCTAAGTACGACGAAAGGGTTTACGTAATTTCCCATTTGGTGTAACTAAACTGTCCGAAAACAATAATTATCAATGCCGCAGCACAGTATTGTAGAAACTGTGTACAGACTGTTATACATAATTGTATACCTTTTTAAATCAGAGACAGGAGACATATCCATCTCCAATAATATAAGATCGAATCGCTTTATTAAAACAAAAGGTATAAATACTCCATACAACATGTGGCGTAACAAACTTCGTTGAGGTTGCATGCAAAAGGCAAGTGTGTAGCTCATTTCAGTCTCGAGATGCCCTGTGGACAGAATAGACAGACAAAAGATCAAGCAATAAATATAATTGTCGGTCCCTGAAAGACAATAGAAATCATTTGTTACCCCGCTGAGTGATAGATAGACTTCAATGACTTCGTCCAAATTCCATTATCTTTATCTATTATTTATCTTTTATTCTATGAATAAGTCACATGTAGAAATCCCAATTGATTGAACTCAGTTTGTTTAAAACTTTATAGGTTACTTATTAGGCCAATGAACAAATATTCAATACCTCTTAGATAAATCTTATGGAGTGATATGCACCGTCATCGATCTCAATGTTACCTATATACAAATAATGCTTCAAGCAAAATATCTATCGTGCTATCGGATATCGTGCTGAAAGACAGGGAGATATACAGACAGAAATGAAACTTTCCAGCTCCTCGAGTGATAGGTAGGAGACGTAAGAGATGTATGTATCAGATGTATGTATCTCGATTCAATTTTTGAGAATATTTCCATGGACTGTAATATATATTCTAATCTCTTTAGAACCAGTTGTAGAGACATATCCATTTACCTACTCAGCTTGTTCGTGTTAGTTAGGTGAATTAATTGATCTCACACCCAACTTGTCATTAGTAACGTTGTAAAGAGACATCCTCTGTTTAATCCCTGCAAGTAACATGAGAAGTGTTTCAGGAATTTGCCGCATCAGTAAAAAACGTTTTAATGAAATTGACACGCGCGTCCGCGCCCACACGCACGCACGCACGCGCACACACACACACACACACACACACACACACACACCCACGCAAGCACACTGTATCTCAGTCATTAAGTTTTAAAAATATCTTTATTTTTTATAAACATAATATTGTCAAGACAGGCAACTATAATTCATCTTGTTATTCATATTGAACTCGTAGTTAAACTCATTTTAATCGATATGCCTATCAATAATTTGCAGTTTGTATCAATAATTTCTGGACTAATACCTGAATCAATTATTAAATTCGGGAAAGTAAAATGTGTTTTGTTGTTTTGTCTGAAATAAGCTTTTATTAAAAACTAAATTCAAAACTATTATTTGTCCTAATTATGGTTAGTACTTTTAATATATAAAGTTTTAAAATTACATTTAATTAAATTATAAACATTTAACATTTTATTCTAATATAAATTAAAATAATAAATGCAATTGATTAGAGAACAACGCTGTAACTCGGTCATTACGGTCATATTTTATTCTGTAGTACTATGTCGATTTTGAATTTAAAAAAATCGTAAGTGTATCGAAATATATATATATATATATATACCTTATTAAAAACAACAGAAGTTTTAACCAGGAGAAACTGTTTGTTTGCTATACATTATAACCGTGTGGGAAGAAAGCCCGAGCTATTCAAACTATAAATACTGTGATGTTGCGGTTGGGTATAAATTAAAAGTTTTACGTGTCTTGAAAACATGCAAGTTTTCTAAGAAAAGTTGTTTAAATAAATCAGGAAAGCAAAGGCAGTACATTACGGCTGAGCAAACTTCTGTACTTGCGGCGCTCTCGGATTGTTCCAGCTAAAGCTAAAAGCTGATGCTGAGGAGAATTCCAAGTATATTTTATTTAATTATAATTCTGTGCTTTATATAGTGCCTATATTTGGACTACTAATTTACATTTTACAGCTTATACTGTTATATTTAAACTACAAAATAGCGTAGCTTTACCTTAACCATTCAAGTTTTCTATTCTTATACCCTCATATTTCAACTCTCAGACTCAACTACAAAGCATCGCCTGAAATTGTTAAAAATATTCTAGAAGGGAGTCAGTTTAACATCTAAACATTTTACGCAAGTTAGAAAGGTTAGGACATTGCTTCTTTGTAACAATCCCATAAGTTATAAATATTAATTTTTGTTTCGTTTTCTTATGATTAAAACACGTAAACTATGAATGTGGTATAAGTCATAAATAATTACAACGATCTTGAGGATTAATGCTTTCTTTAGCAAGATTTGTATGAGTCTAATTTCACATTGTGGAATAACATACATTTTACAATGTTCTTATTATCTATCTGGAAGAATTACTTGATCATAAATACTACCTCAAATTATGATAAAATTATCTTTAAGTTTAATTAAAAGTTTAACACTTACGTCCTTAATTTTGGAACATTTTTGAGTGTTAAATCGAGACAGTTTGCGTAAATTCCCTAAATGCAGGAAAAGTAGACATTTTTATCAATTCGGGTGATACTAAAGGCTTTGAAGGGATACAGTTTATTAAATACTCTGCACAGGCCGAAATAAAATGAAAACAATAAACATAATAAAACAACTACAGGTCAAAATGGGAAAATCTGTAGTATGTACTAGATAAGGTGTCATAATTATGAATTAAATATGCAAACAATACCATATATAATATTATTGCGAAATTTTTCTATTGGAATTCTTTTAAATACTTAAAAAATTAAGGCTAACAGAGAGACGGACTTGTGACATTCTCTACATGGAGATATTATCTTTACTTGTTGTACTGCATACTACTTTAGTGATCTAGTTAATAAAAACGACTTCTGTAACTTTCAAAATGCGTCTATTTTTTGTGAAACACAATTGAAAAGCGCTGGTTTACAAATCGCAGCGTTCGCCTACTCCATGTAAGTCGTGTGTTCGTAAAACAAATTTCTTAATAAATAAAAAATGAATGTCCCCTAAGTGAAATATACTGTTTGCCTTAAAAAAAGTTGTACTTCCTTAACTGCACGAACAACACATTCTCGAAATTGTACGTGCCCAAATGCTAAGTTAATTTTTGATTGTTTCTTGAACGTTCATAACATATTTAAAAGAATACTTGGTTACTCATGGGGATTCCTAAGTTTTATGCAGTTTTACTAAGATTTAAAGCTCTAAAATGCACATATAACTAGCCCTATAGTGCTAATATACTATTTAAAAACATGTATTTCAAAGAAACGTAATTCATTAAACCTGGTAGCTTGAAGAAGAGTTATTTATTTACAATAATATATAATTATAGTATTATCAAGCAAGTAAAAAAACTTAAAGAATAACAAGTAATTGTATTACATAAATTTCGTACTCAACCAGAATAAAATCTGGAATAAAATTCCAAGTATTGTCGAAAAAATATTTTTGGGCTAAAACTACTATTTGTCTGAAAATAAGGACCCTTCTAACAATACCAATACTAATACTTCATCTGAAAGTAATGCACGTTAACCAAAATAAAAATAGCACAGCGAAAATACGTATCCGACACAAAGCGCTAATGATGTCAACTGCCGCTACCTGTAGTATAATGGGCGGATTTAGGTAACGGCTCCTTCTCATGATCCTGTAACTTTTTACCCAATGATTATACAGGAATGCTATTATTTAAATTATAATTATAATGGTTGTGGCAAAAAATAAACGGTTAGTTCATTAAAGAACATGCTCAGAGTCCTTTATTTTCTTTGATGTTTGTTTAATTTGTGCAAACATACTGGGATAGAACTCTAATCTCATATGGTTCTAGTTTTCTGTGGGTTTTTCTTTAATCAAAATGATAGGCCCAATTAATACCTAACAATTTGTGGGGTTTTTATAATATCATTTGTATTGAATATAAAGTTTTTACGCATCAGACGCTTAAAATTACATACAAGTAAATTATATCCAGGTTTTCTTAGTTATTAAAAGAAATTTATGTTTGGGTAAACGTATAATTAAAGTCTACTCGTATATTATACACCTAACGGGGGTAGCAAAGTAGCCCTCACATGTAATTTCTATTATTTTCCTTCGACTCTGAAGATTTCATTACTATCAATCGTTTAAACATTTTTAACTTAGTCTAGTATAATGCCGTAAAAAGTACGATTTTGTCAAGTCATATCGCATGCATTTAATTAAAATTTACAATAAATCTGTTATCATTGTTCTGTTAAGGATATTAAAGCGAGTTTATTGTCGCGGTTAAACACTGTCTCTCGTTAAAAATCCAATGTTATTGCGCTCTTAACGCTAGCAAAACTGGATTATTTACGTGTCAGTAGAGTAAAACCGATTAGACTTTAATTTCTGAATTTATGAATATTGTTTGGTAAAACAACAAAGTAGGTCGTTGAAACGAACAGGTTTAATTAAGTAACTTGCCGATAATCACAAACTAAGCTTGAGCATAATTGGTTGCTTTCATATTGGATAACAACAATCTTCATGGAGAATTTAATGAGATTAATTCGCCGCCTGTATTCCTCTCTAATCTTTATTAATTACGTGTACTCATATATCGACTAATAGTTTATTTTATTTATTCCTTTCCATGACTACTCTTGAAACTTTATGATATTTACAGTAATTAATTAGCACCTAAAACCAAAACACACTGTCAGTCAACACTTGCATATTTAATACTTCTTCCTTTTTACCGATGTATTTTCAAATTTATAACCAGACAACTTTTTTTTAGAAAATGTTACCGATACAATAATAAATTCAAAAGCAATTACACTGTTCTTAGTTTGGTTTTTAATAGACCTTACACATTCGCTAACATCACCTTCTCTTCGTTCCTAATGCAACTGTCCACTAGTACCTTCATTGAGGTTCCATGATGTCTCAAAAACATTATATCAGTATGTTCTTGGAGAATATTATTTTCTTAGCTAACCCGTTTAAATTAATTAATCCTCAAGTATTATATGTGGTGAAGTTTCTTCGGGACTTTCGGTGTATCCTGCCTGTAGGTATATAGCATATAAAGTTGTTGCCATTCCTAGCGTCTATTTTCCAAAATATTGTTGTAGAGTGGGAGTGGGCAAGACGTTACTAGTACCGATACCTTAGCCCTTTTGTTCCTCGATTCGACGTTATTGTTGGAACATGTATCAACCAGCAATAACTTTTATGACAGATTGGGCTTGATAGTTAAATCATCTTATGATAATTTTCATCTGACTGAATACCAATAATGATGACCTGAAATTCAGTAAAACAAAATTAAATCAATTTGTTAACTTCATTCAAAACGGGCTCAAATCAATAACAAATTTAGACCGTTAATTAAAGTTAACAAGTTGAATGAAATTATTTTGTACACATAATAACAATACCACTATAGTCTAAAAGAATGTGATGTAGATTTTCAGTTTATTAAGGTTATTTTATGAAAAGAAACGGAAAGCTGTACTGAGTGGTATTATTGAGCTCGTTAAAAGTCGTTTGACATGAAAGGATACTACACTAATTGTGATTAAGTAAATTATACTTTCAGTTTTTCTTTTCTTTATTGCAAAACTCTTATACAGTGCCCACATCTATTTATTTATATAGTAATTATACCACAAATATTCCTTATATTCAGGTTGTTAAGGCTTTTCCCTTGGGTTTGATTGAAACTATGAACGATTCAAGTAATGGTTTTGTTGATATTGATAAAAATATTTGTGTTGACTGTACATTTGTATCAATAATAACTAGTATCGTCAGTGTCATTCAATATATTTTCGGCCCCAGTACAACCGTCCTTAGTCTTTTTGGACTGGACGCATAAAATAAATGTGATCTATATAGTTTCTCAAATGTTGAATATAAATCATTTATTGAAAGGACAACTGGGAAAATAATCATTTCCGGAAATTTTCCAGCGTTTAGTGATAAAAGAAATCACAATATCAAATAGATAATTTAATGCAAATATAATAGTTGCAAACTATTAAATGTCTAAAAAACTTATCCTTCCCTTTAAAAAAAAATTAATTTTAATCAAAAAATTACTGTGAACTTTCAAATCAGTTGAAGTTTAATTAGGTCTTCCACTCATTGACGGTACTGCCACTTACCACCCAGTCAACATGAAGTTGCAATAGAATTCTGGTGTTGACTAGAGAGGATATTAATCGAACTCGGTCAATGTGAGAATTGAATTGACTTCAGCAGTCAGGCACGCCATCAGACCGATGCTTAAGTGATTTGGATCCTCTTTAATTCACTTAATCACAACAGTCTTTCGTTTAATATTTATTGTTGTTGCTAATAATTTGTTGGCCTGATATTAACAACTGATCTAAATTCCTCAGAATGTTTTTTACAGAAATATATCTTGTTTTAAAGTAAGTCATATACATATGGTTAGGGTTATCAAGCTTGTGAATTTTACGTAACATATGTAAGTTTCGTATTTAAATTTTCGTAGTGTTCTACAGCAATTTTCGGTTGAAATGTACCTTAAAGTGAAAATTACTTTCACTTCATATTTTTATTTATTTAGTTTATTCTAAAATTAAATAGGAAGTAAAAATACGTAGTGTTCAACTTCATATGGACGCAGTTTCAATTCGGTATATTGCGTAAATTTTATAAAATTATAATATGGTTTTATTGTGTACATTACCTCAGACTAACATAGTTTCTTTTAAATAAATGTAATTAAATGGGTATTGTTCTTGCTACGTGAAATATTAGAATTTTTATTCATTGTTAGGTTTTATAACAGACCGTATATAATAAATGTTCCAATGACGTATCTACTATACATGTGCGCGCGGAAATTAAATACTATTAACGAATTTTAATATCGAGTTTTTACGTTATTATTTTTTATTTTGTGAATAAAATGTCTAAATAAATGTCGGAAGTCTCATTTGATTTGACCCAGTTTGCTTAAAAGTTTTTTGGTAATTAATAAGTATAGTATATATAAGATCTAAATTATAATTAACTTAATTATATACATTTAAAGTTTTACTAAGTTATAAATTTAAATTTTAAATTATAGCTGAGTCAAACTCTGTTACTTAGTATATTACTACTATTCAGTTTTGGATTTAAAAAAGTTTATGTTTATTGCAATGTAATTTATTAAAAACCAACAGAAGTTTGCACTATGATAAAATGTTTGTTTTCTATACCTTATAACTACGGAAGAAGAAAACACGAGCTATTCAAACTATAAATACTTGGTATTTGCGGTGAAGTGGTTGCGGTCAAATATAAATTACAAGTTTTATGTGTCTCAAATACTCATATATTTTCTTTGAAAAGTCTTTAAATTGAATAGAATAGAAACATTTTTATTTCCAAAACATATACACCAAGATATTAGATTTATTTACAGTTGATAAATAGTAAATTACCCTTTTACTATACTTACTAAGTGGCGATAAAATATAACAATTAAATTTTAAGTACAGTAGTAGGATAAATATTATTGATATAATTTAAGTATGAGTTATTAAACTATAAATTACAGATTAACATATATTCTACAATGGAAATTAGCCTACATGGGCAAGCAGCCTGTGCGTAGGCTAGAGTAGTACTAAAAAGTTTATGTTATCTATATGTCGAAAAAATAATAATAAAAAAATAAATCAGGTAAGAAAGGGAAGCACATTACGGATATGGAAACGTACGCACTTCAAAGACAAAGTTACACCTTTTATTGCCGTGGACACTGTCATTTATATGGCAATGCCAGTGCCAGTTTTCCAGATTGGAGGTCTCCCAACTATAATAAAAAAATCGTCGACACTATAACATCTTTTAGACGATAAAATACGTTTCAGATGAACATTTCACGTTTTCTGAATTTGTTAATTTTTCATGGAATCGGGAAATATGCTGATTGACCATAATGATCCGAGTGATTGCTGTGTTGATCACGGACATTGTTACATTTGGATGATTGGAAATCATGTTGCCAATAACAGATTGTGTTGTTGGCGTTACTCTTGTTGAAGTTTTGACCTGTAACTCCAAGCCAAAGCAGTGCAGCATATCGACTAAGCGTTTTGCCGACAGATGGGTTTGGTTCATCGAGTTGGCCCAGCAGGATAAAGTAGATAAAGGGTAATAAATTCTGTCAGCAACGATTAAAGTTTTTACATGAAAACATCTTCGTTTCCTGTTGTTAGACCTAAGTTTAAGTAAAATGTAAATGACGATTATTTTTTCATTGTTGGTGTGAATTTATACTCCAACTGCTTGAGAATCTTTTTCAACTATTTCCTTGACTGGAAAACAGTCGAATGTGCAATTTTTCTTCACAAAAATGGATACCTCTCCTCCTATGGATCTACAAAATGCTTTGGCCAAAGATAAATTTGGAATTTTGCAGTGAGCAATGTTCCTGCGGCTGAAACCGTTTTCAGTTCCAACGAGGATATATGATTTTTCTTCTTTACAAATGAGTTGCAGTTCGTCTCATTTGTTTGCCACTAATTAGGTGTTTTGGTGAAGTAGTCAGGCTGAGTTTTGTTGATTGAGTAATTAATTATGAAGTGGTTGATACTTGTGATTGAGTGTTGTCTGTTAATTTAGTCTATTGTTGGCAAGTGGGGTACCCAAAAAGTTTTAATTATTGGTTTAAATTACTATTAGATAGGGCATCGGTCATCTGTGTTAGAAGAGGCACAGGGTGGCCAGAATATTAACCTTCGTGGAAATGGGCCAATGATCATCGCATCCTTGTAAGTCGCATGGCACATGATGTAGGCGGCGACGCGTTCAGCGGGATGGTGACTGACCCTTCAGACGGATCACAGCGTTGTAACAAGGCCGCGGATAGTAACGGCTGGTGATATGTCCTGGGAGGTCAGTTGCAACCCATGCGCTGTAAAAAGCATTTGTATATTGTTAAGTAGAAGAAACCTTTGCACGAGTGCCTATCGCAGAGCTCCTCTGCGGCGTACTCACGTTGTTTCCATTTACAACTTAAAGCCAGGCGCACAAGAGCAATTAAACTATTTGATCTGTAATTACAATTCTGTACTCTACCTAGTAAATGCATTGTACTTATCAATAGGTTTTCTAAGCTTAGCCTGTCATACTTCAACTGTCATGCTCAACTACACAGCTGGCTCTGGAGTCTACGAGGGGGTACCCAAAAAAAACCAGAATTATTTTATAAAAATTATATATTATCAAATTTTTTACAATACGACCTTATCTCCTTCAAAATAATCTCCATTACAACTAATACACTTGTCCCAACGGTATTTCCATTGATCAAAACATTTTTTGTAGTCATCTTTAGAAATGGCTGCAAGCTCGAGCTTCGTTTTTTTTCTTAACCTCTTCAACGCTGTCAAATCGTTGACCTTTCAAGCCTCTTTTCATGTGGGGAAATAAAAAAAAGTCGCATGGAGCGAGGTCAGGCGAGTAAGGTGCGTGGGGCAGCTGAACCATGCCGTTTTTTGCTAAAAACTGCCTAACTGAGATGGATGTGTTTGCCGGTGTGTCGTGGTGGAAGAACAAATTTGGCAGCAACCCTTTTCAGTCCTAAATCTCCTGTTAAAATTCGCTGAACCGAGCTCCAAGTTAACCCACTACTCTCTGATAGTTCCTCAATTGTCTGTCGACGGTCAGTGAGCACAAGTTCACGAATTTTCTCAACATTTTCGTCCGTTCGAGAGGTTGATGGACGTCCAGAACGAGGTTTGTCTTCAATCGACATGTCGCCATTTTTAAATCGAGCGAACCACTCGTAGACCTGAGTTTTCCCCATAGCATCATCTTTGTAAGCTGTATTCAACATTAAAATAGTTTCTGCAGCATTTTTACATTAAGTAAAAAAACAAAATTTCACAGCTGCACGTTGTTCACTTAAACTTGCCATGACAAAAAACGAAACAAGAACAAAACAGGGTTAGCGAAAACAGTCACTACGAACGAACAGAATGCACTAGGACAACGGAACTGGGGTCACTGAGCTCGCAATGGGTTGCGCGACACACGCCTAGCGGCAGGAATGTGTACTACACGCTGCCGGCTGTCAGCAATACAATTCCGGTTACTTTTGGGTACCCCCTCGTATTTACAAAGTTCTACAAATGAATGATCTCACTTTTCACTGAGCAGGTTACAGGGAATGCAAATAACTACAGTGTTCTAGAGATAACTGCTAACTGAGCAAAAAAATATAAAAAGAAAAATAATGAATTTATGTTACTTATGCTACTATATAAATTAACTCCATTTTAAAACATTCCTATTCTTTCATTAAAGCATTCACTTGTATGTATGATACATATAACCTCAACTTATAATCGACAACTTTCAATTTACTTCAAAGGTGAAACACTTAAATCGGTTCAATTTATGCTGTTTTTATTATGCATAATATTATAGCACGATTTTCAACTTCAAATATTTAAAATAAAATATATAGACGGAGTTTCTGGTTACTCATGAACATTCCCAACGATTCATTAAGTTTTTTTAAGCTTCAAACCTCTTAAACTACACACGAAAAAGTCCTATAATGGTATTATACTATTTAAAATGGTTTATTGAGAAGGTATGGGATACACTTGAAACTAAAGAGTTCATACTTGGCAACGGTATACTTTTACCATTATTAAAACATTCAAGTAATTTTTTAAAATATCTTGAACTCACGAGAATAGTAAGATGATTGAAAGAAGAGCAAGTAATTACATTACCGGAAATCGATATTTACTATATTCATGCTCAAACAGTATTATATAACCCGCTTATGTTCACAACCCTATTTAGCTGAAACTAAACACGTGTTAAAACCTTTCCAGTTAAAGTTGTACTAATACTTCTGCTGAAAGCAATGTGCATTATTCAACATTAAAATGCAATAAAGAGAATACATAGCTATTACAAAGGCGCTAACGATGTCAACTGCTGCTACCTGAGCGCATAATGGGCGGATTTAGGTAACGGCTCCCTCTTTAGATCCTATTACTTTTTACCCTCTGTTTTTATAATTGCAATGGTTGTGGTAAAAACCATCCCTACCCCTAGTTCATTAAAAGAAATGTTCTGCATAGTTTTATGAGAAGTAATTTTTTTTATTTGGTGCAAAAATTAATACTGAGACAGAACTTATTTTCTGACTAAATTATCAAACTTGGTATCGAATTTGTTTTCATATATTTTCTGCAATAAAAAGAGCCTACTCCATATTATGGAATTTAGGATTGGATACTATTTAATATCCTTTACATTTTGTACTCTTTTCAATATACTTGTAATGATGGGAAGAGAATCGATTTTACGTTTTATTTTCAGTTATATTCTTTTAAGCGTGGACATGTAGAAATTGGATTTCATATACTCGTACATTGTCCGTGTATGAATGTATGTCTCTATATGTACACAGTTCATCCTAAATACCATAACGGTAATCTGGTTTATATAAAATTTAACATTTTAAAGTATCTTTTATTAAATTTTTATGCATGAGATGCTTAAAATTGCAAAAAGTGTATAAAAAAAATTATATTAAGGTATTTAGAATGAATGAGAGAACGTTTTGGCTAAACATACAATTACAGTCTATGGTACACACCAAAGTGTTTTTTGCAACAAT
The DNA here is from genome assembly GCF_021130785.1 of Homalodisca vitripennis. Taxonomy (NCBI): domain Eukaryota; kingdom Metazoa; phylum Arthropoda; class Insecta; order Hemiptera; family Cicadellidae; genus Homalodisca; species Homalodisca vitripennis. The sequence continues at coordinate 35,398,933 of NC_060210.1, forward strand.
TTTGCACTTAATCTGAAGTTTCATTACTATACATTGTTTAAATATTTACAACTTAATCTAATTTAATTTGAAATTTATTTGTAAAAGCGGGTTTTGTTTAAGAAAAAATATATGCATTTGATAAAATGAAATTCATATAGAACAGCTACCAATGTTCTATTCATGGACAAGCGCGTTTTTAACATTGCCTCTCGTAAACAGTGCAGCGCTAATCCCATCTTAACGCTAGTAAAACGGGATTATTTACGTGCCAATAGAGTAACACCCGTTAGACATTGATTTCACAATTTGTAATTACTGTTTCGTAAAAGCAACAAAATAGTCGTTAAAACGAACAGGTTTAACTGAGTAAAAGCTGTTTATTATAAAGTGGTTACAAACTATGTTGAGCATAATAATTGATTGCTCTGATATTGCATTACAACAAATTCCTTGGTAAATTAATGATACTCATTCACTGTCAGAATCCATCGCGAATCTTCATTAATTACGTGACGTGTACATCCACTAATCGATTATTCTATTTATTCCCTTCATGAGTACTTGTCATTTCTATTAGGAGAATTATGCATCAATAATCTTGTTTGAGGTAACACAGTGACTGAGCAAATTAATATTGCATTTAGCTCAGCATTTTCGCAGATATAATTCTTATAAGAGCATTATAATTAAGCAACTACTAGCCTACATCTTCTACGCGTGGTGATGTTTCTTCGAGCCCTGGATCTGATCTGTCTGTACGTATACCACATACAAAAGCAACCAGCAGCCTCTAGCATCCCTAGCGTCTAAATCTACCCTATACTGGTGGCCGGGAAGTGCACGAAGTCCCCCATGACCGATCAGTTAGCTCCTTAGGTTCCCGGTTCTATGTAATTTTCAGGATTTCTTTCATCCAGAATTCAATATTACTGTATATCAGATTAGACCTGGTAGTTGGAAAATTTAATATGAATTTAATAATGTGTATCAAAGTCATTGAATCCAACCTTCTAAACGGGTTCAGAAAGTAGAAAAAATAGAAAGACTACTAAGTTTTATTAAATATTTTCCCATAAAGTAACAATACCAGTAAATTATAAGAATATGTAATCTAGATTTCAGTTTATTACGGCTATATTACGCATATAAACTTACATTTGTACGTAATGGTATTTTCAACGAACTGGGCAATTGCAAGGATCTCACACTAATCCATATTATTTAAATTATACATCCTGACTACAGTTTCTTAGTTGAAAAGCATATAGGAAAACTTTTACTTTATATAAATAATCCCGTAAGTATTCCTTATATTCATGGTGATAAGTGTTTTCCTTTGGGCCATATTAGAATTAAGAAAAAATTAAGCAATAATATTTTTTGAAGAAATGTTAGATACATTAGTTGTCAATATTGATAAAAAATAATTGTTTCGACTGTAGATTTTAATAATTACTAACTAATATTGTCAGTGAAAAATATATATATTTACCATTAAGGATATTTCTAACTGTGCAAATGCATAAAATATTTGTTTATGGATGCTTTAAATTAATTGTGACTTTTAATAATTTACAATTAATGGTGAATATAAATGACATATTTATACTTATATAAATGTATGTATCGTAATGAATGTAGTTTATTAAAAAAATATTAGTTTGAACTAGGAAAACTGTCTGTTATACTGTACATTATAACCAGGGAAGAGGAAAGCACGAGCTATTCAAACTGTAAATACTTGCTATTTGCGGTCGGTTTTAAATTAGAAGTTTTACGTGTCTCGAAAACACGCAAGCTTTCTTTGAAAAGTTGTTTAAATAAATCAGGAAAGCAAAGGCAGTACATTACGGCTGAGCAAACTTCTGTACTTGCGGCGCTCTCGGGGTTTTTCAGCTAAAATTACAAGCCGAGTGCTGAGAAGCATGTTAACTATTTTATATTTACTTATAATTATGTATTTAGATAGTACCTAGCTTTTTATTATCGATTTTTAGTTTTTTTGGTCTGCCCTATTCAATTGCCAAGTAGGAAATTATTAGAGAAGATATACAGTATTGGTTAATAAGTTAACAATTTCACAATTTTACAAAGATTGGAAATTGGTAAGGGAAAATTAAAAACAGTGTTTAATACTATCTTTAAGGAAATGAGGCATTAAAAATAACAAGAAGCCCCTGATTAGAATATTATTTTATTTCTGAAAAAAATATAAATCCTGAATACTGATATTCAGATTAGAAAACAGGCGTGATTTAACCCACAGTAGGTCGCGCCTTGAAAAATCACACCATCTAGGTGTTAGGTTCAATCTAACATATATCTTATACTCTTGATTTAGTTATATATTTTTTTACTTCCATGTATTTAACTGAACTTTTCTAAATAAGGTAATAAAATCCAATATTTTGTAATAAAACGATATAATTAATGGATTTAATACATCAAATTATTTCGATCACTTGTTCCACATATACTAAACTAAATTTGTATTTATACCTTAGAAATATGTTGTGTACGGGGAAGGTTAAAAATAAATACAGTATATTCTGGTAGTATGTTTACTCATCTGTGTTCATTCTTAGATTTTCCCATTCACTATAAACAACCGTGACTGAATAATCATGTTCCTTATGTACAAAGCTACCGATTCATTGCATTGGGTTTGGGTAAATCTGTTTTTTTTCTTACAGAGCAGTTCTTACAGCACACCTTTTCATTAGAAGGTGTTGCTTGAGGTGCACATTGCTCAAATCCTCTGATGTATTCTAACTCAGGTCTATCCACAACGACTACACCGCCTTGTAATGTTGTAGACTGTTACAATCACTGATTTTTGTGCTTATTACGTTGCCTCGTTAATTGCTTCGTCTATGTGTATTTTATAAATCAAGATAACATTCTTCTTGTTCTTTTTCTTGAATGTAGGAAACTATGGTACACTTATTAGGAGATTTGCTAAATTCAAACAAACTTGATGGAGAAGATCTCTGTATAGAAAGAGTCGTGGTAATTGATGCTGGTTTTTTCGCAAAGTACCAATTGCTGTTCTTCGATGATATGTAAAAAACTCGTTAAAAAGTGGTATGGAAGAAATAGCTTATCCATTGTAATGTTGCTGCTACTATTATCAATGGGATGTGCACATTTTTTTACAACACTGCAAGCACTGTTATATAAATTGTATGATCTACTTGGAGGCTGCTTTGCTGGGTATATTTCCATATAGTACGTATAGAACATATGTGCATCCCCAACGCATAAATCTTTATGTGATACTTAACTGGTTTGTTAGGCTTATATACCCCAAACATGCAACTTCCAAAGAAAGGCTCCAACAAAAAATCGATTGTTTTTAAAGCACCCAAGCTGTAGTTTTCCTGCCTTTTTACAAAATGTTTTGATATTTGTCTTTTAGGGCCCAGGTTGTCAATTAGATGTCCGGCTGCCCTTGTATTTTTTAACAACAAACAATATGCTCCTAGATTCTACATACAACAAACAATATCTCTAACAAGCAAATGAAAACGATTTTCTGACATTGTGGCAACAAAGATATCTGGGACAGGTCGATCTTTACGCCACATTTCATCGCTTAAATATTGATCTCTTTTAGTACTAAACAAGTAAAACATGTATAGGAATGTCGAAACTTCTTCAAAATCGATAGGAGGACAGTCTCTATCTCTTTGAGAATATTTCAACCTCAAAATATACAGATGCTGATTTGTGTAATATACTAAATCAGATATAGTCCCATCAGAAAAATAAAGCATCCAGGTGTCTACCTCAGTTTTACACTGTTCGACGGCACTTTATACTCCTGGTATTTGTGTAACAATGTTTTTTTATGGGAAGGTTTAGTAGTTTCTGGCACATGTATATCCCACTTAGTAACATTATCTATTCCTATAATATACTGAGAAGTATTTTTGATACCTGAGGCCATAGGGACAATATGTAAATTTTCCTCTGTTACCAAAATTTCTTCATCATTTTCCACGTCTTCTTCTCCATCTGTTCTGTGATTACTGAAATTTTCACTAGTGGCATCGGATTTATTGATATCACATAATGGAAAACACTAAAACTTTCATCATCAGTCTCTTAACTCCGACAAAATGTCTTGATTGTTTTCCGTATTCTCATAAATAAGTCGTGAGTAATAGTTTCACAGTAAAGTTTAACAGAAACTTCGAGTCAACAAATAACACAAAAATCCAAAAGTATTTAATTAAAACTAAAACTAAATATACTAAAATACTCGTATAGGTTAAGCATAGTCTAAGAAAAAGTCACTCGCGATCGATGCCAGGGCTAGATCGATTCTAACGGAAACAGCGACGTGAGCGGTCCCGCGCCTAGAACGAAACTAACCACCCCTTCCACAACGTCTGTGTGTATCCCCACCCCAAGTAAATTATTGCTTTGCACTCCGGTCAGTGACCTTGGCGAAAAGCTAGCGCCTCACAAATTTAGCCGTTAATATAAACGTTTTATTTTAAATATACTCAAATTATTAGATTAATCCTAACAATGAGACTGATAACGGGTTAAGTAAGCAATGATTTCATAACTATTTTTTTAACTTGAGTAACTAAAATATAAATAATATACAAGAAACGGTAGGCATAGTTTATTGTAATGAAATAGTTACTGGAGTTAATGTAGTACAGAGAAGGGGTGTTTGAAAAATACACCGAGCCACTGTTGGACCAAACTCAATTAGTTTTGGCGCCAGGAAGGTTGCAACGCTTTCAATTACTGACGATCAGAGTTTACAGGCTCTCATAAATCTCTTCCTTCCGGATTAAATTCCACGTTTGGTGTGATCCTGTACCAAGAAAGATTAGGAATTGCTTCTTAGTAACATGGTCATAAGTTATAAATATTAATTTTAGTTTCGTTTTTTCATCATTAAAACTAAACTATGAAGATAGTATAAGTAATATACAGGGTGTACATAAAGTCCTGCACGGGTATAATATTTTCTGAACGATAACAGATAAAGAAACAAGATTTGGTACATCAATACTACACCTAAAAATCTACTTTTTGAAGGAACTATCAGTTTTCTGTAATATCATGGGGACGTCCCGCAAGGAGTCAGAAGGAAATCTTAAATAGGAGCATAGGTCAATATGGACATCATTTTAAGGCTTATCTAGCAGAGTTTAATGCCACAAACCGCACTCAAAAAGATTGATCCAGTACAAAATGGCGGCTGTTCAAAGATTTTACTTGGTTACATTTTATTAGTAGCCATAACCCCAGTAAAGCAAAACTGCAACCAAACGAATACTGCAGCTAACTACTACATTATGCTTGTCAGTTGTACAGAAGTGAATTATGACATTAGTTATCTTCAAGGGTTACAAATTTGGTCCTAATTTATTGATAACGGGGAAAACCTGATAACAGTAACAATTAGAAATCTCTTATCTTTGGGTCGCAGTTAGGACTTTCCTATTAGCCAGTCTATTCATAGTAGGCTATTCTAGTTTTCTTGTTTTAGTAGTGCTGTCCATCCATTTTATCAGTGCGCTTTAGTACAAAAGAGTTTGTCGTATTGCTTGTAGTTCTTCAACTACACTATGTCGCTTGACGAACGTGAACGTATAACACTTCTTATGATGGTTGGGGAAATAACAGACGATCACACGAGGAAGCATGCCATTTATTTAATGACTACTTTCACGAGAGGCAGCCAATTTCTAGAACAACTGTAGGGAGAACTGTTCAACGCTTTATGAAAACAGGAAGTGTTTGCGATCGTCTTAGTTCGCTGAGATTTCTAATTGTTACTGTTATCAGGTTTTCCCCGTTATCAATATATTAGGACCAAATTTGTAACCCTTGAGGATAACTAATGTCATAATTCACTTCAGTACAACTGACAAGCATAATGTAGTAGTTAGCTGCAGTATTCGTTTGGTTGCAGTTTTGCTTTACTGGGGTTATGGCTACTAATAAAATGTAACCAAGTAAAATCTTTGAACAGCCGCCATTTTGTACTGGATCAATCTTTTTAAGTGCGGTTTGCGGTATTAAACTCTGCTAGATAAGTCATTTAAAATGATGTCCATATTGACCTATGCTCCTATTTAAGATTTCCTTCTGACTCCTTGCGGGACGTCCCCATGATATTACAGAAAACTGATAGTTCCTTCAAAAAGTAGATTTTTAGGTGTAGTATTGGTGTACCAAATCTTGTTTCTTTATCTGTTATCGTTCAGAAAATATTATACCCGTGCAGGACTTTATGTACACCCTGTATAAGGCAAGGCACAAATCGATTTGTGATTCCTATGCGATTGTGAGACATAACTAACATTTTGAAATGTTCTTATTCTTTCTGTGAAAGACTCACTTAATCATAATTATCACCAAAACTTATGATCAAAGACATTTTTGCAATAATTAAATAAACACATAAATAAAATAAACGTAAATACATAACTGGGATGAAACTGTGAAAATTTACAGTACGTACATAAGGTAACGAAATATATGTTACAACGCAGTAAAACATACAGTTATGCATAATGTTATTGCAAAATATTTCAAATAACACTCGTTAAAATATTTTTTTAAATAATGCTAAATATAAAAACAAAACAAAACAAACAATGAAACAGGCTTTTCATATTCTCTTCACAGATATTATTACCATTGCTTGTTGTACTGCACATCATTTGGCGATCTAATTAATAAAAACTTCAAATGGTACGCATCTATTTTTGTCGGAAAAAAATTGAAAACTAAGGGTTTACAAAGCGCAACGTTCGTGTACTCCATGAATGACGCGTGTTCGTAAAAAGAGCCACTAATTAATTCAAAGACGAGTGTCCCTTAAGTGAAATATACTATTTTCCTTTGCTGGAAATTACGCTTCGTTTATTGTACCAATAACCAAGTTTTTTGCCTACTCGCGAAATTGGATGCCCTCAGCGGATGTTTGTTTTAGTTCAAGTACAATACACTAAGAGAATTGTTTTGTTACTCACGGGGGTTCCCAATTTTACATGCAGTTATCTTGATGTTGACCGCTCTAACATTGCATGAATCAGTTCTATAATGCAAGTACACTATTTTAAAATGTTTGTTAAGAGGATGTGTGATCCATTAGAAACTACTGGCTGTAAGAAACAGTTCACTATATGCAACTGTATATTTCTAACAGTATTAAAACATATAAGTTATTTTGAACGATACCTTGTACTCACCGTACATGCCGTGATACACACAAGAATAGAAACGTACCTGAAAGAAGAACAGTTTAATTACATTACATGAATTCATTTTTCACAATATTATACTCAACTAGCATTACATACCTCTCTTTTATTTACAAACATAGTTGATCTACATCTAATATTCACACGAAAGTCTAACACTATACTAAAACCGTTGTAATAGCAGTTATACTTATACTACTCTTGAAAGTAATGCACGTTTTTCGACTTTAAAATGCAATAACGAGGATACGTAGCTATTACAAAGGCGCTAACGATGTCAACTGCTACTACCTGAGCGCATAAAGGCGGGTTTAGGTAACGGCTCCCTCTCCAGATCCTACTGCTTTTTACCCTCTGTTTATATAATTGTAAAGGTTGTGGTAAAAAAAACCATCTAGTTCATTAAATAACATGTTTTGCTCAATCCTTTTAGAAGTTTTATGTATTTTATATATATATATATATATATATATATATATATATGTGTGTATATATATATATATATGTGTGTGTGTGTGTGTGTGTGTGTGTGTGTGTGTGTGTGTGTGTGTGTGTGTGTGTGTTTAATAAAATAAAATTCACATTAGAACCGTAATAATTCTTCCATTGGGAATGTGCACTCGTGTTTTTAACATTGCCTCTTGTAAACTTTACAACGTTAGTGCCATCTTAACGCTATTAAAACAGAATTATTTAACAGAGTAAAATGGATGATAGTTTAATTTCAGAATTTATAAATGTTGTTTCGTAAAAGCATTTCAGTATGTTTTAAAACGAACAGGTTTAATTAAGTAACTGGACGATATTCATAAATTAAGCTTGAGCGTAATTGGTTGTTTTCATATTTAATCCCGACAAATTCCATCTTAAATTTAATGAGATTCATTTGCTCTCAGTATTCCTCTATAATCTTCATTAATGACGTTTATGGTATATCGACTAATTGCTTATTCTATTTCATGCTGTTCATGAGGTCTCTCAAAACTTCGTGATATTTCCATCAATTAATTACTCTCAAAAACCGAAGCAAACTACCAATCAATACTTGTAAATATACGTTGTATTAGTAATTTATCTGTTGGGAACGTATAATTTTCAAAAATATATGTTAAAATATTGATGAATTTGATTTGTATTCTAAAATTGATAGCTAAGCAAATGTTTTAAAAATTATTCTGCTATAATATTAACTTCAAAAACATTAACTCAATTTTATACTTTTGTTTTATGTGGAACCTGTTACTTGCACATTCGATCACTTCACCTTATCTTCATACCTAATACAGAGCTGTACAGTAGTGATATCCTTTGAGGTAACACATCGACTGTGCAATTAATTTGGAATTTGGTTCAGTATTTCTGAGAGAATATTCTTTTCTTAGCAAACGCTATAAGCATCTTCAAATACCTCTGTCTTCTATAGTGGTGAAGTGTCTTCAGGCTTTGAGTGTGTTCTGTCTGTAGATATAACACATATAAAGTACACCAGTCTAATCTAGATTTTCAGATTTTAAAGTTATATAACAAGTATAAACTGAACGTTGCACTCAATGGTATTGTCATGTTCGTCGAAAATATTTCCATAATTTAGGATATCACACTAATTATCAATGTCATTTACACTTCCGGGCATAAATTGATTTGGTTACAAAGCCCTTGTAGAGGGATTTAAATTTCAGTGTATATAAATTATCACGTAAAATTCGTTATATTGAAGTCTAGTCATGTATACATATATAATATATATATATATATATATATATATATATATAGATATATATGTACATGTATATCTATATACATGCGTATATACATATTATATGTATATATATATTTTATATATATATTATATATATTATATATATATATATATAACAAATATATATATATATATAAATATTAAATTTATATAGATAATATATATATACTAGCAGACCCGACAGACGGTTGTCCTGTACACGTTATAAGGAATTTAATTATAGTTAATTAAAATTACAGTATAGTATCGGACTGGCCAACAGAATTTAATTTATCTAAAATACTAAATAAGTATTCCGTATAGTGCTGAAGTATAATAAGTGGCCACCATCACAATCGAATTATAGATATTTCTGAATAGCCTATCTAAAACTACTAAAATGACAAACTGGAATTAGAATTTATAGTTATTTAAAGGCTGAATTATAATAAGCGGCCAACATCGCAATCAAATTATTGATATTTCTAATTAGCCTATCTAAACTACCGAATTTTATTTATCTTTATATTTTATATTTCTTGTGTGCGTCGTTGTATGGAGCTGAACTCCTCCTAATTGGGTGGACCATCTTGGAATGTTTTACATTGTATCCAGCAGAATGCGCTACGATCACAGTTTCATCAAATGTTTTCTATTTTTAATTCCAGGTTTTCCTGACAGTTTGTGCTGCTATCAAAATATGTGTGTTGCTTTGTAACATTGTGTAATTATTGTGTGAGTGCTAATTTGTAAAAATACATTAATAGAGATTGAAGATGTTTGAAGTTACATAAAAAACTATAGTTTTCCATTCCTTGAAGTTATTGAACTAATTTTGAAAAATTTATTGAACGAAGTGAGTATATTGGTCGCATAACCTAAAGTAGCATAGCAAATCAAAAGGTTGTTTTTCTATGTGTGAATAACAATTATTAAACAGTTTGGTCACATAAGTTCAAATTAAGTAGCATATAAATCACATGATTGAATAACTATTCGTCCTCTTCCACGAAGACGTGGCATTTTTTCTGTAAAAATAAAATTCTGAATAATAGTACACAATGAATATGAGTAACTTATTCAATATTTTAATTTTAATTAAGTTAACTTCTAGATAAAAATGTATACACAACATAGACTACAGTATTCTAAAATACTAAAGGAGTATTCCCTATAGGTCTGGAAGTACAATAAGTGGCCACCATCACAATCAAATGATTGATATTTCTGATTAATCTATCTAAACTAAAACTAACCGAATTACATTATAAGTATTTAAAATTACAGTATAGTATCGGAACTGGCCAACAGAATTTAATTTATCTAATAAACTAAATAAGTATTCCCTATAGGTCTGCAGTACAATAAAGTGGCCACCATCACATTTTCAAAAAAATTATTGATATATCTGAATAGCCTATCTAAAACTACTAAAATGACGATCCATATTTATAGTTATTTAAAGGCTGAAGTCTATAATAGAGCAGCCACCATCTCAATCGAATATTATTGATATTTCTGATTAGCCTATCTAAAAACTACTGGAATTTCATTATAGATATTTAAAATTACAGTATAGTATCAGAACTGGCCAACAGAATTTAATTTAAAACCAATTCCTACATTTATTAACAATAGTTATTTCACCACATGTGATTTGTATGCTACTTAATTTGAACTTATCTGATCTCCAATTTATTGGACTGCAGATTTAAATGAAAATTAAAATTACAACAAATTATTTGAAATCCATTAGTTTAAAACTGGAAAAATGATTTTATTTATTTCTAAAAATGTCAACCAATAGTTTATTCACACATAGAAACACAACCTTTTGATTTGTATGCTACTAAGGTTATTTGAGGTAATGCGACCAATAATCTCTATTAATATACTATTACCAATTTTAGCACTCACACAATAATTACACAATGTTTTATTTTTTATTTTCTTCCTTTTGCCTGTTGGCTGGCCTTTATAAACTTATAACGCGGGCCACGTAGTACACTTTTTATAACTTTATTCTATTATATTATTAATGTTATTTGCCGTATTTACTTTTGAAACATGAACCTTACAAAACAACACACACACCACATTGTGATAGCAGCACAAACTGTCGGGCGGGGGGCAAACCTGGAATTTTAAAATAGAAAAACATTTTGAAACTCCGATCGTAGCGCATTCTCCCAAGATCAACACTTAATAATTTACTAAGAATTTCACTTAAAAGCTAAAACTGCATCTTTTATATCTGGATTTTTTAATCTCTATCCTCCAAAGTGAGTACAGAATATATTTGAAAATAAGAAGTGGTGGTTATTTTTATATGATTTATGCTTACTCTATGCTTTCAAGACTATAATTGATTAAACGTATGGCTGTGTTGTAATATTATAATGTTTACATAGAACAACTGGTGAAAATTTAACTTTGCAATCTGCATTAGACTTCTGATCAAGGCACTTCACTAATAACGTCAATCTTAAATGTAAACAAATGTTTCTGCCTCTTGGTGAACTTCAGCTGAAAATATTCACAGCTGTTAAGTAATCAGTTCACTTTGTATTACGTGTCGTAATAGCACAGTCTGTCGGATCCAATATAAAAACACTCCAACATCAACAATTTATAATTAAAAATTTGATTAAATTTGACCGAATAAAATAACTATAAATGAAATTCATAGTTTGGATAGGCTATTCAGAAATTAACAATAATTCTATATTTGTGATGGTGGCTGCTTATTATACACTTCAGCCTTTAAATAACTATAATCCCAATTCGGATAGTAGTTTGGATAGGCGTATTCAGAAAATATCAATAATTCGATTGTGATGGAGGGCCACTTATTATACTTCAGCACCCTATTGGAAAAACCATCTTATTTGTTTATGTACACTCCTGAAGGCATTAACAAAAAATATTGGTACATTCAATAGCATTACGATAAAATTAAGTTGTAAATTTTAAAAAAATATACTTATTATAAAATTAGTAATTTAAAATTACAGTATAATGTCGGAACTGGCCAACAGAATTTATATTAAAAACCAATTCTACACTATTAACAATAAGTAGTTATTCACACATGTGATTTTGTATGCTACTTAATTTGAACTTGATGTGAACCAATTCTGACTGCAGATTAAAAAATGTAAAGTTACAACAAATTATTTTAAATCCAATTAGTTTAAACTAACTTGATTATCTAAACTGTTAACAATATTCACACATAGAAAACACAACCTTTTGATTTGTATGCTACTTAGTTATTTGAGTGGTATGCGACCAATATACTCACTTCAATGTGCAAAATGAGTTCAATAACTTTAATAAATAAATATAGTTTTTTTATGCACTTTAAACATCTTCAATCTCTAGTTAATGTATTATAACAATTAGCACTCACACAATAATTTACAGAATGTTACAAAACAACACACAAATTTGATAGCAGCACAAAATGTCGGGAGAAAAACCTGGAATTAAAATAGAAAACATTATGGCTGTGTTGTAATATTAAGCTTAGGCCTATAATGTTTACGTAGAACAATTGAGTTTGAAACTTCATCTTATGCAATCTGCATTACACTACTGATCAACGCACTTTACAAATTTAAAATATAACTTTCTAAATTTTAAATGTGAACAAATGTTTCTGCCTCTTTGATGAACTTCAGCTGAAAATATATTCACAGCTGTTAAGTATCAGTTCACTTTTGTATTTACGTGCAACGAAACTTATAACTACTGGAACGCGCACTGCCCATAAGCCACATGTTGTGTTTTCCGGTCCGCACACAGCTGTGCGTTGCAAGTGTATCCATTGGACTTGCAGGCGCTTAAAGTGGGCAAGAATCTCCCGAATTTTGCGGCGATCAACGGGGACGATATGGCATCACGCCTTTCATGCCGAAACACCAAATCATTGTTGTTATTTGAGTTGTTGGCAACTCTTCCTGTTTATTACGTCAAGACGTCTGTTATCTGAAGCAATCTCAACTAACTAGTTTGTTTCCTTTTTATTTGTCAGTGTTAGTAAGGTTTTGTTATTTCGTGACATGGTGAAGAGTTTCCTCTGAGCGTACAACTGCACGTCCAGATTGGACTAGAGCTAAAGGGCAGCCACATTTCTTTTCACATGTAAGTTCCTTACTATATTAACCATGTCAATATTTATTTTGCAACTTTCAAAATAGTAATTTTACCATATTACTTTTATGTATTTCTCCAAATTATTAAATGGGTTAACCCCAAAAATAATTAAAAGTACGGTTTAAAACCATGCTTATCACTCAATTATTTCATCCGCATTAATCCAAGATATCAATGTTGGTGTCGTTGTAGCATTTTATAAATGCATAAACTTTATAAATCATAGCATAAAACAATACCTACTGGCCTACTCTACTTTCTAATTATTGGAATCTTTGTGATTTTCAGCTACCTGTATTTTTATTGTTTGCTTGTTATAATTTAGCTTGTTTTAGCTTTCCATTGAAGAGATGACAATTTACTAAAAAAGAAGGATTACTGCGACAAAGAGAAAAAAATTTTAAGCCAACAAAACATACTGTTTTATGCAGTAAAACATTTTACCGAACATGATTACCATTTAATTTTGCCTGACACACTAAGAAAATGTCTAAAAAATGAAACAGTTCAACAATGTTTTATTTTCCATCTCATATTCAAACAGCCTTTGGAGAAACGAAGGAGGATTATTGTCAGAAAGAAGGCATTCATTGAGTCTACCTAATGCTGATAAGTGTGACTTTGATTTGTTTTTTGGATGATGATTATTGGGAGTGCCATGTATGTCATGGAGAATTATGATAGTTTCTAGTTTTAGGATGAAATTTTATAATGTAATGCACATTAGCGTCATTGTAAGACGTATTGAAAAATGTTATTAAATGTAAAAAACGATTGTAGTTTGTCTCCTCCATGCCAATTGATTCTGATCTTAGAACATCTTAACTTTTTATTGATTTTAAATCTAAGGGTAAATTAAGGAGATCAAGCGATGGATGTATAGAAAATTGTAAAATATTGTTATTTGGCTCTAGTTATCTCAAACAAAATGCGACACACTTTCTAAATTTACATTGCGAGTTTGTAACCGGGTTTACTGTAGTGTTTTCAAGGGCATTAACTACTGACGAATTCCACTGGAAGCCACGAGTTATTTTTTAATTAAAACTGTGACTAAACTATTTTTTTTTTTTAAATAATATCTCATCACATCGCAAAAACAGAAAACTTTTGACATTAAAAATCCAACTTAGGAATAAGACAAAAAATTTTATAAAATAATTTTATTTTCTAACACGTAGATATTAAGTATGTCATGTTTGCAAATTTTACATAGTTCACTTTGACATAAAATTCTGTCAATAAAAAAAGTTGTTTTTTCACCTGGGAAAATATTTTTAATGTTACAGACATCTTTGTTTCCGACTTTATAGTAAAATACGAAGTCGAAATCTCAGTTATTTTGATATTATACAAAAAAATCTGTTTTTTTTAACTAAAAATACAAATCCACGGTAAAAAGCAGTTATTAACATTTGTAATAATAAATAAATTGTGGTATCTAACAATATTATCTAAGTCTAGAACGGCGTTTTAAAGTGATGTTATATCATTACTATAATGCCCTGCCATATGGCTGACGTGAGTTCTTGCCCATTTCCAGCGCCTTGCAGACTCGGAACGCAGCTCGAGGATTTTCCGGCTCGGTTGTCTCCGGCCAGAGCGCGTTCCTTTATTATAATTCGTTGAAGCATACGTGTCGTTGCGTAGGCGAAGTTCTGGCGGATCCAATGTTCACAAAACACTCCACCATCAAACAACAATTTATTATTAAAAAATAATTTAAATAAAAACTATTCAAAGACAAACTTTACCTGACGAATTATGAAATCTAAAACCATTCTCTCGGATCCAACTGAAGACACACACAAAAAGTTTCATTAAAATCGGGTCCACCCGTTTAGGAGGAGTTTAGGACCATACACACGCACACTAGAAATATATTTATAAAGATAATAATTAATATAAAGTCTCTTAAAGAGATTAGAGGTTAATATTACACACCGAAGGTGGTTTATACCGAAAACCACGTGTATGTAAACTTAAAATCCCCATCCCAAATATTAAAAAAAGGGTTTTAGTTTACCATTTAATTATTCTTAACATAATTCTAACATAAAAGAAACCCCTCTAAACATGTGGCGTAATAACATAATAATAATTTTATATATAAATAGTATAAATAAACCCTTCTTATTAATGAAAGTTCTAAAAGGTTTAATCCCATCGTTTAAACTAACTTCCAATCAATTTAATTTACGGTGCCACAATTGGGTTTGAGTAAATAAACAGACGTGTTGATCTTCAAAAAGCATATTTTGGCCAAAAAGCGTCTATTATCGTCCATTATAATCTACTTCCGGTTTGTTCCGTCTGCCTTTTCATGAAGATGAAGAAAATATTAATACTCAAGTACAGTTCAAGTAAAAGCGGTCAAATATAGACTATTTCAACTTTTAAAATTCACTTGCTGTATAATTAAGGAGTTTCTCGGTAATACCAAGAAAATATCAAGATTAATTAGTTGAAAAAGTATCTGCTTCCGATATAAAGTTTGAGTTGAAAATTCTTGAAAGTAGGTTCATTCCACAATTCAAAATAAACTTTAATAAGTTTTCATGTACAGACAACTTGTTGTTAGACCGTACTCAGGGAAATAATAGCTTGTTGAGGGATAATTGTGTCCATACCCCAGTTTTCCTTGAGGTAAATGTAAAAATGCCTCGAGTAAAAATATAATACACGATATCATCATCATTCATTAAAGTGGTAAAAATGAAATATATTGTATAATACTTGGTATTTACAGTGACGTGATGTTGCGGTCGAATATAAATTACAAGTCTCTAAAATCCGAATTGTTTCTTCGAAAGGTTGTTAAAATAAGTCATAAAGCAAGGGAGTACATTATGGCCAAGCAAAGCCGGGTGCTCAAGAGCAATTAAACTATTTTATATTTAAATGTAAATCTGAGACTTACGTAGTACCTAGCTTTGCACTACCGATTTAAGTTTTTAACCTTGTCATTTTCCATATTGGTACAATAAACATAGAACATCAGACCAAACCATGCATTTCACTTCATATCATCCATACACGTAAAAAGGACGCTTTTAACTCTGTGATTTACTGGCATCTCAAAGGACCACTGAATGTAACCTATTATAACAAAGAAATAAATGTTAATTTAAAACAAACAATCCAATAATATACTTTTTTCTTACTTCTGTGAGGCTTTTCGTACTCAATGCCCACACCATCAGACCCACATAACTGAATATGGGTCTGATTATATTATGATTCAGTTATGTGGGTTATTAGTAGTTTAACCGTCTTCTGTCGTACTCAACTGCAAAGGCTGGAAATTATTAGGAATTAATGATTTCATATTTCACAAATTTACACAGGTTTGGATATTACAAAGGGAAATAAATAACAAGGTTCTATACTGCCTTCGAAGAAGTAAGTCATTAAAATGATTAAAATAAATCTGGTCAGAATATGTTTAAAATATTTAAATATAGACTCGATATTCGGTATAGAGAGAAAGCGTG
The DNA here is from genome assembly GCF_021130785.1 of Homalodisca vitripennis. Lineage (NCBI taxonomy): Eukaryota > Metazoa > Arthropoda > Insecta > Hemiptera > Cicadellidae > Homalodisca > Homalodisca vitripennis. The sequence continues at coordinate 35,415,543 of NC_060210.1, forward strand.
AATGATTTAATAGTTCCTATTACAACTTGAGTAGGTAAAAAATAATACAAAAGCAGGACAAATAGTTTATTCTACTGAAAATGTTATTCGTAATTAATATGGTACAGTCATATAGTGTTTTAGAAATACACAGAGCCGGTATTTTACCGAACTCAATTAATTTTGGTGCCAGAAAGGTTCCAACGCTTTCAATTACTGACGATCAAAGTTTACAGGCTCTCATAAATCTCCTCCTTCCGGATAAATTCTAGGTTTGGTTTGACGCACACTACCATGAATGGCTATAAAATTGCCACTTTATAACGAGACTATAATTTATAAATATTATATACTTTTGATTTCATAAGAATAAAACACTTAATTAGAACTAAAAAAATTACAACGTTCTCGAGAGATAATTGTTTTATGACGAGTAAGTAAAGAATTTATTTTTATGTCGCTGAGTAAATTAACTCGCATTTAACAATATTCATTTTCTCCCATTGACTGAACACAAATAATAACTTCTATAGAACCAGTTGCTCATAATTTTTACCTCAACTTACGAGCAAAGTAACTTGCCATTCACAAAAAGTTAAATCATTTAAGGTGATGCGATCGAATCTGGGCGTGAAATATATTCCACTGTCAAATCAAATACTTTTAAGATGAATCTTCTGAAAGCAGAAAAAACAGTAAATGTTTTTCAATCTGTGTAAGATTTTCAGGCTGATAAAGTATAAAGTTTATGTATTTCTGTATAAAGGTCTTATTAAAAACTACTGAAGTTAAAAATGTAAACATTTTGCAGTATTTTCATAAGTTATGTCGTCCTAGAGTAATGGAATTGTTATTTGTTATGATTCCTAGTTGGTATGAAATTAAATTTTGTCAATACATCATAATGTAAGAAAATTACATTTTAAATGTTCCTTTATTAATGAAAATAATATTTTTAAATAAAAACAATCTATGTCAGTCCCTGAAACAAGGCAATGTTAACACAGAAAACAGTTTTTTTTCTATTTTTTCTATACTCAAGAAACTTACCTTAAAGGGTTTTGAATTTAACCTAACATTTTCCAAACAAAAACTCTTATGCACCACCTTAAGAAAATAGTTATGGATTGGATTATGATTGAAAGAAAATCAAAAGTTTGATAATATTAGGTATGCTAAATTAAGATATGCCTGAGAAGTTGTACCTACATAGCACTAAGATGAATGTAAATATAAAGAAAAATAAATTGTAGGTATTAAATGATGATACACAGAAGCAGATTTATATTTTAAAAAACGTAACACTTTTTCTATGAGTGATTTTGACCTCAGCTGATTAAAATATTTGTACTTTGAACATGATTTGACAACAATCAGAATTTAAATTACAAAAAACAATAGCAATTAAATTATATGTAAACAGAGGCATCGCCATGGTCTCAAAAAAGTAACAGGAATATGGTTCTGAAATAAACAGATACTTATTACAATGAGTGTTAGAGGATATTTCAATGTAGGTAATCCGTGATCAAACACATAAATCACGTACGTAGGTTTTATACGTATTTTACCATAAGATAGACCAAAATATCGATCGTGTTCAACCTACCGCCTGGGTCCATTCACGGTAGAGGCATTTTGATGTTTCCAGTTCATCTTAGATTGTAGAAAAGTGGAATTCGGCATTGGCAAATGGATGTTACAACGATTGAAGTTTCTGAGTTTCGCTTTTCCCATAAAGGCGTAGGAATTACTTGGAAGGAGTATGATGTCTGGGCTCTTATTTATGCATGTATTCTAAGAAAAAAATACAATAAATTGATGATGGAACCTAACGAAAGTACCGAACTAAGTGTAACTTTTCCCCCTGAAACTATAATGTTCTTCGACCTTATGGCTCCAAAATCAATACAGCTATTTCTTGTCAAGGAAAACCTATGCACCTAGTTTAACCCTCGGGATTTTTCTTTCAAGAGTTACCGTACAGGTTATACCAATCACATGTTTAACTTACTTTCATTCATAATGTTTACATTCATTTTAACAATTACACTCTGATGTTTTCGGTGTTAATTATTTATTATTAATATTTTTAGTTAATAAAAATATACAATTGATAACACAATCGGAGAATCATCTGAAATCATTTGTAAATATTAAGTTAGCCAAAGATAAAAAAGTATAAAATACATGTTAAATTCAACCACTTGATTATAAGTACTTCAGTATAAAATGTAATTGATGTGTATCAGATTATTGGTCCTTAATTGTTGGAATTATGGATTAAAGTTTTGCTGTTATGCCAAGAAAAACAGAACCATAAAGCGGTTCCAGAACTTGTATAGCCATTGTACTAATGAGAAAGCGTTAAGAAAAACACGAGAGTTCATTTTAATAACGTTTGTCGGTGAAACAGTAACTGTGAACACAACTTTGCCCGAGACCGGGCTGCTGGAGCTTGCTTGTTACCTGGCAAAACAAGTACTGTAGTACGCGAGCGGAATATTAAAGTGGAAACTTTTCCCCGTTGATCAACTTACAGCGAAGGCCGGGTACGTCAGATGGGAATGTCAATTTTTGTGAAACTTCGTTTATTGATGCTCGTTTTACACGACAATGCAAATGTACAGGGCTTCACCTCGTACTATACTGTTTGATTTACAAAGTTTAAATAACGAACTAAAATAATAGGTCCTTTGCATACCTATTAATATGATTTGCAGACAATATCAGTTTCGTTATTTATACTTTTAGTAAGTTCATAGAGAAAGTAATTTTTGGTTCAATTAATTTTCTAACACAAAATTTCAAAATCTTACATACCAAAGGTATTATTACTTTATTGGAGTTACTAAACTCCTAATGCTGGAAGAATCTCGTTTTATATTCTTCTACAGTTTAATTTTATATTTGTCATATTCAGAAAAAATGAATTACTACTACGCAACATTGCATATGTTTCTTTTTATTTTTAATTTAATTTTTTTAAATTGGTTAGTTCTTATATTTTAATAGTTCTCTTCTTGGACTTCCTTAATTATTTATTATTATAAAGTAATTAATCAATAGCAATATTGAATTAGCAAAAAAAAAAAAAAAAAAAAATACCCTAATGAACTAGATCATATGCTACGAATATATAGTCCGAATTAAAAAGGCAGGAGTACGCCACACACCGTGTCGAAATATGCTTCACTGAGGATGTATGGACAATTTTAAATATTTAGCTCACTTAATTCTCAGATGTCAATCGAACTGGTGTACAGACATGCAATCGTACTAAAAAGAAGTTAACACAATAATGATGCATAATAGAATTTATTAATAAATAAATAAAGTTTCTATAATTTGATGTCTATATATGAAATCTTTCCCTACATATCTTGATACACGATACATTTACATTTTTGTTCGTAAAATAGTTAATATTTGTTGTAAATTTAGTGTAATAATTTTTAACACATAATGACGCCAAATTTCCGAAACCATTATCCTTTCAAACCTTCCATCAACAACTTTAAACATTTTTTTTACTATTCTATTTTTGCCGACATTGTTACCTACAAATCGCCATATTTATTAGGGATGCCTACTTAGAGATAAATACTGGCCCATGTATACATGGGTAATGCTTAATTAAATGATAGTTGAAATACATTTTGCCTCATGTGCAGCGAGAAGCTGAAGGGCGCGGAAACTACAAACGTTGACCTTACTGATAAATAAGCACCTCTTAATATATAATGTCACCTGTTAGGTGTACCTGCACGTGCACAGTCTATGGAAACCTAATCTATAGAATACCACGTTTTAAGTTACTACTTGCGGGATCACCGTGTTACTGCTCAGCCGAGGAACTAGACGACTCTGTTCTAGCACTATTTTTGTTTGGATTCACCGGATTTTAATGCTACTAACCCTGCCTATGGGTAAAAGGATCAGGAATATATGTATCTAGCGTCAAAGTAATTCAGCGTATACTGTACATAGAAATATATACGGCTAAATCTGCACTAAGGGGTTGCGGTCCATGAGATCTCTAGAATTTGGGAGATCTCAATATAAGAATGTTCCTAACTCTGGTTTTTGTGAGTTCAGAGTATCTAGAAGGTTCTAGCTTTTTGAGGATGTTTTACTTGCAGGAAAATTCAGGCCTTTGAATCACCCGGGCACTTGAGGTTTCCATTGCTCCGGTTGGTGAATGGTTAAATATTCTGACGTAAGTAAGCTTCCACCGTTATGGAGCTCCTTGTTTATGAAAAATCCTCTCCACCTAGAAGATAGTAATCTCTAGAAACGCTTCTTTACCTTTAAATTCTTATTTGTGGAAGAGGAAAGCCGTCGATCTAAAACTTCACCGTTTTTAGCTGACTCCTGTTTCTGAGTTTTCATCCTATGGAAACTTGGTCATCCCAAGACTCCGCCACTATTAACCCAAGACTGGTACAGTGAGACAGGATAGGCTGCGTAGATGTCTTCTTTCCAGTAACTTACCATAAAATAGAATTTAACAGCTATGGCACAGTTAAATGCTTAATCTCCGACCATAGTACAGATGAACAGAATGATTTTGTAGAATGATCATCACTGAATTAAATGACTTGTTCTGGAACGTCTTAGCAAAGAGAGATGATATAAAGTATTCATAAAGCTCCGATCTGGTTTTTTGAACGAATACACCTTAAAGCCAAACACTGGGTAGATCGTTATTACCTAAAAATATACTTTATGAGTTATCTTGTAGTTTTATGTCATAAATCAGGAATGCAGCCCGCAAGGAGTCGGAATAAAATCTCAAATGATAACATATAGATCAAGTAGCATCAAATTAAAGACTATTATCTGAATATAATACTGTAAATCCTACCTCAAACTGACCACCATCTAAAATAACGCGCTGATTTACAGTTATATCAAATTAAAATTTTGGTCCTATAGTAAACGGCTTAACATTATTTCCTTGGTTTAAGATATGAAAGATAAAGTTTCTAAATTAATATTGAATACAAGACATAATTTTTATATTAGTTAATGACACAGTCTCGATAAAACTTTTAAACCTAGCACTGATAATTATGTCTCAACAAGGTTATTGCGAATACAAGAGAAAACGTTATAAACATCCTGTTACGAGCGAACATGTTCTTAAACGCGTGCGCGGATTATATATGTATCTAAGGTTCAACACGAAGCACGTGGGGCTTAACTGGCACTCGGTTTTAGTCGATTCCAATCTCAATCAGTTCCTAAGAAAACTGACGTTCAAAAAGTACACGAGCTTCTCAGGGATGCCTGCAAATAATATAAATTTTGTGCTTCCTAACAGGATTATAACACATTGCAATTATTTAAACAACGATCTAACAATAGGTGCATAATACGTAGCTACTAATAAAAATACAGCATTAATAGCCTGTAAAAACCAAGCGGGATAACAAATGCATATAACATGACTGACAGTAAACTATATATCTAGGTATAAACCTCTGTATTGTATAGAATTTACTACTGCTGCCGACATGTTACCATTCTTTACTGCTTGTGCTGACGTAATTATGAATGTAGACGATGCATTCACCAGGATTTCTTCATTTTGTTAGAATAATTATCTGTAATTTTGATGAAATCAGTAAGTATTTACTAAAATGAAATAAACCCAATTAGTCTAACAATTATACTTTAAGAAAAATTTGCTAAACACAAATAAAAAGGTTACTTTTTGAGGTAAGTTTGTCTTTTACAAAACCATTAAACCTATACACTTTTTATTATACATGTCTAAGAAATGCAGCAACATATTAATTTGTTTAAATTTCTTTAATATGTCTCATAAATCCTTTAAGCTTGTAAGTAAAAGGTCGCTCTAAGTTTTATTTAGTTTATTTTTATTGATAGATAATATTACTAGATAATTTGCATGAAAATTTTAGTGATTTTTATATAATTGACTTTTACTATCTACGGATACATATATTTTATTTGCCCAGATGCTAAGTAAATATAGTTGAAAAATACACTTTAAAATGTAGTTTGAAACGACAATAACAGGAGCACTTGAAGATCTTAATCAAAGTGAAGAGTGTGCGTTTTAGTCTTATTCAGGAAACAGTTTAAAAGCTTCTAAAGGGCCTTTCTTGAAGAGTGTTTATCTGTTACTAAGTCTTTCTTGGCATGGTCCTACTTCCACTAAAGCAACAAAGTGCTTTCCCCGAGTAACTTCACAAAGTTCTCTTTGACAAAACTGCTTGAAATGTCTAAAGCCACGATTAAAGTCTTGGTTTTACTCGTTAAAATATAAAGATGAAGTAGCCATTTAAAGAATTTTTAATTTTTAATCCATAGAGTTCCTAAAATATAAATCTATTTCCTTACGTTATATCTCTGACACTTTCATATTGGTTGCTTTTCATTATAAATGCATTTAACATGTCCTTATAAGTTGACAATGTTGTTTGGTTCTTATTTTCATTGCTCTTTATTATATATTTAATAATATTCCACAGACATCTATTTTTAACATTCACAGAAGTATATTAAAAGTGTTATCCATTCACATTCATTAAAAGTACCCTTAGTTGTTGTGACCTATTCTGCAGTTTATTTTCAGAAGCTTTTTTATTGGTATGGTCATTGACATTGTTTATTAACTTTTTATATTTATTTCTCAGTTTTTAAGTAATTTGGTGTAAATTTATGCAAAGTAATACAAACACTGGTTATAAATATTCCTAAAACAATATATTCAATAAACAGAATATAAATTGGTAACGACGTTTATTCAATCCAACTTTGAAACACAACTCAACAATGCAAAAGATTACGATCGCAAGAACTGCCGACAACGCTCAGCTGTCCATCAATGTTCAGCTGTTTACATATCTAACTCAATTCGTTGTAGAACAGGATTACTGAATTACACATTAAAACACTATGTTTGTGGTGTTATCTAATTTAATAACGTCCTTGTCAAGGCTGAATGGTATTAATGGAAACTCTTTATCGGCTTTACATGTCTCATATTGCACAATAAACGCCTATATTATTTATAAGGCATCCTGAAATATATTATAAGACCAATAATTTATTAATATTAGAATTGTTATGAGCTTGATAACTATTTTTAACGTGATATAGTTTATAAAAAATAGATGATTGTAGGAATGCACAATCATTTTCAACAATTGAATTTTGTTTTGGGTTGGAAGTCGTTAAAAGGTAAATTGCATGAATTCGAAGCTAATTTGTTGAGTTTTGGTACGGTACTGACTAAATTGCGTTGATTGATAAAACAAACGGGTTTTTATTTTCAAAATTTAAATAATTTTAACACTTTGAGCATTGTTTAATTAGTAATTCCTTCTGTTTATTTTAAGATTAATTCAATTTGACACCATTCCATTGAATTTATGGATAAGAAATTGTATACAATAAATTATTATTCTTTTTCATAGTTAAATATAATACAATTCTTGCTCTTTTTAAAGATATTCCGTTCCATGAAGAAATAACGATGCAATTTAATAAAATATTTAGAGTGATACTTTAATGTACAATAATCAAAGATTTTCACTGTGAAATAGACAGAATCATTACAATCACAGTTTAGTTAGGAACTGTGCACTCTTAGACGGTTTAATTTTCCTCAAAGAAATTGCCTACGTACATTTAAAACACATCATTATGTGCGTGGAAAATGTACTATTTTGGAAAATTTCTTTAATTTTATGCCTAAAATTTACAAAAAATATAAATATTTTAGGGAAAATATAACTCAATATATATGGTATATTCCGGGTTTCTAACGTGCTTCTGAGACCATTTTCTAGAATTTAAAAAGAAAAAAATAGCTGATATTCTCAACTGTGGCTTGTTTGTTGCTCTCGACTTGTGCAAGCGTAAAAAGTAGTCGTACTCGCTTATACACCGACGTATTTCATTGAGCAAAGTACCGTTGGAATTTTAATATTACATAGTTGTTGCCATACATTTTTTTATAGTTATACTGGTTTTTTTCCTGAATTGACTTAAAAATATTCATCTGGTGGTATTTTGTTAAATTTAAATAAATCACACTATATATATTTTTAATTTAATTTTATGTATTTCTGTCTATGTGTAAAGTTTAAAACTGTAGCTTTACTAGTTATAGAGGTACAATCCTTTTATAAAAATACAAAATGGCAACTAGCGGCTAAACGAAGCAATTTTCGACTTTTTTATGATTGTTTTTTTATGTTTTTATGTTTGAAATTGTGTCTACTATCTCTACAGAGGTATTTACACGTAGTTATGCTAAAAATTTTAAGGCAAACGGATATTTTACTTAATTGTTCTATTTACAAAATAAAAGTTGAGGAGATATAAGATAGGAGTTGAGGAGTTTAACGAAAAGGGGTTTGTGTAAAAATATATATTTCAAAACATATACATTGTCATATTAAATAAAATATTATTTTACTGAAATTGTGCTTAATTCAAGTTCTATTAACAAATACGAGTTTGAAACAAAGGAAACCTCACATGCTACAGTATTTCTTTGACTTTGGTCAGATAAAGCGCCCTGAATATGTGCAATAATAAACCAAACTAGGGCATTTCGTATTTAAAGGTCAAATTTAATAGAAAATGTCAAATTAATCCTGTCTACTTATATACAAACAATTTTGAATTTTCTTAATCAACTTTGACCTTTGAGCATTTTCCAGATTAGAAATATACGGTCTCGAACGTGAGTGACAGCCCTTATACATTTAGTAATTACACCGCTTTTCGAAGTTAAAGAGCTTTTGCTTTGAGGTTTACCGGAGAGATCCAGATAAGACAGGCATATTTATTTTCGCCCTTACCACACAACTCAAGCTTTTCTTTAGCTTCTTCAGGTTTATTTTCCTTAATGATCTGAAATAAATGTCGTTAAAGGAACGGAAAAACGAATCCTAGGTCAATAGCTAAATTTTAAGCTATGAAACACCTAAAGTGGTATACATAATTAAATGATAAGTACATCGCTATATTTTCAAATTAAATCTATGTATTTATTTAAAAGACGGAGTCCTCACTCCCTCATTTAATCAATACGAACTACCCAAGTTATGGGCACATATGCCAAATGATTTAAAGAAACCAACGAATTAAAAAAATCTGTCATCGAGAAGAACTATGTTTTGTTTTGGACTTTTTGATGTCCTAGAAAGCTAAAATTTCAAAACAAAAGTGCCTCATGACGTAAACTGAAAAAACAAATTTTCATAAAAATCAACGACCTATAAGGGTTTCAATAGAATTGTAACCCCTAGATAAACTATATTTTTGTTTTTCGACTTCACGCTGTTCTAGAAAGGTGAAATTTGATACACATGATTCTCAACAAATTTCTGACAAGGAAGTACCTTGACTGATTGTATATTGCAATAGCCAGAATGACCGAAGTACGAAGAATGACTCGTATATTTTCTAGACCAAATTATGTAGTATACGTGTTCGGGACAACCAAGACAAACTCTATTTCAAGACGGGAAATAACGGAACTAGATACTTTTTTGACAAAAGTAGGCATATTACCTACATATGTGTGTATTTGCTTCATCAGAGCAACAAGTCGAACATTACAACAGCACAAATAATTCTTTGGATTGGAAATATATTACAAGGATAAGCTTCTCAGACCGAGAATGTACATGTTTTTTGATCGTGCAACAAGAAAACTACTACTTTAGCGAGTGATATATTATTAATGTGAAACATACATTATTCTTACGCGCTAAACTGAAGTAAGAACCAAAAGCAATTCTGATTAACTTTTTAATCTCTTAAAAATGAACACTAAAATAATATTTACTTTAAACATACACCTCCAACTAAAAAGTATCACAAGGCTCTACAACATCACATCACATGTGTTTCCGTTAAGATCGCTACGGAGTATTCCTCCACACTACCTGAAATTCAGTTGCTTAGTTCATGTGTTACTGAAATTGTGGGAAATATTTAATCAAATATATTGGAATTCATAAAAAACTTTATATTCTGCGATCACGAAACTCTTTAAGCTAAAGTACAATGATTCTGATATGGATCAGGACTCAGAGATAAGTATATGTTATAGTAAGTAACTTATTTACAGGAGACTTTATGATGTCATTTATAACGATCTGCCCATGACGCACCTGTTATTCAGTAGGAAATCGCGTGGAAAGCTGTGGTTTACTGTTCGTATTGTATATAAGTCTATCATTCAAAGCGCTGGAAATATTTAACTCCTGCATCTGTGTGTCCACGTGGTATCACTAAAACCGACAAACTCATAGTCTTGAAATTTTGCATTTAATTCCTATTACAGCAACACTGAGTTTGATGAAGGTGGATGTAACTCCATGGGATTTGACTGAGCGTTAAGGAATATTCTTAAATTAGTTTTATGGGCAACCGTGCTAGCAACGAGAAAATCATAGAATAAATAGATTTGTAAACAAACTGACTACAAACATATGAGACAGACTATTACATGTAACTTAGCTACTATTTATTACGTGTGTAGATTTTAATTCACAGATAAAAAAATGAGTCGGCGACAAGATTTTATTTTTACGTACTTTTGCGATGTGGTGTTCTCCCTAGCTCACAGGAACTTTATTTTTTGAACACTGTTATGAAACCTAACTTAATGCAAAATGTGATGAATGTATGTGGGAAGATATGGCAAGACAAAAAAGATGTTATCAGCCGGTATTAAATTTTGCATGATACATAGAAATTATGTGTTCCCTGATGGTACACATCCATCAGTGGACTAGGCCGAACGTCATTAAAACCTTTCATTCGGTATGCTGACACGATTTCTCTTATTCCTGCTTGCAAGATACTTGTAACCTAATAAAATGCACAATAGTTTGAAATGTTACATGCAACCTCAATGATGGCTGCACCTAAAACCTGATGTAGCGTATCATGTATAATGCATTGTTTGCATGATTGATCATTTGAATAACTGGTCTATATTTAGCGTATTTTTACTGAACGTACGACAGTTATTTTCCAGAGTTCTCTACTTTGTTTGTAATAATGACGCATTCAGATTTCTCTTGGTCTTATTTCCATGTGCATGAATAAAAGAAGGAACAATTATGCTACGCACGAAACTTCATAACACCAAATGATATACGCGTATTACTACTATACCACCATTACAAATTGCTGAATGCTAGATGAATTTCAGGACTATCACGAAAATCTTCTAAACAATGAAAAAGAAAACTAATCGAGTGTTCTGAACTTCCCCAGGCAGAGCATTTTGCAAGAACTGGGAGATTAAGAACATTTAAAAACTGTAAACGGTGCTTGAACTATAAAGCGTTTTCTTTACTCCATCAGCCTGCAAGTAAATATCCCTACTCCTTTTGCTTATCCGAAAGTAAGATAGATGTCACACCAAGGCTGTTCTCTATAAACGTTATTTTCAAAAGGTCAACAAGGGATAGATAGTAATTAAATATTAACTATAAAAAGTTATAGATCGCCCGCCTGCCCGTTTGTTACATTAACAAACACGGCAAAGGAAAACCTATGAGTGAAAAGTAGAGTTTGTTGTAGGTAATGGCAGATATTTGGTCACCATTTCAAGCCAACCAAAATCAGTATCTAAAGCTTCTTTACGTACGCATACTACCCTCTATTCCTTTTTGGAATTAAACATTCTCGAAATCTTGTGTTCTATCTTTGTATTTGTTACAAAGAAGAAGCCTTGATTTTGTAAGGTCCGGGGGATTATTCCAGTTAGTTCAGAGATCTGACGCTAGAGTTGCACACGTATATTTATATGTTACCGTTCAAATATTTACTACCTGACCTCTCATTTCACAAGTGGCAGTCCTAGCACACAATTTTACCGTACCCCAATTCATGCAACTGGATGAGTTATCTCTTGTATAACTAATATAATCAAAGGATCTACTCAGCATTAATTGATATTTTGTTTATAGACACCGACGTGTGAAATATGGTATAATTAATTTACTATCCAATGTTAATAGCTCAATGAGTTTATACAATAGACTAAAATTATATAAACCAATAAAGCCTATATTTTATAATTATGGATTAATACAACCTGCGGCTATTAAAAACGAGTTTGAAATTTGCTTCGTAATATTTAAAACGATATAACATATATTAAACCTATGAAAAAGGGAATTAAACATGGCTAACGTATTATTGTACTAAAATCTATAAGTAATTAAGTATTAAAATGTGCAAAACAAACATACTTACTAATAGACATTTTTATTCACTATGAATAAAATCTTCTCATAAGATTAGAATAAAGCTTAAGATTTTGCCGTTTTAGCAGTTTTAAGGCAAAGTTTCTAATACAATTACAGTAGATCTTAGATTAGACGTTTGGAACTGATTGTTTCACACTCAGGATCTTCAATCAGGATTTAAAATAGATTTGCTGATGAACTAATTCATCCTTTAACTGTAAAATATCTATCTTTATCGTAAACCTTCCCCTTCCCTTCCCTTACCACCCCTGAACACTCCTTTCCTGTTCTCATTAGTTTAATGGTTACGAATTCAATTTCCACTCATTTTCAACAGCGGGAGCGTATTTTTAATTAAAGTTTACTCAGATTAACGCTTCCTCGACAATTATTATTTGGTCTGATTCTCTGAATGTTTACACTAACGTTCATGCGTACACTGAAGTAAGTTATTAAAAGTACTAAGGTTTTGAATTTATAACAGATTGTTTGAAGTATTTAGGTTTATTTTTATGTATATTATCAACTTGTCCTCAAACAAGAATATCTAAAGTTATGAAATTTTTAGTATACAGATCTATTCTTTAGATATATAGAAACAAAACATTTGTAATTTTAAGTTTTACCTGTTGGTATCTTAAGTAAATATTTAAAGTTTTATTTAACTTTTTCGTAATCAATGCACCTTCAGAAAATATTTAAAGTAAGCAAATAAATAGAGCATTTAATGAAATACTGTTTTTCTGAAACTACAATAAAATATCGCTTTCCAAAAATGTCCTAACCACTCTTACCAGTAAAATATATATTTTAATTAGAGAGAATCAATGGATAGTTGTGGTTTCAACATTAAATATGTTTTATATCTCACTTATTAAGAGGTTTTACTTTTGAAAAATTTTAACCTTCACCATGTAGGTTTTATGTTGAATTGTTTTTTGTTCTCCAGCCAAAACTAGATAGATAACCACTTGACTGGGGCTCCATATTACCGCATAAAATGGCCTATAGAACTTGTTCGCACATTTAAGAGCAGATTACGAACCTGCAAACAGGAAGGTTGCGCTTGCCTAGCTGTGCAACAAGTAGTGTTGGAGTATAGGAATAATTTGCAGAACATAAAAGGTAATAATAGGTACAGCGGAACCTGTGTCTGAATGTGGATTAAGTGGCGCAAACAAGTCTGGTTCCACTTAGGCAAAGTTTCTAGAAGTGCAAATGTGGAAGACGTACAGGGGTTTGTGAAGAGGATATTTTCAGACTTTGACTTTGAGATTGAGAAGCTAGGTACTAAAGGTAAAAATAACAGCTTTAAATTAGCCGTTGAATTTATCCACAGAGATAAAATAGTCCATTGCTCTCTGTGGCCTAAAAATTTCACGATTAAACTGTTTTTTTTTTTTTTTTTTTTTTTTTTTTTTTTTTTTTTTTTTTTTTTTTTTTAGGAAGATTCTTCGTAGGTAACTAGGTTAGACAATCCAGGCCAAATTTAAATAATATAAATAGCCTAACCATGATTTGAGTTAATGTAAAATGCATAAAAACCAAGCTTGAAGCTGTCACAGTTTTATGCAAGCATCTAGGCATACTGCCTTATGCGTAACTGAACACTGGCTGAGTCGGGATGAATGTTCTATTTACACTAGTCTGCACTGTCTTTCTCAATCTAATGTGTACTGTCGTAACACTTAAAAAACAGTGGCTCGACAGTTAATATGGTCACTGATGTAAGTTATCGTGCAATAAATTTAGATTATAACTATCACAACCACCAAGGTTTTTTTATATTAATATATAGAAAAACAGTTCTTTGGTTATAGATCCTGATAACCACAGCCCAGGTTAGTTCTATATTTCTATCTCGTGTTTAAAGTTAGTGTACCATACATATTTATAAACATGTTCTCATGGGGAGAAATGTAGGATATATGTTGAATTGTTTTAATTCTACCATATGATTTGTTGTTCTTTGTTAGTGTAAAAAGGTAAATTAATCAGTTTTGATATTTTTGCTATCCATCCAATATGGGATTATCTCGTTAGCTCTCAAAGTACACATCCTACATATATTTAAATAAATTTGCCTTAAAAGTACAGTCACTGAGCTTTGTTCTCTGCCGAGGGAACAGGACAGGCAAACCGTTTTCCAAGATTGTCATGCAATTGTTCCGAAAACGAACAAATTGTCATTTGCTTTAGAAAATTACCATATATAAAAATCTTTTACGAAACAAAGTGATTGGTAAGCTCATTGCACTGTACTATACGTGAACCAAAACAAAAGGTTGATCACAAAGTTGAGGGCAATCCTTTAATCTATAGTGTTTGAAATTCAATTGCAATTGCTATCCCACATTTCCCACATCGACATTTCTCACGTGCCAATCCGACCATGTAGAATACAGTTTTATAACTCACATATTTAAATACATTTGTTAAAGGTAATGTTTATACGGAGTATTTTAGTAATGTATATAACACAATAATTATTTTCTACATTCGTAGAACGTAAGATATAACGGATTAATTTAATTTTTTTACAACTTAAACCCAATATCATAAAATTTAATCATCCGACTTAGTTTAAAATACTGTATTATTAGGGCCATTATAATCGTTTTATAATAAAAGGAACGACTGTAACCGACTCTGCCATTTTATAGTTTTTCTATCGGAGACCGGAAGAATAATGTTGTTCAGAAAATATTATAATGGATATCGAGTTTGGAGCCTTGGAGGCTTTTAAAGAGTAAATAGCTGAGAAGTTCAGAATAGTATTTGTTAATATAATCACTACTAAGCATGCATCAAGCTTCTTGGAAAAGCCAATATAGTAAAAAGTCCAGACTAATTCGTATGACCCTGTTTTGAGTAAAAAAGGACCCAGTTGAAAACGTTTGCATCTACAAATTAAAAGGGGATATATAGCGTAGTACCTGTATGTTAGATCGTATTAGGTTAGCAGTATACATACATTTCTTATGTGCAAGGTTTGAACACTGTCATAAAGCGATTAAATTTTATCTTGTTACATTTTAACAAACTACCGCTTCTACAATTAAAGGTTTATATAAAGTGGTAATTTCTTTTAGTTCTGGGATTATAATTTCACCCCTAACACTTAAAAGGCCAAATCTGGATGATTTATACTTCCACTTGAGCCAGAACTGAGCACAGAAAACTTTGATGTTACTTACAATATGGACACACCTTTGGATGTCCAGAAACGGCACATCACTTACCATAAAAGTCGAGATATTTGGGTAAAGGGTTGGTCGATGAATATAATTTACTGCTTAGCACGAGTGTTAGACTAGATGGAACCCCTTTACAATTAGAGGATTTTGCAAGCATACATTCGAGGATTTACCATCCCTGGCTGTATCGACTGGCTGTTACAGAGCTAGCTTTTTCTTCTTCCTATGTCACACGTATAAGAGTTTTTGGCGCTATTCCTGTAGTAGGCCTATGTGTCTTGGGATATCGACGGGAAACGGCCTCTTACCCCAACCTTACCCATCCTGAATGTTTTGTCACTCCGGAAGCAATAAAAAGGTCCTTTAAGAATTAAATGCAATGACAAGTTTATTTAGATTCGTTTTCGAAGTGAACAAAACTATCCTCATGAGGGAATTTCCAGAAAACTATTAAATGAGGATGTATTAATCTTCTCAAATTCACAAAAACTGAATCTATTCCGATGGTCGTCACTTATTAAACATACACAAATAACAATAATTGTAATACATCTTCATTAATTAGAGTTTTGTATCTTGATGTGTGCATTTACGTTTCAAGTTTCCAACTGCACTTATACATACAAAGGGAGAGATATGCCCGTACAGTTCTCCAAACAGACTTCAAAGAAGCTTCTTCGTAATTAAAGCTCGCTGATTCCTTTTTACGAATACTATACTTTGTTTTTCTTGTTAGTAAACAACTCACGTTTTGATTATTATTAAATATTAAAGGATGTAAATGAATGATACGCTTACACTCTTTTTATGTAATTTTTGAATAGTATAAGGTTAATTAAATTATTTCACGTACGTTTGCTGTATCAGCGACACCCACGCCAAAGTATTGAACGCAATAGTATTTGACAAAGACATATCTAATTATACATTAATTTAAATGTTCTAACTTTTGAAGTTAGATTGTTTTAAGTTTTTTTTTAGTACCATGGTAAAACGCTAATGAACAAAATCTTGATCATGGGAATACCTCCCAGAGAAGGGCGATTGAATTTTTAATCAATAATTTGAATTAAATGAAAAATCTAAGCAGAACCAAACAAAGAAAACTAAACAAACTCCTTTGTATTTATAAGAAAAATACAGTTTAGTAAATTCTGTTGGAAAATATGTAAGGGTCCAATGATAACTGTTTTTACTAGCTTCACTGCGCTTCAGATTTATATGGTTACTCTATGAATATTCCATATTGATAAATATATGTTGCTAATACACATACGTGTTCCGTTTAACATTAGTGGACTATATAATTAAAATTATTCCAGAAATGCCCACTGCTTCTTTTTGATAATCCTGATATTTGTAATACTTTTTCCCCATATTGCTTATATTTCTTTCCAAAATATGTATATTTTCATAAAATTATAATATAAGTCAATATGGAATTTTTCTATTTAGCGGAGTATTGAGTTCAATTTGAATACAATACAAGTAATTACTTCTTTACTTAATTAATTAATTAGTTTCGATCGCAATTTTGAATCCATTGAATTGTAAGAATATTCTCGTTTGAGTTAATTATATTTCCAACCTCAATGTTTAGTTTGCCTTGTTTCCCGATCAAGAAAATAAATATTCAGAACATACAAAGACTTGAGAAGCCTGCTTCTGTCAAAGACACCTAACATTGATTTTAAAACACTGTTTTTTACTTTATAGTAAGATTTTGGCAGTACTTCTTCTTTTCTTTCTAATACTTAATATTTGCAAAAAAATGTACAGTTAAAGTATATATTTTTTACAACTTTTAATTTTCTTATGAGAATTTGTCTTATTGTACGTACACTTTTCACGAGTTTGTCTTCTTTCCATTATCAAAAATATGTGCAAAGTGCATATTTACGACTATTATAATTTACTCGGGTTTTAGTATATTTTGTTCCATAATCGATTTTTCCTTTTCCCGATCAAAAAATATATACATAAGCAGGTCTAACAAGCCTACGCCTGTCAAAAGATAACTAAACACAGGTTTCTTAACTTCTTTAAATTTATAATCAATGTTAGATAGTAATTTAGCCTTTTTCATCTAATAATACATATTTACTAAAAATGTACAGTTATAATTAAATGAACGATTACACAATTTACGTGTTTGGTTCTTTATAAACTGAAAAATATTTTTATAATTTTAGAAAACTTAGAGCTAGATTAGTACAATTATTAAAAAAAAAGTCGAGCAAACTTTCGTCTAGCATAGTTTTTGCGGACTGATTAAAAGGGAGTTTTCGATTCGTTTAGAAAGATTTTAGTAATAAGGTAGAAGAGTATTTACCTAATTGCTGAAATCTGTAAACGATGTGAAAGATAATAATTGCTCCTTAAATAATTTTTACTCTATAAATGTAACAAATTGAAAATAGTGGTTAAGTTAATCAGACTTAAAGTTTAGCTGATATAAAACAATGTTTACACAAAACATTTATATTTCACTGGTTCTTTCAATTAATATTTCAAAGTTTTTTAGACCAAAGAGGAATTTTTATTGCTGTATTAACCAGTGGGACGTAGCCCGGGGGAATTATCGAAATAAGAGTAGGCCCTTATTCATCCCAGGGACCATAATAATACCCATGAAAAAGTTCAGTACATTCGGTTGAGTAGTTTACGCGTGAAAGCAAAACAAACAAACAAAGGCACTTTTTCATGTATAATATTATCACTTATAATAGGACTGCTGGTTTTAGTTATGTTACTGGTCTCATATTAAACCTTTCGAAAGGGGTTCTGGCTATTCCTAGTATACTAATGTCCATTATTAAGACTAAATGTTATATTTTTTTAAAGAGGTAGTTGTTGAAGACTACGGGTTAGAGCTATACAGTAATATTAAAGTTATCTCTAGGTTGGAAGTGAAACGTACATTGAACGCCCAACGTTTTATCACGCGTTTTCGATCTAAAAATACTAAATAAGTAATTAAAATTACACAAAAATAGAATCGAGCAGTTATTTTTGTAACATAAAAGATCCAAAGAGGTACTTTATTTGAAAAAAAAAAAAAAACAGTGAATTGCTTATAATATAAATTTTTCATAATCATAAAGTATCTATTTAAAAATTTACCCCGTTTATATATTACTTTAAAAAATAAACGATTCAATAAGTTATGTTTTAGCTATGTTAAGACAGTTTTCAATCTATGCATAAATAATAAAAACCTGTTATCAAGAAAGTTCATATGCATGGTGCAATTAGCTTTTGTTTGTAATAATTATACGCTGTATTGTGTACAGAGGATTGTAAATTTATAGTAATCTGCATAACCAAGAAACCAACATAAACTGTAACTCCTAAAAACACACTAAAAATATCTGAAACATGTGTTTTGATTGTAGTTTGTTAAAAGCTCTGTTTTGACATTATTCAGTCATATATTTGAGCAACGGTACACACTAGTAAATATATAATTTCTTTAACGTTATTTAAAAGTGGAATGTGCCTGTATAGGAAATATTATTATATTTTAAAGTACTGACAAGTGAATTTTGATTTTTAATGAGTGATGCATTTATTACAAACAATGTTTGCCTCCTTTGAACTATAACATTGTTTTTCGTAGTATTCTTTAATCACTACAAAACAAAACGTTATATCTTAGATTGACTGTTTCCACATGAAGCTCTTTAATAAAAACACCAGCGTTTGGCATTAAAGGAATACGATAGATCACCGCAAGTGCTTGATGCATTAATATTCAAGTCAACGCAACGGTCAGGGCTGGAAACCAATTTTGCAGCTCAGTAACTTATATAACTTAATCACCGAAGATGATGAATTATTCATTGCGGCCCGAAATGGAAGTGCGTTAGAAATCTCCAGGAGGAATTACTTCGTGGGACCGATGATCGATAACGTTAGTTATTGGAAATGAGTGGTTTATAATATTTCTATAATATTATTTAGTTTTATAAGTTGTATTAAAATAAATATGTTTGCAAATCACACTTAAGTCATTAAATTAAAAAATGTTTAATAACAATCAAGAAAAAGAAAATGGAATTTTATGTTTATAAAAACACATTGATTAAAACTCTTTTACTATAGGTACAGTATTACGATTATTTTGTAGTAATATCAATTTCTTATGAAGTGGAATAAAACAAAATGCTCTTAAATAATTGTTAATGAGATAATTTGGATGTAATCTACTTTTATTATTATTTGCAATACCGCAAGGGACAAATTGTAAAAGAATTTTACTAAAATTTGTTTTTCTGTTAAATATTTACTATTTAATCCATTAGTAACATTGTAATTTTAGAAGAGTATTTTCTTGCATGGTAAAAGCCATTAATTTGTCATTTTAACAGTGGCTTAACGACAAGCACAGAAATGATCATTCATATGCCTGAACGATCCTAAATAATGATGCAAAATCTTATACATAATTATTTTGAAATATGGCATAAACTTAATAAGAATTTTCGCTAGACCGTGGTAAACTTCTTAGTCCTCAGCGTGTACGTATATTATTAAGAAGACAATCTCAACTATGATACGGGATATAGACCAAAAGTAACAAGAGCAAGAAGTAGACGATTTTTGATCGGAGTAGATTTCAGAGAGCTCCATGTTTGCCGAGTAAATAAGAGCAAACTCAAATGTGTCACCGTAAGTGATTTAACCTGACGTAGACCTTACAGACCGAGATAGGCTCCTCAGTCCAAGCTTTGTAAATATACTCTTTACTTCATTGTAAAAACAAGGCA
This sequence comes from Homalodisca vitripennis, assembly GCF_021130785.1. NCBI lineage: Eukaryota > Metazoa > Arthropoda > Insecta > Hemiptera > Cicadellidae > Homalodisca > Homalodisca vitripennis. Next base: position 35,435,748 of record NC_060210.1, read on the forward strand.
AATACAACTATGGCATCTGAAACAGGAAGTCGACTCGTATTAACTGTATCGGTTTCTGAGATATATAATTATATTATTTATAAGCTTTGAATTTTAACAAAGGGAAGTAGTTACCTTTTAACCAAAGTAGTCTTCTCAGCCCTAGATACCATGTTATCTATTACAGAACATATATTGCAGTTGCAATGGCGAGACGGAACACTGGGTGTGTGGATTTAGCTGTGTCGAACTATGTGAAATTTCAGCTAGTTAATTATAGGAACTGCAGATCAACAAAAAAACAGTAACCAGTTACATATACGTAGATCTGTAAGTATTGCTATGAAATGTACACCAAGACAATTACATTTTAGAAGTGGAGGTGTGTGTTAGAGGAAGGGTGAGTAATAAAGCTTCTGTCAAAGTGGGTCAATTGATATTAGCGCTATTTTGTTTTATAGCCTTTCAATTATAGATGATCGAACTTTGCAGCAGAGCAATAACTCATTTCTCTTGAGTTCTCCTTGGTACTTGTGTTCAATTACGAGGCTCATACGTAGAACATACTGTACGTCATTTAATGGGAATTTGTATACCCAAGAGTAGTAAATATTAAGGGTGCAGGTATGAGTTATAAGCATCCATCAATTTGAGTCAATTGATATTGGCGTCAGTGAATTTTCAGACAGTTCAATTATAGATGCTCAATATTTTCTCTGAACAATATATCATTCTGTTAATCTCTTGAGATCTGGTTAGTAATCGTGTGTATTTACGTCAATCAGACGTAGATCTGAAAGCGTTTCTAAGGGAAGTTGTATACTAAAGCCTATTAAACAACTAAGTGAGAGGTGTCTGTTAAGGAAGTGTGAGTTATAAAGCATCCATCAAGTTGAGTCAGTTGATATGAGCGCCAGTGAATTATAAGACCTATCGATAAGAAGATTCAATGCAGAAACGTTAAAGCAGATCAATAACTATTTTACTACTTTCTTTAGGTCTTGCTGCTTTTCGTGTATAATAACGTCACTCATACGCAGAACTTTACGTATTTACATAGGAAGTTGTATACCCCAAGCAAGTAAATATTAAAGGGGTATATGTTAGTTGAGGGGTGAGTCATAAAACATCCGTCAAGCTAGGTCAATTTATATTGGCGCCAGTGAGTTTTACGACCTTTCAATTATTGATGGTCAAACTTTACAGCAGACCAGTAACTCATTTTGTTACTAACTTGCAATCCGGTTGGTAATCGTGTGTACAGAAGTCACTCATGCGTCATTCATACGTGTTTATATGAGAGGTGTATACCCAAGGCAAGTAAACATTAAAGGGGGAGATGCTAGGGGAAGAGAGAGTCATTAAGCATCCGACAATCTGGGTTACTGATATTGGCGCCAGTGAGTTTTAAGACCCTTAAGATATAGATGGTCAAACTGTACACAGAACAATGACTCATTTTGTTACTAATTTGCAATCTGGTTGGTAATCGTGTGTAATAGCGTGTGTAGTACTGTACATATTTATATGGGAAGTTGTATACCCAAGGTGAGTAATCATTAAAGAGGGAGATGTTAGGTGAATGGTGAACCATCCGTCAAGCTGGGTCATTGATATTGGCGCCAGTGAGTTTTACGACCTTTCAATTATTGATGGTTAAACTTTACAGCAGACCAATAACTTATTCTGTTACTCTCCTGAGTTTTCGTAGATATTGCTGTGTATTTCCATAATTATTCAGAAGGTTATTGGTATATTTATTATTCCTACGGTTACAACCAGAGTTTAACAAATGATTTTCCCACGCGTTTTTCAAGACAGAGTAAAAACATTCTGGTTATGAATTTACAGATTGTCTTTATTATGGCAGTTTCTCTTAATGTTTAGATTTAATATTATACGTTTCACCACTAATGCCACTTAAATTTCCCCTTAAATTTTAGTCAATGTATAAAATTATGAATCATAGTTCATTTATTTGTTCATTATTTATTAGTTTATTTATATTTTTTATGACACAAAGTTTACTTCAAGTTAAATGCAATTTAAAATTTCTATATATTCGACTGGTTTTTTAAATTCAAGATTTATAGTTTTTCAGTTAAAATTTTATGAGCTTTCCCATATAGTTTATAGTATGAGGCATATCATCGCACGCCTGGCCGTCTGGCGTTATGAATATACATACATACATACATATATATATATATATATATATATATATATATATATATATATATATATATATAGTATTTCACTTATTTTAAGGAATAACGAATATATAAAGCTTCTATATATTTCGTCAGATTTGATACCCATATGTTCAGGAAGCAAAATATAAATACCAAAAGAACAACAAGAAACACAACAAATTGGAAGAAAAGAACCTAAAATGTAAATACGCAACTAAAACATTCAAATAACCAGCTGATTTATCTCAATAGTAAATTTTATCTCAAACACACACACACACACACACACACATAACAATATACATACATGCAGAATTGCTCTATTATAACAAATTAGACTTCTTAGTTTAAATTTCCTTTAATATTTCGGCTTTGCCGTTTTCAAAAAGGTATAATAAAAAGTATAAAACAAAAATAACACAGCAACAAAATTTACACAAGTAAATAAATAAACATTTGCATAAACAGGAATTTTTGAACATGTTAATACATCAGTTAATATTAAAATCAAAAGTACCCTTTGGTCTGAATAAAAGATGAAATGATCAATTTTTTTTGTTATTGTAATTTTTTCTAAATTCTTTCTCTGTTCATGATATTTCTTTTTGATGTTAATCACATGTTCAAAATTCCTGTTTATGCAAATGTTTATTTATTTACTTGTGTAAATTTTGTTGCTGTGTTATTTTTTCTTTTATACTTTTTATTATACCTTTTTGAAAACGGCAAAGCCGAAATATTAAGGGAAATTTAAACTAAGAAGTCTAATTTGTTATATTATATTATATATATATATATATATATATAGAGTGTATTCATTATACTTGTAATGAAGTAATATAAATATAATAAATTACGGATATGTTGCAATCTTAACCCACTAATAATGCGGACACTCAGAATTCATGATGTTTGTGTTGTGACGATAATTTATTCTAACATCAGACAATGAAGTTCATTGCTGTGAACTACAAAAGATTTTCTATCCACAACAAAACACTGACTTCTCACATTATGCTTGAATAATATAGTGATAATCAAAGAACAGTGGTAAGCTAAGTAAACAAGAACAAAAGAAAACTATTAAATGTTGCTATTTCAGTTATTCCAAGGTGTATTTTAATAGAAGTAATTCGAAGAAATTGCATTGGAAATTATATTTTACAAAGTACAAAATTTATGATGTTCAAATTATGGAAAAATGTAAGAAAAGCAGTTTATCTCGGCGACACATTGCTCGCTCGGTCTTAATCGTGAAATTAGTGCAAGCGATAGAACTGTTTCTCGCATAGTAATATGCCGACAATAGATAGTCCGTTGGCCCTCACAGGGTTAAGCTAGATAAAGATATAGTTTGTAATAAGAAATATCTGAGGATAGGAATGTTCTGCTTACCATGTGGAAACTCCATGGGATTGCCCACATGTACTAGTAAATTATCATTGGGTTTTTGCTATGGCCAATATGGATTGTAGTAACTGTTAAAAATCAGCCAGAAGTAAGTCAATATAGAGAACAATGCCTCTTATTTAAATTTTATGTCCTATAAAATTTTGATTTTTACAAAAAAATATTGCACTGTCTTAAAACATTAGTTATCCTCATGTTTATTTTTCACAATCTGAAAAATAATCTTAAAATCTCTGAACTATATAAGGTAGACAATATTTAATAAGCTGCAAAAAGGGAAAATAAATTTGTCTGTGTATTAAAACAATCAAACGCAAGACATCAGTCTTATGCTTGATTCATATAGTCCTGAGTTTTGTTTGAGGCAGCATTGGCTTCTATATCCTAATTAAAGGAAATAATAAAAATAACAAAACTAATAACTGAAAAAACATTGTAAATGTACTATTTTGTACGCTTTTAAGAAAATATTGTTATAATACTTAAAAGAGATGCATGTATAGTTCTTCATACAGACATTATCTTAGAAAGGAAATATTTGCTGTTCTAGTCATGTCTGTTCTGTAGATATACATTTTACTGAAAATCGGAGAATCAATTAAATCTGACACTGTCATAGGCTCGACTAAAAGAATAATTATAAAATCCGTCCGTCCGAAGAGATAAAAAAATAAAACTTTAAAAATCCCTTACATCGCTTCTAGTTTACCCAGCAGTCATCCAGTATAATCTGGATGATAGCTAAAGTAAAGACGTAATCAAGTGTTATCGTGAAAAATCGAATATGGAGCTAAATTCATAAACATTCAAATTTAATAAATCCTTCCAACCATAGCTTTTTCACTTGTAAAACAAATGTTTGTTACACAACTATTTAACAAACTACGTTTTCATGACTTTTTACGATTATTGGAAAAAAGTATTAACTTTATTAACTCTTTACTTTTATTATGCGTATTCAGTGAAGATTTTATTGTGTGTATTTGGGTATTCTTATACAACCACAATCAATGTACTAAGTATACTGCACACTGAGTAAGTTGTAAGTAGCTATATGTGAGCTCGATTTTCGTTTCAGTCCAGTTCGGTTCAACTGAGCAGAACCGGAGAGCGATGACAAGCTCATTTTTCTGACGTACTACCACTACAATATCTTCACAATATAAATGTTCAAGCGGATATTTGCAGTCGAGTTCCGACACGCTCGGATATTCCCAGGAAATGAATTTATTTTCCGTCGCTACAATGTTATTTATAACAGTTCAACAAAACAACTTTATTACGAGTTTATTTTTGATGGAAAAACGAGTTTCTTTATTTCCCCATAAATGCTTTACACTGCCTTTTAGTCTGATACTTTAACGGCAGTTTATATAACTTGTAAATAAGAAAATATATTCGAATTACAAATTACAAAAATGTTGACGGATCACGATGAATATTATATACATGAATATCAATAATACAATATTTGACTAAAAGTCATGTAATGAAATAAAATTTTACAGAGTATAAACGTTGTAAAGTACTCATCAAATAATATACAACTTTTCTTTAGATATTCATGTTATAAATGCTTACCATAGTTTCTGTTTAACGGTTTCACTCTTTAATTAATAGCTTGCCTATATAAATTGTCAAATTATATTATGAAACTTAAGAACGAAATGCACAAAACTCTGCAACACTTCAACGCAGGCATTAAGTGATGAATAGGATTTTGTGATTTCTGATCTTCGCTCATATGATTTTAGCAGTGGAAACTACTTAAACTTATGAAATACCAAAGTATATGCCAAGATATCTTGCACAAACATTATTTGTGCGCTATAAGTACTGGCCTTCAAATGGTAACTACCGAAATCATAGGACCTTCTCAAACAAAGTACTTTGATCAAAATATTTGTACATTAAATATATTCCTATGAACTTAATTAATAAATTGACATGAAACTTCTGAAAAACAACTAACAACATAATCCCTTACGTACTTAGTAAGAAGCGTTTGGCCACCGCAATCCTAGGATTCCTCCCCAATAATCTTCGATCACCATCAGAAAATGGATCACCAAATAAAGGTGGTTGCCGAATTCCGTCACACGGCTTTAACACATTACAACCTGAGAAACCAGTTATAATTATGCCATAAAATGTTCCTTCCAAACATTCCCATTAAAATGGTTTTGTTATTGTGGTTTTAACTTTCTTTACTTAAATACCAGTGACCCGAATATGGGTTTAGGACTGAGGTTGTGTTATAATGAGTATAAATGTGTTACAGGAATTTTATATATATGTTACCCTTTTCAGACCTTATTGTACTTGTTGCAAAAAAAAGAGAATCGTACACTACAAGGCCAACAGCTCTGCTAAAATATGCTTCGGTCACACATAGATTTGAACGTGCACTATAACTAATTTAGATATGTTGTCCGAAGCCTTAGACTGTGCGGTGCGGACGACTCTAAGAAATATATGTTTCCTATTATATATAAAATATATATTTAATTTCGGTTAATCGAGTGCAAAATGAGGATTTAGCGTTATTGGTGGTTATATTCTGGTAAGAACAGGCAGCGAATGGCGGCATACCAATCAGCGAGACAAGTGGTGCCTCATTATGTAGAGATCAGTCATTTCAGCAACCCTTCACACTACCTCCAACACCACTGGTACACCCACAACATCATCTGCATGTATTTTCTTAACTGCTATTTAAAATATTCATTCTAAACAATTACTGTGGCATATTCACTATGGGCATCATTATTAAATAATTAATTTTATAGTCATTTAAACCTTTTTTAAGACATATGGGATTTTCTTACCTTTTTTCACATAATTATGTACGATTAAGTCTTTGTTCAAATAAATGCTTTTTGAATACATTTGGAATTTTATTTAATATCACACAATTAAAATATCATCACTATTACATCAACTTATTAGACGTGAATAGGTACATTTAAAAGAAATTGTTTAATAAAAAAAGTAGGTTAAGACCATAAAATTTTGTTTCGTATTTGTTAGTGTACTAGAATTACAAGTGATATAAAAAAAACTGATCAGGGAAATGTAACACCTCAAAGACGACGCTTTCCGCCAAGCACAATTCAAACTAAACAATGTTGATCAAATTAGGAAGATATCAAGATCCAAAAAGGAAAAATTAACTGTGGCAGTTAAAATATGAAAAGTATAATTTGAATTTACAGAAGTTAAAAATATATTGTTGGCTTACACAGTGACATTAACGAATCAGTAGGTTTTAATTAAAACCTTCAACACTCTTTGTGTTTATAGCTTAAAACATATACCACTATATACTCATAGGACAAACTGAATGGAAATATTTTAAATATATGCTAAATTACTTATCATTAATTGTTTAGTTATGTACAGCGAAAAAAAGTTAATGCTTATCGTAAATCAACAGATCAAAGTAACTTAAAATAAAACTAAAATGAAGAGTTTTTAATTATATAATATTAAAGCGTACTCGATTTACTTCATTGAGATTAAAACAAATTTGTACATGACAATTAATAATGCTGCAAAAATGCCAAAGGCATGCGATGTACTGAGTTTAACGTCATAAAGAATTTAATTTGATTGGGTTCTTTGCTTTATTAAAATCGCACAATACAAAACGATATAAAAATAAAATTGAATTTCATACATTAATTATTTTTTCACTTTGTATTTTACAGTCGGATACTCAGTAAACTATAAACTTTTCAAATTAAAAGGTTTTGTGTTAAACTTTGAGTTCTGAAACTTCTTTAAAAAGTTTTAGCTAATAAATATTGTTAAATTATATGTGGTATATGGTAAATAGTGTATGTTGTAAATTATAACTTGCCCTGGTTTTCGGCGTCTGCTTTAGTCCTATAGCGGGCTGACTTCTGTTGCTCTGGAACAAAAAGAACATAATTAAATATGTGTATAGACATAAAATTAAATTCATAAATAAAACAACTATTGAAACTTATGATATAATAATTGGATTCTAGTATTTTATAACTACAATTTACTACTTTCTAAAAGAAGATATTTTATTAATCATATTTCGAAAAATAAATAATAAAATTTATCTAAGTGATTATAATATAAAATCCGTATTTAAAGAAATGTTTGTTGGTTAAGTTATTAGTATTACTAAAAATAATATTGAATTAAATTAACTTTGCCCTGAGAATTTTGATGTAAGTTTGAGTACCTTAAGTTGTAAAATCTTTATAAAAAACCGTTTTATAAAAATATTTAATGATTAGTATTAATATATTAATGGCTTAGCATAACCAATTTCTCAGTTAAGGTCATTAAAACTGTAAAATACCACATATAATTATATAGCTGTGGTTGTATTTTATATGTTGGATCCAAGTACATCGGGTATAACAGTCGTGTTTTAATCAGACGTTTCCAATACACGTATCTATCTAAGTTCTACTACAATATTCATAGAAATGTGTATGTTTACTAAATAAATTAAAATAAGTGTAAACTTGTAGAAAATCACTACATAGCAAAGCGGTGGCACAGAGAAGTGGGTATAATACATCACAATCGGTGGTACAGCGCACACCTGCCCCTGTTATCAATGATAAATGCGCGACTGTTACCGCCATTGTAATGTCGGTCTGCATCAACCAAACGATCGTGATTTATGTTCTAGATCATTTCATTGATCTCCAAGTAAAGTGAGGTACATCAATCAGAGTAAACGATGAAAATTAAACGTCAATAAACAATGTAAATGTGAACAATCAATCGAAATCGCGGGTGAGATTGAGTTATACAAATAGTATATCATTAGGTACACATAGTATCAGTTGAATTTTGCTGAACAACTTCGTAAAGCGAGCAGTTTTAAGTGGAGATCCCCAAAGATGTTCTAAGATAGTTCAGTTTACAAGTCTCTGTTTATAGTTTTTGTGAACCGGATCCGATTCATCACGCATACCTTTTGATTTTATTGTAAACTGTGTTGATGCTAGCTATATAATGTAATTAATACTTATTTTAAAAAAATCTTTGTTATTATATCCACGTAGGACATAAAAGATGTTTGTTGGAGAAAATCGTTAAAGCCTTTCATTATTATTGGAACAAATGAGATTATAAAGAACTATTGGCTTACGTGGGATACCATTTGAGTGATTACCATGAAGAAAAATACTAGTAATTGGGTCCACAATGCAAATGGATTTAAAAATATACAAGTTAGTTATTTGATATTTGTCAGATAAATAATGAAACAATGTGTAAATAGAGACTGAGGTTGGATATAGGTAGTTTCACACCCTCAATACGCAGACCCCACACCCACAGTCGAGAGGATAAGGTCCGTCTACAATTCCTCACTATTATTTATCCCAAATCCCAAATGTATATCCCAAATCACACTCAGATTTTTTAAATTTTCTCACAGCTCACAGTGTTTAGTACATAGATAGATAGTAAGAACTATATAAAGAAAAATAATACCATATAACTTATGAACACGGAAATCGTCACAGAGTATTGCTGAGCATAAATCTGAGATGTTACTAAATAACACGAGACGGAAAACAGCGAGTGCCTACGAGGCCACCATTTAGCCCTTCAGACGTATTCCATATTTCCTAATGCTAACATTGTAATATTAGGTAAAAAGATCTCATACAGGCACTATTTAAGTTAGTGACACAGCCATTATCGTATTAGTAGACATTTTCCAATTCACCATTGTCATCTTAATTATCGAACATCGTAAAAATTTTATATTCAATTAAAAACAAATATATCCTACTAATTTAATACACGCAAAAGTTCCTTTTGTTTGTTTGTACCTCTTTCACGGGGAAACTACTCAACAGAATATACCGAAATTTGGAATATGCATTCTTAAAGTCTAGTATGAATGTAGACCTAGTCTTACTTTATATCTACATTTATATATTCTTGATGATAGAACAAGAGAACTCAACTGTGGAAAAAAGACTAAATAAAAGAACGGAGTAAATTAAAATGGTATTATTGTACACTTTCATACAGATATTCTTGATCGTGGCAAAAGGACAAACTACACGTTGGCGTTGGACGTGTAATTAACTTGCCCCCAGACGTGCTCATACACTTGCAAAGCCGTGGCCAACGCCACACACACACACACACACACACACACACACACACACACACACACACACAAACACATATATATACACACACATATACAAATATTACATACCGAAAGCATTTTATTTATGAATAATGATTTTGGCTGAGTTATCTATTTATGAAAAAGTACCTAAAATCCAAGTTTGACTGATAAGAAACCACGGTCAATCGACATCCAAGCAAGATTATCTGACGAGAATCACAATTAACGAATCTGATCAAACCAAACCATGGTTGGTCGTAGAGAAAGGTATATTTTCAACAAAAAACCTACTGATCGACTAGAGATTGATCAACTACTAACATGTATAAACAAGAAAAGCCATTAATCGATTAAAAAAAAACTATAATTGATCGAAAAGTAACAAAGATTTCAACAACTTAACCAAAATTAGCAAGAAAGCAGATTGCTTGAAAAAAACAACGATTTACTGATAAAAACCACGACTGATTGAAAAATAACTTGCATTGGTCAACAAGCTCCCAAAACCTAAAATAAGTTTAATTTATGGCCGTGTTGTAACCAATTAACGCTTTCAAGTTGTCATCTTGTAGAGCTTTACGCAGATATATGCTATTATGTCAAATATTACTTAACGGTAAATGGGATTACTTGATAATCTTTGAGGGTGCATGGCAGATTCAATAATATCTTCTCTAGGTACGTCTGAATTGCTACGGAGTAAGCAATATATTTACTTACCTCTTTAGTGTATGAGGCTGTGATAATAATATGCACTAACCCTCCAACTGGCAGTCATTTTTTCCTGTAGTGGCGGCATGTTTTCGAGCCTCGTGCAAGGGTTTTTTAAAAAATTTATTAAAAATATAAATTAAAAGTAATATATATAGAACTATATATTTTTGGGTTCAGAATTAAACATATAATAATATTAGTATTTAAATTTGGCCTTAAAAAAAATTTTACTAAAATTTTTTTTCCATGAAATTCAAAATTTACATTTTTTTTTTTTATTTGGGGGGACCATACCTAGCAAACCAAGTTATAGTAAGAAAACTATAAAAGTGAGAGTACCATTGTGTGTCAAATTTATTCTAGTTTCAGAAACACATAAGCATTATACAAATTTATGAAACTATAATAACACTATATAACAAAAAGCAGCGATGCGCATAAATTGTGAAAATAGGGTGTATATGTAAGAGTTTGCTAATAAAAGTTTTACTAATACAGTTTTACTTCAATACATGTTATATTGCATATTTTATTACTCAGAATGAAGTAAACTATACAGCAGTAGTAAAATAAATTCCATAACTTTTTTTTGAAGAGTCGAAAAAAAGTTTCATTTTGTCATTACTCAAAACTTTTGCGAAAAATTTTCGAGAAATTTATTTATTCTAAAATAAATTTATTTGCACTACTGCAATATTTAACAATTCACCACACACTAAACACAACACTAAAACACAAATAAACCTACTAAAACTTACTAATAAACACGACTCGTCACATCAACAACTCATACGGCATCGACAACATGGCGGTCACATCTTTTACGTTCCAAACTACGAACTTGGTACGTTGCAACTACAATACAAAAAGGAATAAAACTATAGTATTCCTTATGCTTTTTTTTCCCCGAATCCAATGGTGCATGAATCGAATCGATACGTTGCCGGAATATACTGTTATGAGTGATTATGCAAAGGAATGTTTGTTTATCAAAATTTTGACGAACAACAATCCGCTAAGGGTTATGTTTATCAAAATTTTGATAAACAACAGTTGGAGGGCTAATAAAAATTTTATTTTAGCAGATATTGTTCGGAATGACTGGTAAGATATGTCTCGTGTTTCTGAAATAGACGATAACCATGTAACTCCATAGATATTAAAATTAGCATTAGATAAAATTATTTAACACGATATGGTTATAGTATTAGTGGCAAGTTAAGGAGAATTTTAACCTTTACCTGGACGAGGACGTAGAATACATTCATCACCGTGTATTGTTACAGTGTAGAGCACAATACCGCACAATACATGATTGATTCAGTGGTGGAATTGTTGGCGTGAATAGCCCGTTGTAACGTCTATTGTTGTAGCGCGTTCTTTTATGATTTACAGCTCTTGTGATCAAGGAATATCAGAAATTCGATACAAATATTACAATACAAAAATTACTTACACGAATGCAGTGTATCGTCTTTCTTAATTTGAGACGTCTCCTTGGAAAGAACTAATATTCTACTGAACAATCTAATTGTTTAATATATATATATATATGACATTATAACTCCCAATGTTCATAACAAAAACAAACAAAAATAAAATGAATGAATTTGCACTCACTGGTCATTGGTAATAAATGAAAATGTCTGTGCCTAAGAAAGTGAATCTACTCGTAATTAACCACGAGAGAATGTAAAAGAAGCGTGCACTAAGCCGAAATATGTCGGCGAGGCTTGCTTTGGCAGTTACACTTCACTTCCGAGGATATTCTTATTTTATTTTGATTTTCAAGAGACAGTATTTGATGCAACCGATATTCAGAAGAAATTTTTTATTAGACGTGTATTTTAAGTACAAGTTTGTTAATAACAGTTATTTTTTTAATAGAATTATAAAAAACCTTTTAATTAGTGTTGTTCTGTATTTAAATCTTAAACCAATGTACAAAACAATCACTGCTCGTTTATCAGTAAAAAGATCACAATTAATATATGGGAAAGTAATACGTAAATTGTTTTACATTTCAACAAGTTTTTACTGCCTTTTTTAGTAGTGAAGTCCTAAAAACTTTTAAAATCCTACTGTAATATTTGGAGCTAAATTTATTTTTATCAAACATTATTTTTATTTATTGATTAAATACCTGGTATATATTTCAATTGAAGCTTATTATTATTTACTCGGTCCAAAAATGATTAATTGACTGTGAAGTAGGATAACTTAAATTGCTCTATAGCTGTTGACGACCAAATGATGATTAGACCAATAAAATTCAGATATAAATCCAAAAGTATATATTCATGAAAAAAAATCTTATTATTTTATACTCAAATACTAAAGCTGTCTTTATTGAGCTAACTCAAACTATCTTATGTATTAGATAAAATTAAAAAAAAAAAACATTACATATTTTCATAGCATTTCAACCTTTTTTAGAAGCTGTAGCAAACACTCGTGGGGCTGATAGTCATTTCTGTCTCTCCGTCTACCTCTCTGTACGTCCGCACGATATCTCGAAAACGAACTGAACTGTAGCCTTGAAATTGAGTATGAAGCTTCTTTTGTATACAAGGAATACTGAGTTCAATATTGGTTTGGCTGAGCGTTAGGTAATATTTTTACATATTTTGTAATATGGGTAGACATTATGGCAATGAGAAAATAGCAGAGTAAATAAATTGGTTAATAACTACACCCATAAGACATTCTGCAGCCTAACTATCTCAATACACACACCATGATTTTTTAGTGTAGGCATGGTATGTAGACTTTAATTATTTAAACAATCGTATGCAATCAAATTGAATAAAAACATTTTAACGTAACACATGGCAAAATATCTGTAAAACATTTTGTTTGTAGACTTGGTGTTTATTGTGTATTTTTTGTATCGAGAGTGAAATATGTTATTACCAAAAAGGTAGGCCTCCTTATTTGTATTATTCACTGCATGGTGCTAGTTATATTTATACTAGGTTTGTTTACAAAGCTATTAGGTTAGACACTTTAAGCTTAAGTTTGGAACACATATTTAGAAGCTTGAACAATGCTAGTTGTAATGTTTATTATTATTATTTTATGTATGCCTATCATGAGCAGTATTATATTAATGTACAATATTTATACTGAAGTTAGTTGCCTGGTTGATATATAGGCCTAGTAGGCCTGTTATATGTAGTATTATGTGGTTATTACTGAATAAGCCTTATACTGTTAAATTATATTTTCTATCCATTTTCTCCAAAAGTGCTCTATGTCTAACATGAATAAGTGTTAATAAAGTACTTAATATATACATACCAGAATGTAAGAGGGCTTAGGTCAAAAACTACTACTTTTAGAACTAATGTTTTGGCTTGTGATTATCACATAATTGCATTGACAGAAACCTGGTTACTTCCTGAAATAAATAATGGAGAAATGTTTAATAATGAGTTTAGTATATTTTCGTAGAGATAGGGATAGGCTAGTGAGTGGAATGGGCAAGGGGGGAGGAGTTTTATTAGCTGTTAGGAATAATTGTTTACAGTCTGAGCATGTGTTAGTTGATAGGTCAGAAGAGATGATATGGGTTAAAGTTAGGGATGGGAAGGGGTTTACTTTATTGATTGGAGTAGTATACTTTAGGTGTAAACTCTAGTTTAGATGATTATATTAGGTTTTTTTTTTGAATTTTGTAGAAAGGTTATGTAGTACCCATAAATGTAGAATTTGCATTCTTTGGGATTTTTAACTTAAGAATACTTCCTCATGAAGATTTAGAAAAAGGTGACAGCATTTTTTTTAATGAGTTAAGTAATTTTATGAATTTGGGAAATTTGTCTATGCATAATTTTATACCTAATCACCAGGGCAGAACATTGGATCTTGTTATTTCAAATTGGCTGGAACTGGGTTTTGGCCTATCATTGTGACAGCCCCATTGTTAATGAGGACAATTACCACCCTGCTTTTATATTTGGAAGCTAGAATGGTGCATTATGGTTGGAATAAGTCAGGAAATAGTAATAAACAACAGCATTAGTAGTTATAATTTAAAAAAAACAAATTTTGTAGAGTTGTATCATGGTCTTAGAGCATTGATTGGTCCTTTTTTGGATAATATTAATGATCCTAATTTGGCTGTGGACTTATTTTACAAAGCAATTTATCAAGTTTTTGATAACTGTTGTCCAAAGAGGAACAAAGTGAAACGTGGATATCTCAGTATGGTATAGTAACCGAACTAATAAATATTATTAAATTAAAAATAAGAATTAGAAGGAAGTTAACACGTAACTTTAATGAGATAGATTTAAGAGAGAGTTCAAAAGATTAAGGAAAGATATTAAATGTAGAATAAAATTGGATTATTATATTTATTTAAATAGTGTTGAAAGTAGCATCAATAAAGATGTGAGAAAATTCTGGGATTTTATAAAGAATTCAAGGAATCATAAGAATGCTAAATAATCATATGTCAGATGGATGTCAGATTATTAAAGGGGATAGTAACGTAGCGGAAGCATTTGCTACATACTTTAAATCTACTTTCACTCCATCCTCTTTAACTGGAAAGTTCACTGACCCTGGAACTTGTCTATCCTCCCTAGCCTTAGTTATTGATAAGATATTTGAGGGTGATGTAAGTGATGCTATTAAATACCTTAGTTGTAAACGATCTGCTGGCCCAGATAAAATCCCATCATATATTTATAGGGGTTGTAGTGTAATATTTGTGAAACCACTTTTGTGTAATTTTTAACATTTGTTTAATTAATTGTTGTTTTCCTGATTTGTTTAAATTAACTCGAGTAACACCTATTTTTTAAAAGTGGAAATTCCAAGCTTGTACAGAGTTATCGCCCAGTTGCAATTTTATCAACTCCTGCAAAAAATATTTTGAGATTATTATTTTGTAAAAAAATTGTAAATTTTATGACACCATTGATGTTCTGATAGGCAGCATGGGTTTCAAGCTAAGAAATCAATTGTTACAAATTTGTTAAATTTTACGGAATATGTCTTATTTCAAATGGATAATAAAACTCCTCAGGTAGATGTAATATTTACAGATTTAACTAAGGCGTTTGATAGAGTAGATCACAGTTTAATTTTAAGTAAAATGCATAATTTTAGGTTTCTCGTCTAAGTTGGTAAATTTTTTTTCTTCTTATTTTTCTAATAGGTTACAATATGTTTCTTATATGGGGCACAACAATTCTAGTCAATATTTAGTAACTTCAGGGGTTCCTCAGGGGTCAAACTTGGGCCCAGTACAATTTTTAATATTTGTTTATCAATGATATTGTTAACTGCACAAAAAATTCACAAATTTTACTGTACTCAGATGGACCTTAAACTTATAAAGTAGTCAATAGCCCTCAGGATTCCAACGCAATTACAGGGGGATTTGGATGCAATTGTAGATTGGACTAGTAAATATAAGATCTTTTTTTAATAAGTAAGTGCAAAGTAATGTCATTCACAAGGAAAAAGATATCAATTTCGAATAACTAATGCCATAAATGGTAGTAATCTGGAAAGGGTATTTGAATTTAAGGATTTAGGCGTAATTTTGGATCCTACTTTAACTTTCAATCCTCATATCTCATCTATTGTAAATAAGCCCCTACAAAAACTTGGGATTTATTATTAGACAGTCTTCAAATTTTCATTCAATTTCAACCTTAAAAACATTGTATATATCACTTGTCCGATCAAATTTAGAATTTGCCAATATAGTATGGAATCCTTATTTTGCTAATCGCATTAATTTTAATTGAAAAAGGTACAAAAAAGGTTTTTTACGATATTTATATTTTAAAGAAACTGGTCACTTTACCTTCGATATTTCATATAATCAACTTTTAAAGCATTTTTGAAATGGAAAAGTCTTCAAAAACGTAGAAAATTAGCGAATTTAACTTTTTCTTTTTAAATTGCTGAGAGGTGAAGTAATGGATTAATTTTGCTTGTTCAAAAATTAATTTTTACACTCCATCATTTTATAATAGATCCCAAAATTTGTTTCACATTAATTTTTCTCGTACAATGGCACATTTTTCATCACCTTTGAATACAATGTGATGAGATTGCATAATTCTTTGCCTGGGGAGGTTGATATATTTTTACATAGTATTAATCAATACAAAAGACTTTGTCAGAGGGATATAAACTGAGCTAGACTATCTAATACCTTACAAACACACATTTAACAAATTACTACACTACCAATATTTTTATTAAGATGTTTTATACGTGATTAAAAACGCGCGCGCGCGCGCGCGCACACACACACACACACACACACACACACACACACACACACACACACACACACAACACACACACACACACACACACACACACACACCACACACGTTCTTTTTGTTTATGGCTTATCTTGAGCTTTGTTAATATTTATGATTATTTATTATTGTTGTTATTTTGTTTATAATTTTATTATAGTTACGTTGTTATATCTATATATATGTATCTGTTATTTATCTTTAGGCTTAATTATCTATTTAATGGAACTAATTTTGGTGGAACACTGGACTGGATTGAATTTATTTGAATGTGTAAATATTATTGCATGTCATCTTGATTTAAACATGCACAATGTAATTGGGTATGTAAACCTGTATTGTTGCATGTAAATAAAATAAAAAAAAAAATAAATAAAAAAAAAAAAATAAAATTATACAAGAATGAGTTCTGTTATGCGATTTTGGTATCAACTTCATTTCTGCATGATTGAATGTATGACTTGTCCGCAGGACATCTAGAAGTCGAAATAAGCTGTAGAATTCAAATTTTGCTTGCAATGTTAGCAAAGCCTGTTACGACACGTGGTGTGGCGTATTTCTACGTTGTACATTGTACGCTCGTATATATTAAAACTCTATTAAGTGTACTGCGATCAATTAGTATTTATGTTAATCTCTGTTAATTTAATAAATATTGAATTAAATCGAAATTTACAAGATGTTTTATTGTTGCGTTATATGAAATTAAACGTTGTTCATTTTTTATATAACATATAGCAAAGGTAATTTTTTCAGTCCAATTAAAGCGATGACGATCAGTTAGTAATTAATCCAACTAAGAGTTGGCAGACTGGGACAAAGCACTGAAATGGAGTTTTCTCTCATCACCAGTTTCAGAGAGGCACCAAGCTCGTTGACCCAAGTTTTTAATCAATCAACGTATTTTTCAAATTGTTGCTTGACGTGATTAATATTTGTTTTTGTTGACATTAATATACATTTAGATTTCAACTTAGGTATGTAATATAATACATATACTAATATAAGCTTCCAGTAGTTTCTTTCATATATCGAAATGTGCAATTATAAAAACTTTAAGTATTTTATACTAAGGAGTTTAAAAGTTTAAATTTACTTGCCAAATTTATCAATATATCTGAAGACAACAAGCGAATCAAGTAATATATCTTTTTATTAGAAAGTCAACTTGTTGATAAGTTTATTTCTCATAAACCTTCTTCTTGGTTAGTATTCATCGCAGTAAATCACTGGTTTTAGCCTCCATCACAGGAAAAAGTATTATTTGGATAAAAATTAATAAAATTACGATACCAAGAAAATACCAAAAAACCAACAATTGAAATCCCATTTAAATATATATATATATATATATATATATATATATATATATATATATACACACACACACACACAACTTTTTATATTTTCAATAATTTAATTTTAATGACAGAGTTAAAAACAAAGTTGATGTATTTAAGTTAAAAAAATTAGATATTAATTTTTTTCAATATCTATAATAGTATACAATAGTTATGATTAAGTATTTAGTAGTTTATGACGAAAATAACTGCACTTAACTGTTACAAACTCATGATTATTGAGTCAGTCAAAGTGTTATCGAGTTTTTATTTATTCAAAGAGTTCCCAATGACTGCCCTGATGGAAGCTTATGCTTACGTTGCTAAGTTTCCAGTAAACGCGAGCGTAACTTTGGGAACTTCAATAATCTTGTAAGCTAAGTAAATTTGTAGAAATTACTGACTTAAGATTTCTAATGGTGTTAGATCTAAGAAAAAGATTGTCACGCCCAAGTAACTGCTATAAATTTTGTTACTATTTACAAGCTCAGTTTCGGTGTTATTCTACCACTTCCAGAGGATACTGGATAAAGATATGACTTTTACCGTTAATAAAATGGAAGAGAAAATATATAATGGAGGGACTTAAAAAAAAAAAAAAAAAAACAATCTTGAGGTATAAAATTGCTAAATCTTTTGTTCTTTACCCGAATATAGTAACTACGAGTGGTTTCTACGTCCCAATATAGATTTGTATGACTCAAAACCTTGAGTTCATTTTGCTTTCCACAAATATTCAAGTAGAAGATACGTGATTGAATTGGTGTAGACTTACATATACTTATATCAAACTTGTTTACCTATTTGGTAAAAAATGACATTTTGATAGATCAAAATAATTGACATCCACATCCCAAAAATAATAATGAAATAGTACCTTACATTTTTTTAACTTAACTAAAACATAAAAAGAGAGTTTAAAAGTACACAACTAGTGATGTACACAAAGTAAAAACTATATATTATTACAATAGAACACCATGTTTCAAACTTTTTACTATATCCTCTATTTTTGGTGACAAAGACAAAATTTAAAACATTTTTGAACATACCAATGTATGGTGCTAAATATTATTTGTGCTTTTTTGAATCTTGTTTCAAAATTTAGAATGTGAAGAAGAAGGATATATTCAAATTCACGAAATTTAGTGGTCTATTCTATTAATATATTTTATAATGCTGACAACAGTGCGCAGTCCTGTTTTTTAATCATCTATCGTTAAGAGTAAATTTTAAAGAAACAATATAGTGTGTAAGAAAATTATTAATATATTCTTTTTCAATTCTGAAGCCCCCTTCATCTTTGATATGTAGCTTCTAGATGCCTATAACATTATATTACTATTTGAATGTGATGTGACATAATAAAAATTTTTCATAACTGATGCAAAACAGCTGATACCTGTCAACTGACAAAATTTTTGTTGCTCCCAGCTTTTGCAAGCATACGTATCGTGCTCGCTTGTTCGTTGACAGATTTCGTTGCAAAAGGTACCGTTGGAAGTTTTATAAAAAATAATAAATAGTTCAACTTATGTGGAGTTTTGATAAATATGCTGTTTCTTTTTTTTAATTTGACTTTAAAAATATTCAACAGGAGCCATTTTGTTCATGTTATCAAACCGCACATTTATTTTCTCTTACAGTTCTCTCTTATGTATTACGAAATTTGTGCAAAGTTTACTATATGTAGCTTTAATAGTTCTAGAGATATTAACTTTATAAATAACAAATACAAATTGGTGGCTAGTGGCTAAACGAAACATTTCTCGATCTATGTTTATACGTTGTTAAAAATAATGTGTGCTTCATACAGAAGTTTGTAACACTGGTTTGTGAACACTCTGTATATCTGTGTGTACGACCGAGAGGAGCTTGTCACTGCTTGCTCTGTTCATGTCGCGACTTGCTGCCCCCCACTCCACACATATTACTGCACTGTCACTGCCAGTCTTCCAGTTGAGTACGAACAGTGAAGGTGAGTGATTTAGTTTTGTTTATCGTGTGAGAATCACTGTACGTTTTGTTCTATTTTTAATAGTAAGCGAATATTTTTGCATAATAGGTCTTATATGGATAACCTTGATGGAAACGAGCAATTAGCAGAAAAAAGAAATTTTAAAGCAAACTGCATAAAATCGTTATATATTTTAACATGTGCCTTATTAACACATGTGGCCTAAATATCTCAACACGTCCAATATCATTTAATGGTAACTTGGTGTTTATGCATTTATTATTAAAACACTAATAAGAAACCCATTTTAATGTGATTGTATCATATGGCAAGAAATCTCGAGTTCCGGAACTTCTCGGAAAGTCTACGAAACTTTATTCATTCTTGTACATAGAAAAGAATGGGTTTTTAAGAAACCATGGAATTTGGCTGAGCTCATAACAGAACTAGTTATTTGAAACACTTCACGTCATAATTCACTAAATTATAACTAAAAAAATCACAGTTTCCTGTTATCTTTTGCTCTAATGGTTTATGATATTTAATTTGAAATGCTTAGTTGGCACTGTGCATATGAACGAATACATACATGTGTTCTTAATTACTGATGAGAAAAATCACATCTTAATTACTAGTACATACGTTATTTTAATTTTCTAGTAAATTTTCGACGGCTGAATTAATTATCAATATTCTCAGAGAAAATAACATACACCCACAGTCTCGGATCTGTGTAGGTGGCATTACCGACCTCAAAGGTTATCGGTTTCTGTAGCCCCGGTAGGCTTCTCATGCCGCCTCGCCCATTAAACTATACCGTAAAAGCACTGGCCTTCCACTATATAATGTATAGATTTTTTTCTCTAATTCATCTGTTTAAAAATTGGCATAGTCCTCATTCGTCCATGAAATACAACCAAAGTTATACGCACCATTGTCATGTTAATAGCTATATAATAATAGATGACATAGTAAGGAGGAGAATTAGTTATAAATTAAAGGCCGGTATCGACAGTGCGAGGCTGCTCGCTGCAAATGGCTCTTGGCGAATGCTCGGCTTTGCCTCGGACTGTGGATACCGGGGTTGCTCGCTATGAGGCGTTCGCGTCACACAATGTGAGGTGAGCCGTGTGCTTGTCGGTTTTAGAGCAGTGCTCAAAGGACAAGACACAAGACAGACACCGTACAAGACACAATTCTGCACTGCAAACCAACAAACCTCCACAACGAAACTGTCATCATGGATAATTATGAAATGATCAGACAATTAGGCTCTATCAATGTAATTAAATGTTCAAATCTTGCTTGGACATTCGCAAGAAATTTGGCACGTCTTCTTCGAACCTAGGAGTCTGTTCACATATTTGAACCGATTTCGATAAATTTTTTTGACCCACCAACGGGGTTTACGTAGCTTTTTCTGTAGTTTTTTCCTGATAGTCGTCGCCATCACAATAAAAACAGCGGCAGCAACTTGCGCATTTCTAAAAAAAACAAATTGTCCTGACTGTCTTCACTACGAATGCGAGTGGTTCGCGTGCTCGCAGTGAGCATTCGTGGTTACAAACTAGCTGCTAGCTGAAAAGCTCACCCTGAGGCAGATGGCACGAAGCATTGGCAGCGAGCAGCCTCGCACTGTCGATACCGGCCTTAATTCTTATCCAATTTATAGTACAGTAGCGTCCTTGCTGCGAGTTAATAATCTGACGACGTCATCAATGAATGTTAATGACGCTAAATGTGTTACTAAGCGTGAGAATACACAATCTGAAAGTATATAATATATATAAATGCAATTTTTAGCACTTAATAAATATTGTTTAGAGTTTTAGACATTAGCATTTTCCTCCTTATATATAGACTGTTTATATACTCTACTTTAACATTTATATCTAAGTTTAATTTGTCTTTATAAGTTAGGAAATACATTTTCAGTAAAAATAACAATATATGTAAAAAAGAATTTAAATTATGAGACAATATTAAGTTACGGATATTTCATTACACACACACACACACACACACACACACACAGAGAGAGAGAGAGAGAGCGAGAGAGAGAGAGAGAGAGAGAGAGAGAGAGAGAGAGAGAGAGAGAGAGAGAGAGAGAGAGAGAGAGAGAGAGAGAGAGAGAGAGAGAGAGAGAGAGAGAGAGAGAGAGAGAGAGAGAGGAGAGAGAGGAGAGAGAGAGAGAGAGAGAGAGAGGAGAGAGAGAGAGAGAGAGAGAGAGAGAGAGAGAGAGAGAGAGAGAGAGAGAGAGAGAGAGAGAGAGAGAGAGGAGAGAGAGAGAGAGAGAGAGAGAGAGAGAGAGGAGAGAGAGAGAGAGAGAGAGAGAGAGAGGAGAGAGAGAGAGAGAGAGAGAGAGAGAGAGAGAGAGAGAGAGAGAGAGAGAGAGAGAGAGAGAGAGAGAGAGAGAGACACACAGAGACACACGCACACACAATGATTATATATATATAAAGCAAGAGGATAATTATGTAAATGTTCCAATAAAATATATAATCATTGAACTAGACTATTAATCATACAAATATCGTCCTGTAACTAGATTACTTAAGTTGCACCACGTCGCGCCACGCCGTTCAGTTCTATACAAGCGTTAAATACTATGTTAAATATGTATTTACATTCGACTATATCATCACCTTGTTCGCCAATGATTAACCAGAAGTCTATACAAGGTGAATTAACTTTTGGTTAAATTAAGGTTAATTAATACACATTACATAAAATTTAAAAAAAAATTAAAAAACATATACGACTCAATAAATAAATAAAAAACTACACGAAACAAAACGATCATATTAAGCACATGCAAAGGCTTAATGGTCAACAACTTATGATTAATAAACATTGATCAAATCAAGCTTATGATAATTCGCGACGTTTTAATTTTGCTGAACTAAGACAAAATGCCAGTAAAGTGTTTTATTATCCTAGAATTTATCCACAGTTTGGAGGCAATATCATGGAAAATGAAGTACAAATTTAATATTATATTATGATACTATTATTAAACGTATTTTCCTAAAGTGAACATACCATTTAGTTTTAATGTAAATGTGGTAACGAGATAAAGTACGTGGTGGAGGAGAAATGCAGAATGAGACATGTAAGTGTCTGATCCATAATTCACCGTATACACGGTTTAAAGCTTATAACTCACGACTGGCACAGATAGTAACATCAGGGGTTGGCTGGCTTGTTACAGCTGATTTACTATTGTATCTGTATCTGATACTGGGTTCTACACCACTCATAGCCCATTCAGCACTCGTGTTTATTGAGAGACGAGATTGGTGGTTGCAAATATTGTATGGTACATATCTAGAGTTCTTCATGTTTAGTGGCTTCAATGAAGAATACAGAATAATATTTTTAAGATACAATTTTAACGTAACTGTTCAAGGAGTACAATATTACTTATGAAACTTTTTAAGTGCGGTAAGTATATTTTGGACTTCTTGCCAATGAAGCGTGTAACAGAGTGGTTAGTTTCAAGCTGGAGAAGAGCTTTTAACGTTTGCTGTTCGTTACGCCACTGCCTGTCCATTAATGGTCAAAGCTCGCTCAGTTGAACGTTTCAGGGAAATGGTCGGCACCACCAAACCATGCATTAAGTGAATTCCATACGAGCGTAGTGTGAGTACAATTTTTGTACAGTAGTAATTATTTTGCTCAAAGTAAAATTATTTATTTGAAAACAAATCACGTATTTGTACAATAGACGATTATCATGCACATCTATCTCTATAATAAAAGTGAAGACTCATAACATTTATGTTACGTAAGATAAATATATTGCTATTTCAGTATTAAATATTATATAAAAATCTATATTTGGTAGCAAACTTGTTGTTTTGACTTCAATTAACACAGAGATTGTGAGTTACAAATCCAAAAAGGCATTTAATTTATTCGTTATACTCGCTATTAACTTGTTACTTTATGGACCTCATGAATTATACTACAGGATCTCGAAAACTACCAAAGTGGAAAGGTATTTCCAAGGTCAGAGCAAGAGATATTATAAATTATCTCGTTTTGTAGATACTGATCTCGAGTCAAAAATCTCTCTCGCACAATATAATCATTGACAACCCTTGCTGGACGTTGCAAAGTTGGGAATTATTCTTAAGGAGTAATTAACCTTCTTCTATAGACGCGTATTTTAAAAACCCTATTTTTAAGTGTAAGGCGTATACCAACTCGAATACTTCCAAGCTCAAACATTTAATTTGAATACATTTTATATTGTCGTGTATCGAAATGTGACAAGAGCAAATCTTTATAAATGTTATAGAATACAATATAAGTAAAGTGAACTTCTCTTCTAAGGTATCATTTAAGTGTTTTGGTTCATAATGACAAAAAACACAAGTAATCAAGCACAAAATAAAAATGCAATATGCTTTATTAATTGCCTAGGAGTAGTAAAAATAATTTATTATGTATGGCCTTGGGGACGTTAAAGTACACTTGGGATAGGAGAGATTCGAAAATAGACGGCGACTATTTTTCCTGACCAAGTGATGTCTGTGGTATTAGGTTCATCCTGATGTGAAGTACACTGAAATGCTGACGGAAAGCTTATATTGCGAGCTCGCTACCTTATCAGTATTCCGGCAACACCAACCGCTGTCTGCGAGCGTTCATGCGGAACCAACCCTCTGCCTCTTTCTCCTCATCTGTACCTGGGCCATAAAATGACTTCTGTTTCATTAATCTAATACAGTGAAGCAAGTATTGTAGTAAAATTTTTTTACTAGTATCAACGGAGGGATTTCAATAATTCACTTCAAAAATTTAAAATTCATCTTAACCGAAAATTACCAAAAAAGTTATGTCGATACAACATATACTGGAAATACAATATTGATCAAATAAAAACATTTTTTTAGTAAGTGCTCATCTAGCATGCAATGGAAGTAGAATTTCTTCAAACTCTTTAGGGGCATGCTAATTAATTAGTGTTTCTATTAAAAAGGCTGTATAATTAATCAAGTTTGTAAAAATTCCTGGTATTCTGAAAGTTTTTCTAAAAGATAGGTTGAAAAGTTATTCATCTCACAAGTTAACTAAATTGGGAGTAATAACAGTTTTACCCTATCATTTGTTCAATCCTGAATATTCGTCTAATAATATTTACCTTCCTCGGCCCTTACTAATGTCAATAATGTAACATATTACAAAATCCCAAGCCCAACCCGTGTTTTTGCGCCAGGTCCGGAAGCGCTAGATGACCGACTTCATCGGACTTCCTTTTGAATGGCCTCCAGACTATCAGAGATAGATAATGTTTATTGAGTTAAAATTCCCGTTTTTATAAAGGATTCTCTGTGACGTGTCTCAAAGCATTCCTGAGAACCTTTGAGAGCAATTTGAAGCATTTCCGTCTCTGAACCCATTTCAACTCAACTCATCAGAAAAGCTCAAACATTGGTTGCACGCGTGCACGCCTGTTTTAAGTTCCAGAGACTCATTTATTTTGATTAACACATTTTACAAAATTTACATGAAAGCAATGAATATTTGTAATAAGATATAAGATATATATAGTAATGGTGGTAATAACATTAGGAAACTCTGACAATAACAATATCATTAAGTGAACAAGAAAGTAGCAACAGCAAAGCAATAAAAAAAAATAAAAAGGGTGCAACATAGTAAGTATTGGCAATACAAGGAATGGCAGTAAGGTAACTAACAATACACCAAATAACAAAACAAGCAGTATGAGAATGGGGAGCGCTCGCGTAGTGTAATTGTGTGCTCCCACCACTGTCTATCTTGACGAGCAGGCAGGTAGTCTCAGCACAGTATAATTGTGTGTTATCGCCTTATACTAGATAAAATTATGATACGAACAAAATGTAATGTTTCTCTGGACATGTCTGAAACATTTCACCGGAAGAAATGATGTAATTATGATTCTCATCGTCCATCATGGTGGCAAAATGTTTTAGACACAATTCAACTATGTGCACTCGCCGTATCTCTGTGCGAAAGAATTGTATACATACAGTGCAGTTTAGGATTTCCGTCATATTCTAGGTAAGAGGATTATCTCAACACAGGGAAGCTATGCGCTCTCGTCGTCCATGTATACAAAAACATTGTTTAAATACAATATAATTGTGTTTCCACATCATATTCAATTTAGAAGAGTAAACTACACACAGGGAAACTATGTGCCCTCGTCATCTATGTAAACCGAAACATTGTTTAAATACAGTATAGTTGTGTTTTCCCGCCATATTCAATTTAGAAGAGTAAACTACACACAGGGAAACTATGTGCTCTCGTCATCTATGTAAACCGAAACATTGTTTAAATACAGTATAGTTGTGTTTTCCCGCCATATTTAATTTAGAAGAGTAAACTACACACAGGGAAACTATGTGCTCTCGTCATCTATGTAAACCGAAAAATTGTTTGAATACAGTATAGTTGTGTTTTCCCGCCATATTCAATTTAGAAGAGTAAACTACACACAGGGAAACTATGTGCCCTCGTCATCTATGTAAACCGAAACATTGTTTAAATACAGTATAGTTGTGTTTTCCCGCCATATTCAATTTAGAAGAGTAAACTACACACAGGGAAACTATGTGCTCTCGTCATCTATGTAAACCGAAACATTGTTTAAATACAGTATAGTTGTGTTTTCCCGCCATATTCAATTTAGAAGAGTAAACTACACACAGGGAAACTATGTGCTCTCGTCATCTATGTAAACCGAAACATTGTTTAAATACAGTACAGTTGTGTTTTCCCGCCATATTCAATTTAGAAGAGTAAACTACACACAGGGAAACTATGTGCTCTCGTCATCTATGTAAACCGAAACATTGTTTAAATACAGTATAGTTGTGTTTTCCCGCCATATTCAATTTAGAAGAGTAAACTACACACAGGGAAACTATGTGCTCTCGTCATCTATGTAAACCGAAACATTGTTTAAATACAGTATAGTTGTGTTTTCCCGCCATATTCAATTTAGAAGAGTAAACTACACACAGGGAAACTATGTGCTCTCGTCATCTATGTAAACCGAAACATTGTTTAAATACAGTATAGTTGTGTTTTCCCGCCATATTCAATTTAGAAGAGTAAACTACACACAGGGAAACTATGTGCTCTCGTCATCTATGTAAACCGAAAAATTGTTTGAATACAGTATAGTTGTGTTTTCCCGCCATATTCAATTTAGAAGAGTAAACTACACAGGGAAACTATGTGCTCTCGTCATCTATGTAAACCGAAACATTGTTTAAATACAGTATAGTTCTGTTTTCCCGCCATATTCAATTTAGAAGAGAAAACTACACACAGGGAAACTATGTGCCCTCGTCATCTATGTAAACCGAAACATTGTTTAAATACAGTATAGTTGTGTTTTCCCGCCATATTCAATTTAGAAGAGTAAACTACACACAGGGAAACTATGTGCTCTCGTCATCTATGTAAACCGAAACATTGTTTAAATACAGTATAGTTGTGTTTTCCCGCCATATTCAATTTAGAAGAGTAAACTACACACAGGGAAACTATGTGCTCTCGTCATCTATGTAAACCGAAACATTGTTTAAATACAGTATAGTTGTGTTTTCCCGCCATATTCCAGTTAAAAGAGAGGAGCCTCGTTATTGTGGTGGAACCACAGATAATGCACGATTAAACTATGGAATACTATTTTAAAAGTTATGTTCTGTTCTTGTAATTGAATAGTGGTTTTGATAATTATATTGTTGTTTACCTTCTACTCGCAGTAACACAAACCTCCAAAAATTTTCTATGAATTGTTATGGTACTTCTAGTTTATTAAACTGGATATTTTATCTCATATGGCTCATTATAACAGACAAGTAAAATGTAACATCTACATGAGTGATATTTTAGTTGTGCTATCATTTAGGAAATTTCCAAGTGTTGTATATTTTAATGATTATCACATTACTGGATTTGAAATGAAACTGTAGAGAATATTAGGGCATATAAATGAGCAAATATGGAGGATAGTGTAGTTATCAACATATATTATATAGCAGGTCTTGTAATTGTTTCACACCACTACGTCACAATGCGGTTATTACCAATAATTGGTTTTCTAGTTTCAGAAATCAGACTTTAAACACAGCAAAGTGTCTTAGGTTTGGGTCTAGACATAAACATTATATGATTTAATTTCAATTACGAAAATATCCGGGAGCCCTTCAACTTAATTTCTAGCAATAAATCTCTAGCTAAGGAGTGCAATGGTAAACTACAGAGAAGTTGGAGCTATGAAATATTCTAACAATAACTTGCTCTCACGTTTTTTGAGAAACATTTTGAGACAATGCATATCGTTCCTTAATCAGGATGACATACTTGAGTACCTCAGCAGGTGGGAATTTGCTGTAATGTAATTTGGCGCAATAATTGTAGCTTTTTTATATAAACGAGGGCCAGATTTCCTGGGCTTGGTAATTGCCTCTCAGGTTTATTGTGTACTCTCTTCCAAGTTTAACCTGTGTTATATTTTAGGCCTTTACAAACCTAAGATCTTATGTACAATGCCTACCTCCTCCAATTTCTCTTCAGTATGCCAAAGAAAACCAAGGGAGCTTGAGCATTTGCCCTGTAACACCGGACATTCACATATGACGTGTCAGCTGTCTCATCATCCTCGCCACATTTACTGCACAGGGTTTCCTGAACATGAATGCCTATTCTGTTTAGGTGGCTTCGGAATATCCAATGTTCTTTAAAAAACCAGCCATCTTACGGATTTCTTTTGTACTCATGCTACGGGCATCTGCTGCAATGTACCTTGATAGCACATCGAGCAAAAAGTTTTCATGGACGTTCCCCACAGTCATTTCTCAATGCCTGTGATGTTTGTAAACCAGATCTAACCGATCTCCGTGCTAAGTTATAAGAAAATCCACAAGTTTGTTAAGGCCCAAAGAGAGCTCAAAGGTTAGCGTAAAGCAGTGAATTCTGCCTGGAAAACAGTTGCCAGTTTGCCAAAGAAAAAGCTAGAGCTACCTCTAAATCTAACTCTTCAAACTTCCGCCTCAGCACCCTTCACAATTCTCAACCCGTCCGTGTGACAGATTAGGGCCTCATTTTTAAGCAGGCTCTCCGTTGACAGTTCATGTCTTTCTATGATGTCGACCAGAAATGGGGTTTCCCAATCCATAACATTTAACATTCTGTCACACATCATATCTAGAATGTCCAGTTTTAGAATGTAAGAGATCTTGTAGTGCTTGTTAGAAAAGTGATAATGTCAGTTCCCAAAGCACATCAGTATGTTTACAACCATCCAAGTCTATTCTAAGACAATTATGTCAAGAAGTTGGACGTTTAGTACGACATCTATAGCAACAGTCGGTGTGCTTTTCATGGCGCCAATTGGCACCAAGGAAGCTAACCGTTGAACTCTTGACAGGCTTTCATCGGCATCCATCAGTTGCACTTGCAGCCACCATAGTAATTAGCCATGCCATCATCGGTCTTACGACACTGGTGTATAATCATTGGGATATACTGAGTCTAATTCCTCATGTGCATCCTAATTCACGTCTAAACATCATCAATGCCGTCTGAGATCGACTAAATATGTATTTCATATGACTGTTCCAGGTGGGTTTATCGTCCAGTTTGACTCCTAGATACTGGAACTCCCTGCTTACCTGTGTCTGACACCCACAGAGATCTGGATGTTTTATTTTCAGCTTCCTCTTATTGGTGAATGGTATAATGACGATTGTTAAAGGAGTAACTGCTAGTCCTTCGCCATCCATTGTTCCACAATGAGCACTGCCCTATTCATCATTTCCAAGTGACCTCTGATGAAAATGAAAACTTCATCTGCGTAACACTGAGCATACATACTCTGTTCGACGAGTCCAGAGTAAGTCATCAGAACTATATTCCATGTGAAAGTTGACAATACCACACGTTGTAGACATCCATACTGCGTTTTGACCTCTTTTTAACACCACACAGAAATGCCTGTGCTCATTTTCAACTGAGCACGTGTACCCATTTAACAACAGTTTTCTCAGTACCACTGGTTGTAAACTTATACACTATTGAGTGAATACTCATGCTATAAAATGCACCTTCTATATACAGGAACATTGTTAATGCGATTTTCTTTTGTAAAAAACATGCTCAATATTGCCAACCAAACGTATTAGGGCTGTTTCACAAGATTTAATTTTCTGATAGGTATGTTGGTTTAAGTATAATAGACGATTGATGAGAACTGTATCCGTTAGATGCCTATCCAGAACCTTCTCCGTAGTCTTGAAGAAGACACATGGATGACCTGTATAGGTCTATAAGCTTTTGAAACATCACAGGAGGACTTACCTGGCTTCCGGATAAAAATAAATCTAAAGGTCCTCCAAGATGAAGGGATGACTCCTGTCGTTAGCTTCGAGCTAGGACTTCTTGCAGTTTTGCCCTGTCA
This sequence comes from Homalodisca vitripennis, assembly GCF_021130785.1. NCBI lineage: Eukaryota > Metazoa > Arthropoda > Insecta > Hemiptera > Cicadellidae > Homalodisca > Homalodisca vitripennis. Next base: position 35,466,243 of record NC_060210.1, read on the forward strand.
GGTATCTTATTAATACTCTGACATAATAGCAAAATTTAGTGGAGGTAACGTACTCTGGACAAAGGGGATGAGTCGCAACGCTGATCTCCTATAGGACACCTGAGACCAAAACTTAACAAAATAAAAATTTGATAACCCCTATCAGGGAGTTCGGATCACTCAAGATAGCTTTTTAGCTCATAAATTAAAAAAAAACAGTAGAATAATAATTTCACACTATATTTTAAACAGATATCGCAACGTATTCAAGCAGGAGTTATTTTTATAAAATGATTTTCACCATTCCGACAGAGAGGGCAGCAATATAAATTATTATACCAACAAACATTTCATTCTCAAAATCCTTGCATGTCTGTACATCTGTACAGAAAATAAATTAAAAGAAAGGGCCTAGAGACTTAGTACTTCGTCAGAGCTGGAAATTATTGATTTTAGGATCAACAAGTCAAATGGCAGCACAGTTGTAAGTAATCCGTAATGGTTATACCGTAAAGACTATTAGTTCTGTTAATACTCCGTTGCATCGCTTGTTGAGGATTTTTAACTGCATAAAATTATAATCGCAGTTAGGTAATAAAAACACCAAAATACACATGTAAGTAATTTATACATACTCGTGTAGACAAAGTCTTTAGCAGGAAAAATGCAAGGTTCGGTAAACTATATATTAATTGTATTTAATTTTCTTCTTAGTAGTTTGAAGTTTAAACGAAAACAGAAAATCCAGTGCTCATGTTTTAATTTTCGAGTTCACAGAACCCTTCATCAGAAATTAATATGATGAATATTAATATATATTTATATATCTTTTAATATCAATATTAAAAGGATTATTACCAATGGTATTGTTTTTAGATGCTCTAATATTGTCTATTCACAAGATATTTTGGATACTCCCTTTCAAAAAGTCCAAGGTTTTTAATTCTTCGTTTGGGTTCTGTTAATATGTTTTATTAATTCAGTGTGTTTCTGGTGAAGGATTCTGATAACCCGAAAATTATAACATGAGCACTGGTTTTGCTGTTTTTGTTTAAATTTGAAACTGCTAAGAAGAGTATTGAAGCAAATTTGTATTTAATTTTGTAAGACATTGAAACACAATAGTCCAGTTGTTATAAAAACTTTCACATTTCACTTACTTTCACATTTCACTTACAAGAATAATGTTTCATAGAACGATGATAAATAGTACAAGCACACGCACATTACAGTGTTAACAATGAAATACAGAGTAGGATATTTTGCAGAGCTTATTACATAGCCTGTTCTTGTTGCTTTTTTACGGACCTGATAAAGCGTGCTGTTGTACCACTGTGCATATTAACTATGTGTCAGGCAGTGGGAGTGATTACTCTGGAGTGCGTTTCTGTGTTTCTTTACGTACAAACTAATTATGTAAACATGAAATGCGCTAAAATTCGGAAAATATTTCCCTGTTTACACCGCACCGAAATATTGAGGGTCTACACGACATATTGGCACTAGAGATTAAACTGAAACTGTCCATAATAACTATTAATCACTATAGGTGAATTGAAAGGGAAGGAGCTTTATTGTGATTGGGTAATCACAAGCAGCAACCTTTCCGACAGTTTCACACTATATCATTTATATATGTTTGTGTGTTCGTCCTTTATGGAATCATAAACTATTTAACCGATTATTACGAAAATTTGTATGTATATGTATTTTTCCACGAAGAAGATTTCTATGCCGTCTATGATGTAACTCGCCTCCAGGTGGCGTTGCCAAAGATAATAGTTTTCAAAGCGCCTGCACATTATAAACTACAATTACGAGACAGTTACGAATATTTAATAGCCACACACTTTCTGAAGGCGCTAATTTATTATGTATATTTGTCTTGAAGATAAATTTCTGGTTGAACTTAAAGCTTGAGTGTTAGACCACTTTATAATAAAACACATGTAAGTGTACAATGGCTATAAGCATATACAGATTTTCTTGATCGTGGCAACAAAGCAAACTCTACATCGACGTTGGAAATATAATTTACTTGAGCCAGAATTGCACATACACAGGTAACGCTTACGAAAAGCGTGCGAAGCCGCGGGAAACAGTTAGTTTGTTTATATTTTCGTTATATTGTTATTTAATTACGTTTAAAATAGCGTTTGCTTCAGTTTGTATATCTCAAAGTTGAGCTTTGTTTATTTATAATGGTAAGACACGATATTATTTTCTGTATAACAAAGCTGTTACTTTAATCAAACTTAAAATTTTTAATTTTACTCTAATTCTATAAAAAGTTCGAGTCGTGAACCTAAATAGTCAGATAATTGATTTTTTGTGAGATTTTAAATACAGTATATTTTGTTTGATTTTGGCTATACAACGGTTCGGTTGCTGCCCACACTTATGGCGTTGATAAGTAATAAAAATGTGCTTTCATTGGTTGTTTGTTAGCTAGAAAGATAACATCTCTCTGTGCCATTACGTAATTTTGAAAAAAGACCCAAGCTATTGACTTGAAAGATTTTATGATAATTTGTTTCTGTATAGCCAACACAGTTCGATGATGATGCAACGTCATTTGGCTGAGCGTTAACTAATGTTCTACGTTGATCTTAATGATTGCAATGAAAAAAAAATAGCAAAATAACAAACAGAGCGCACATGAGGTTTTAAAATGTAAAATTTTTTATAGAGTATCCATAGAGGAGAGTAGCCATAGTAGAAAGAGAGTGACAAAATTTGATTCAGCGCATTATTAAGTTGGTGTACAGTCCCTACCTAACACCAACTCTTATAATAATTTAGACACTGCTATGAAACATGACTCAATGAACAACAAAAAGTATCATGTGACAAAAAATCTCAAGATAAATTTAAACTCTAGACTAAATTTTGGATGAAATTTTGACATAGAAAAGATTGTGTTTTATAGTAGTACATGTCCAACCATGAAATCTGTCATTGCAGCTTATCCTTTGCTAGCCTAGCAAGGTTTTGACTGGAGGTGGGATATAAAAATGTCTTTTTTTGTATCCATAGATGGGGAGATTTTCAAACACCATCACTTATATTAGGAATTCGTGTGAAATGCCATTTAAAGGGGTTACAGTTGTTCCTTTAAAGAAACTACAAATAACATAAAATGCACTTTTAGTTGCCTCTCTTATAATAAAAGAGTATCAGACGAATGTCTATGACTTATTTTTACTTCCAGGTATTTAATAGTCTAGTTTATTATTAGCTATATTTTATTTTGCAACGCTGCCCACTTGATATAGTGGCGGCTTGAACACTAGGCGGTAATTGTCATAGTTTAAATGCTGCAGTCCATTTGATATTTATTGTATAAAATATAATTTATATATTACATGGTAAGTAGTCAACGGAACGTAATAAATGTACGTTATATTAAAGTATACTTGTAAAGCCACATGTCGTATATCAAGGAAAAGTAAACTGCAAGGAGCAAGGTAAAAGTTTGAAAAGTGCGACAAACAGTAAAGGATCAATAGTTTCTTTGTGATCCAGACACGACTGCAGCATTTTTCACGAAACGCCTTCCTTTTCATTGTCACATGTCTTCCGCTACATTATCTTCTTACTTTTGTAAGAAGCCTATAGCCTTTTCATGTTTTGTCCTCGGTTGTTGTTTTCTTTGTTAACAATAATACATTCAATATAGAATCTCAATAATCCATCAAGCCATCCTTAAAAACTCGTATATACCGCAAAATTGATGAAACAATTACGTAAGAATTATAATTTAAATATTTCTGAATATTTTTGAAATGAGATGCTTTTATTCCAGTAATTTATTTAAATTATTACAGTAATAGTACATTAATCTAGTTATCTAGTTCTCTTTTTTAGATTGCATAGCAGTATGACATGATGATTTTTTGTAAGTTGTAATTTGGTTTACTGGGAGATATTGGAAATTGAAAATGTATATAACTTATATATACATTTTTTGTTATTCAATGTTTATTGAAATTATATATATAACTATGTTGGCTATATCAGAGTAATGAACATTCCAATAGGAGCAACTCTTTTTCAGATTTCAGTCCGAAACATCATAAGATTTCTACAATGTAGATAAAATAGAGGCAAATTAACCCATAATATGTATTAACAAAACTTTGGTGTCCAGAGTTAAGGAAAGTAATTTGAAAATAAAAACTCAGAAATTGTTTTGCGTAATGATTCAATGTGATCAGCAAGCCTTAAATTTGCTACTTAGTAAATCAATACTTGGAATTTGCGAAAAATTACAAAATAGATTCTTTCAAGTTGACTTGATAAAAGCAACTTTGATGTCATATTTCATTAGTAATAGGTATATTTTAAATATCAGATAAACTGAGAAGAAGCAACCACAGACAACAATAACCGATCGGATGGTCCACTTATAACAGACAAGGGCTGTGAATGGCCAACATCAGCGGTGAGCGACGCGAGGGATGTTGTGGGTGCGGGGGGAGAGAGGTTATTGTCTTTATCTGGTATCAGATTGACACAGGGTTGTTATTGGCTGACTTTTTGTTAAATCCAATATCTGACGATGTTCCATTCATAATGCTATAGAGTTGATCTGGTTTGCCCTTCTCTTTGTTTGCCAAGTTTATTTAGGTTCTATAAAGTCTTTGTAATACGACATTTATTCGTTGTTATTGTACAGTGATTTGCTGCTATTATTTTTATGAATTTATTATTTAAATTAAACCCCTTTTAATGTGGTTGTAAAGCAAGCTATATACAACACACAAATGTTGTCCTCCACTTTTTGTATTCTAAAAGAAGCCACATAATAAATTGTTGTACTGTGATTAACTGTTCTTTTATATATTTTTAAAATAAAACCTTTCTTATGTAGTAGAAGAGTAAACTATATACAATAAGTACATGTTATCTTCTACGTTTTAGAGACAAAAAGAAGCCACATTATAAATTGTTTAAGGTATTACTGCGCAAGATCCTTCACAACAGAAGCGAGTTAATAATCTCCCTAGAGATTTTCAGCTACAATCATAATATTAGATGACATCTCGTTTCTTCTATGCGCAATCCGAGTTTGTGGATGTTTTCATGTAAGCTTCAAGCAATTTTCTCAGTTCGTTCAGTTTTATACTTCAAGTAATAAAATTCGTTTTGTTACTCTTGTTATGTCTCACAGAGCACATGTTGAATTTTATTTAAGCATACTGCGAACAATGATACACAAAATATTACCAATACATCGTTTACAAAAATAAAAATAGTAAAAAGGTTTATGTAAGATTTTTAAGAACGAGAAAAGCAATATTGCATGTTAGGTTTCAAGATTCTTTGAACATTTTTGTAGAAGTTAAAAATATTCTTTCATCGTGTTTATGTTATAAAAAACTATCATGATTTCAATAAACAGCCGATTTTTCAGGAATTTTTACCCAACAAAGAACCATTTGAGAATATTGGATTCCGCACCAGTGTTCGTGATAATTATCCTCAAAATAATAATTTTAGCTACGTTCAATAACTGGTTGCCTCGACAGAGGCCTCTATGAAAAGAACTAAAACGGCTCAATATACACCACTAGAATGTCAATTATACCACAGCAAAAGATATGCTCTCCTCTTTGACACACAGTAAGTTGTCTATTTTAGAGACTATAACGGTATTACAATATTCGTCAACTCTAGAAATAGCTTCTGTGCCGCAGTCCACTCAGATCCTAGTAGGCAACATCACTTATGTTACAATGTGACCACCTTCAGTTCAATAGTAACTTGATTCATGTTAGAGGCAGTTTCATACATAACAACGCAATTTTCACTGGACTTCCAAATGTCACCCTACTTTTGTATTCCGTATTCTTGTTGCTAATGAACTGATTAAATCTTGAGTAAACATATATAATTCTATAATAATCCTATCGGGAATTCTAATATAAGCAATGTTTGTATGTACTTGCGTAAAATTCGAACTCTAACTATTTAAACATTGTTACTACTCTAACCATCATTATTCCCGGGTTATTTACAAAGAAATTCTGTGAGAGGCTACACTTAAACTCGCAAATAACACATCTACAACGACGGTAGACGATGAATTCTCGAAAGTAAGAGTCCTGTCGAGCAATAAAGCAGGGATGGTCATTAGACGCCTAGTGATCCACATTACTTATTTAGAAACGCAGATATTGGCAAACGGTACAGAGTGATAAAGCGCTATAGGATTTCAAAAAGTTACCTATCTCATAATTAATTAATAAATACACTCTATTTTACCAGCCAATTAGGCAAGAATTGCCTTCATTTCATGTTTTTAATGAGGCTATAAATGGAAAGAATAAAATGCTGACTAAGAAATTTCAAATAGGATTTGAAAATACTTGAGCCTAGTTCGAGGATTTATCATGAAGCTATAGCGTACATTTTTGGGATTAGCTGGGCACATGGATACTATTTTCAGTGAAGCTGGGCTTTATTAAGATAGTCCTCAAAAGTATCTAACTGCTCTAAGTTGTCTCTACTGCCACTGTACACGATTGGAGCCAAGACTAGACTGCAAGTCTTGCAGCAGCGCTTCATTAGTCTTTTATCGGGTACAAGGTCCATTGTAGAGGTTCTTTGTGATCTCTATAAAATCAATATCTGAAGAACTATCACTTGCTTTGTAACGTGATCTGGTAGACGCACTATTGGTGTGAAATATTATAAATGGCCACGTGCAGTGCTCAGACCTCTAGCTGAGATTAAATTTAAAGCCCCTACCGCCTTCATAATGTGTGACCTTCTTAACCACGTGACAAATTTTGATTTCCACCGTTCTCTTGCAAGGTTTGTTAGCCTTGTAATCTGAGTTGCATATGAATGTAATCTCTTCTATGAATACCGCTATTGTTCAAAAAATAAAATTAGATTTTTAATAATGTTCCAAAAGTTAAAAAACAAATCAAAAAGGCAAAATATTTCCAATTAAAGCTAATATAATACTGTAATACTGAAAACTGACAAGAAAAAGAAAAGTGTTATCCAATATGCAATATGTACAGGTAAAAAATTAAACTAATATTGAACTTAGTGTGAACAGTTCGCTTTGAATGATCTCCGTAAAAACCGAGGGATCACCAAGGTATTAATTGCAATGTAGCTTTCCGTCGGTTGCACCTAACTGATTTGAAACTCTTGAAAAAGCAGAGGTCAGGATATTAAACGCATGCGTAAATCTACCCAGTAGTCTATGTACGCGTATCACGTAACATTATTTTCAACTGTTCTATTCTTGATGTAGTCAATGAAATAGATTATTGTTTGGAGTAGAAGCATCCAACTTTTTGATCTGACATGTACCGATATTATTATTTCTATCTGTACCTACTTCTAGTAATGATTGTAGGCATACCTCTTAACACTATGTCCTATTCTTGAGTTCACCAATTCAATATGGTTTGGGAAAACGCTTTATGATAACACCTTTTTATAAGTTTTGTTAACGTAAACCCACTCTTTGGTTATTAGCAATCATACCATTCTTGAAGTAATTAGATAATTATTGTTATGAATAAAACTAATTTAATGTTTTTTATGATGTTACTATTACATATAAATAAATCATTATGACAAATATTATTTAGTTATATTAAGAAACATTTATTTGGCGTGAATCAGCATAATATTGACATTCTGTATTATATTTTAAAACAATAGACAGTAAAAGATAACAATAAATGTAACAAAATTTATGTACAAATTATCTACAGTTACCATAGTGTCATGGTTTCATTTCATAGAGTTAATACTCCACGCAATAATACTTATTTATCAAAGTAGAGTTAATATTTTAAGAAAATGTATCACAAAAATTATTTTTAAATTGATTCAATAAATAGCGTAAGAAAAATTTCAACTTCTTATACCATTCGATGCACTTATGGTTCACTTAGTATATCTAAATGTTTGCCCTTTTAGATTCAGATAAGGATGGTTTGTAGAGGACGAAAACACGGTTTTGGAAATAGCCAAAACAAATTTTGAATTAAAGAAACAATACTGGAGACAAAACAGGGTTTTGACAAATTTGAAAATGTTGGATTTTTACTATTAAAAACTTGTAACTTAAAACCCCCATTCTCAATAATATAAATGGTTATTTTCCTAATTTTTTAGACTTGTTGGTTTTAAAACAGATGAATGTACATACACGTACCGGGTGTCCTACGAAGACGTTTGAACGTTTGATTTTATATCACTTGCCTATTTATGAACCGAACATTTTTAAACTCTACAAAATTCATAACATAGGTTTAACAATATTCTTTGAACATTTAAGCTCTCTAGCATCTGTTGAAACAAACTGATGGTATTTTTAAAAAATTTACTTTAAAAACAGTATTTTTGGTTTTGTAAAATTATTTAGTGTCATATTCCAGAGAATGAATGCATTTCAATCAGAAAATTGGATTATAGCCTTTTAAAAAACCTACAATTACAGTCCACAATTATTCGAACTGTAATCCATCCACAGCGACGCTCTGATAACAGCGCTTAACAAATGAATCGTAAGATCTTACAAAGATTTTCCGCGGTATCCGGAGAAGTTCCTCTTCAATTGATTCTTTTAACTCCTCATTACTATTGAATCTAAGAGTATAGACTTGTTCCTTTAAGTAACTCCATAGAAAAAATCACACGCAGTTAAATCTAGGGATCTAGGTGGCCAATCTAAACAATCACTTCCACGACCAAACCAACGGCCATAAAGGTTGTCATTTAGAAGAAGCACCATTTTGTAGGAAGATTGCTTGATCCATTTCTGGAACCTTAAAATGAGGAAAGACTTGTTCATTTAAACCGGTTCATACCTATTCCCAGTCATTTTACTCTCTGAAATGTCGTAAGATGGCACCCAATTACAACTGACAGCTGCCTAAACAGTAATTCCTTTTTATATGAGTAGAGTCTGTTCAAGAATTTGTGGATTACCTTTATTATACTCTGTACGGAAAACTTTGGAACACCAGTTTCAAGTTCAACCTTAGTGATTTCGGTTTACCTGGAAAGTGGAGCATTGATGCGCATACCAATACTTCTCTTTCCTTATTTGATTCTCTAGATTACATTTTTACGACACTTCCAGTTTCTAACAAAAGAATTATCGGTAAAACTGTAATGGAGGAGGTTAGGTTATATTTTTATACCACAAGCAATATTTTTTAATCAAACAGCGGTTTTCAATAATGAGCATTATTGAACAGACGTTCTTTAAAACTGCAACGCAGTAATGGAATCAAGCAATTCAAGAAATGAATTTTCATAGGAAGCAAAATGGTAAAAGTTTCAATATGGCACCATTTTGTTTATAACGTTGTTAGAGAGCTTTAATTTTCACAGAATATTTTTAAAACTTACTTTATTAATTGTGTAGAGTTTGAAAATGTTCGGCGCATAAATCGGTAAGTAATATAAAATAAAACCTCTTCGTGGGACACTCTGTATAATGTCGTCCAATTATTATTGGTATTTATTGGTATTATGCTTACATGTTCATAATTTCAGCAGAAAAAATTTACCAAAACGTTAAAAAACATATTTAAACAGCAAATAACTATTAAATTAAATTAATAATTCCGTTTCTAGAAAATGCCTGCATATTACAATCGAGTCAATGATGGTAAATCTTTACGCTTCCTTTTTTGCTCTTGTGTTGATCTTTTATTCCCTCACACGTAGTAGTGTTTGTTTCTCGCGTATTTTTCAGCTATCAAAAGTGCGTTGTGTACTGAGAGACACTGGGGTTTTATGAAAATTGGAAATTAAAGTTATTATATAACTTTAGTACAGTACAGAAACTCTCTACTCTTTTTACCTTGCTTCATAATCTCAAGATAAATTTATACGAACTCAGATTTCTCTTCATTTTAAGTTCGGACAAAGAAAATTCCTCTTTAATTCTAGTGCAGTTACTTATGATAAATTACTGTAATTTCGCTGTTATAATTATAACTATAATAATAATTATAATAAAAGTTTTTTTTTGTTACACTTATGTCGGAGCAAACGCCTTTTCCTTTGTTAAGAAACGATAAGTAGAGTTTAGTTTTGAATATGTGCCATCATTCTAATAGGTGAATGAATGTGAAAGTGCCGTTTATATGAGCGAAATTCAAAGGACAAAATTATTAGTTCTCTAATTTAATGTTATATCTAATTATTTTTAGATTACTGACGTTTTTAACGTTTTTTATCTCTTCATAAGTACTTCAGAGCCGAATGAAGTAAATTAAATGGAGTTCATCCTCGTAAAATAAAAGTCATAGAATAATGGGATTAGTCTCATTTCATCGATATAACTAATATACATCCAACTCTTAGTTTGCTTAGATATTTTTAAGCCTTATTCATTCAGAAAAACAATTACAATCTTTTTTGCACTTCGTGGTTTAAATATTAAAAAACTATACAATTTACAAAACAATACAAGGTGATCGGATGCGTATTAAATATATACAAAAAAAAGGGCGTAAAACTGCATGAGTTTAAGGTCGTTTTTATAGGAAAAAACAAGGTAATTGTAGTACACCTGGCTCTTAAGAGTATTTGATGTAATAGTCATATATTATTTACAAGTACTGACAGAACTTTCAATAATCCACTAGGAAATTCTAGAACAAAATGTAGGGAGCTATAAATTTTGATCACAAATAATGTGGAGAATCTGGTATATATTAAGAAATGTAGGTAATTATTACGCTCAAATAATTCTGTAGGATATATCATGTAGCCTTATTCACTTACTAGACATCAAGGATTCCTTGATTTTCTTTGTTTTCGTCATTAAATCTAGCATGTTTAGGATTTGGTTCCGTAATGAGGCAGGTAGTCCTTGAAATCTTATATTCGAGTTTTTAAAGATATAATGGTTCAGATACATGCGAACCTGTTTAACACTTAATCCATCGTTAATACTGATATTCAGGCGGAACATAATGCAGATTCTAAAGTCGAACAGCAAAAAATATTACGTACCGCAAGTAAAGGCTAAGAATTCAAGGATAGCGGCTTAAAATTAATAGCCCGCCATATACAATGCGTAGTAGGCTGGCCTTAAAATAAGCCAAGATAGGAAAATGGAATGAGGCACGCTTTTCATAAGTAATTTCTGAGGCAAGTAGAGACCGATACATCCCTTCTTTCAGCCAGCTGTTGGTATCATCACTCAGCTAGCATCAGCTGAGCCGAGTGTTTCCCGCCACATCGATCTGCGGTCGCCTAGCAACAGCCGCCGTAATAACACAAACACTCTGCCCGGACCGGCCCCGCAGTCGTGTCGAGAGAGCGGTGCTGAGGGCTGTCGAGGGGCGCGCACAAGAGCCAGTTACATAAATAGAAATTACAGTCTTGAGAATCAAGGGGTGATAGTCTCTCGTGTCGTTACTCGTGTTGTCTCTCCAACCAGGATTTACTTTTACTATATATAAATTATTATGCAATTCTGTATTGATCGGTATCACGAAACCCTTCCCGTTCCCGATTATTATCCACGTCTGACGTGGTGTATGTGTTATTGTTAAAGCATTGACTTTGTTTCATAGCATAAACAAATCTGTAGCCTACCTGTAAGTGTGTGTATATCTGTAATTTCCACATTAAGCTCGTAATGTCGTTGAATTTATTTTGTTAAAGTCAGTGGCTGAAGTTATTTCTTAAAGATAAATACATTCCAAGGAGTTAACCCTTAAAGGTATCAATTTATATAGGACCTTTATCAGTAATTAACGAAAAAATAATAATTCCATGACTAAATCTCTTGCACTGAATAAAACTTTTAACTTAATAGAGCTGATTAAGGAATGGATTATGATGAAGGAATTAGTGATAATAATAGGATTAGCAGAGCATGAATTATTCTGTTTTTGAAGTATATTATAGATATTTGAAATCAAATTAGTTGTTAAACTTTGTATATAACAAACATTCAAACAATTTTTATAGAAAGGAAATTTATCATACTAGCTACACTATACACAGATATTCTATACGTACATTTTGAGATATTTAATCAACGAAGTATTTAAAACCTGCTAGACTCTTCAAAACGAATTCGAAATATGTGCAGTAATATGCATAGACTTTGCACTGCACACTTGTATTGTAGCGATCCTGTCATATTTTACTTTTGTTTGCCATGCGTGTTGTTATTTTAGAAATATTTTTAATCACATATAAATTTATTTCCAGTCTGGCTGCAAAGCGTGAAGTTAATCACAGACATATTTGAGGTTATGTCTGCCATTTTGTGATAAACCTGCTACGAATGGCCCAGGACACAGTAGTTGTGGGCCTACGTGTGTGAAATTTTCCAGCAGAGACTGGATTGAATTTTTTTCTACTTCATATAAATTTTTATAAAATGCATTTATTTCTAATATTGGGTGCTTGTTATTAGAACGATTAGAAGCAGACGGAAATTATTCATTATTTACAAAATATACCCTTTCAGTATAACAGTGAAGTAGAAATTTGACATTTTAGATGAAAAATCGGATCTATGTGACGAAGAGATGTCTGCAAAATGGAACGTAACTGTGAAAATTTTATGGAAATAAACTATTTATACGTGACAAAATAGACAACGACTTCACGTGAAAAATGTTTTCAAAAACACAAAAAAATTATGTTTTATAAACTCTTACCCAACATTTAGTAGAAACTGCCAAGAAAGAAGACTTTCATGGTCTGGAATTAAAGTCATTGTAAACAATAACTTTTCAATGAAGCTCTTAGAAAACCTGTTTAAGTCCATCACTTCTGTAAGGCAGGGTAGATATCAACTACCTGAACGCTCGAGACGCAAACGTACAATTTTGTGCTGACAAAAAGAAAAAACTAAATTATTTTGTTCAAATTTTTGGGGAATGTTTTGGCAATCATAGAGATGACCACTGTGTGAGTAGTATGACGGGGCCTGAAAGCAATAACTTAATATTAAAAAAATATTATTCCTCACTTCCTTTGTGGATACATATATCTACTTGTGTTTCATGGGCAAATTTTAAGTAACTTAATAGTATTAATACTACAAATAATAACAAATGTGAATTTTAGGGTTTATAGGTAATTGCGCAACTGCATTAAACAACGAGAATACATCTTCACCAAGATTACAATACAGTTTTTAGTCTAGATGTCTCTGATATCGAAACGAAGTAATTAGTTTATTTTGAGCTTCTTCGTCGCCGCATTCCTTGGATCATTAAAAGAAAATATATTATATATTATTGTGAAACTCATAACTGGTGAATTTTTAAATCACGTGCTTTTAAAAAAATATACAACGCTAAAAATATTAGTGATATTCACGGGATACACGTGGTATCACTGGCCAAATAATCAGAAGGGCGTACCACTCTGATTTGAAGTTAACCGATACACCTGGTGGTAGACAGGTTATATAATTCCAGACATAAAGTAGGTAGAAAACTGTAAGCTCACACAAATCAGTTTGGTTGGCTACTATGTACCAAGTTATACAGAGGCCGTTATTTTGCAAAAAGAAATATGGATCGTATCCATCTGATAAAGGTGCTATAGATCGTTTGACAAGTGAGATTGGGTACTTCCAGAAGTCAATTAGTTCCATTGGGTGGTCTGCTTATTCCAAGTGGTCTGCTGAACTATTACATGACAGAAAGATATAGAGTGGTAAGCGTGCTTGAGGCTAAATCAGGTGATAGCGAAGTGTCAAACTCGGTGCGGCACTCTGGCATTCACTCAGTATTATTTACTGATATTTAGTATTGTTTATGTATACAGATAGCGTTTTTTATTGAAAAGAAACATATTTACCGATCACTGTCCTAGACGTCGGATTTTGGATCTTATATAGACAGCGTAGATTAAAATCCTCTATTTCCCCTTATATTCATATGACACTATAGGCAGGGATAACTACCAAACTGGGAGACACAGGACGGTAGTGTATGAGCGTTTGCCTTTTCAGGCAGGAGCTCAGTTTGTCAACAAACTGCCAAATTTCATAAAAAGTGCCTAAGGCATTTAAAACTCGACTGAAAACTGCATTGCTCTCAGAAGCTTTTTACAGTACAGACGAGTTCATGGCACATGTTTGGGCGACCACATAATTGGCTGACACTGGTGCTAGACTGGGAAATTCGAATGAATGAGCAGTAGGATGGATGGAATAAATTGTATGTATAAAAGTAACCTACATGTCATGTATGAATCCAAAATTTTAGCCTATTTTCTTCCTTGACAATTGCTATAACATGTACATGTTCTACTGCAATAAAATTATTATTAATACTCGAAAAGGCCGTTGGCTCATAAGGAGGGTCAGAAAAAGCTTAAAGCAACTTGGTTTTACTTTTTGATACTGAAAATTGCACTGCATTCTATAAAAAGAGAAGAAAGTTCATCTTATGATAATAAAAGAAATATCTAACCGATAATATCCAATAAAAGACACGCGATCATTTATCCAGTCGTAAACATTCAATACTGCCCTCAACTACTATACCCAATACCACCAGCTGGTAACATCATTCCTTCAGCTTCTCTTCAACATTCTGGAATACATTGACATCTATTTATGAATGTTGAGTTGAATTGATCTGTCATATTTTTACATTCTGAACCAAATTATATTGCCGTCTTTTAAGTAATCATATGTTTTACCAAAAAGATCATCCACGTTTTATTATTATCTGGTATTACTGCAGCCAGTCACGTAATTTGCATGTGTAGTAACTCCTTAGAATAAAATATATATATATATATATATATATATTATATATATATATATATATATATATATGTGTATGTATGTATAAAACATTAAAAAATGTGTAGTTTTGGAACAAGTGTGTGTGTGTGGTATATTTGTCTATACTACTCATTCACTAGGAAAAAACGTGTAGATTTTAACTTTAACTAATATTTACATGCCATAAGCCCTTCACGCAGTTGTAAATTTGAAGTTGTTAAAAAGTGTTTTTAAATATTGTCATCACGGTTCAAATTATACTTTCGTTTAACCCATTCGATAACAGTCAGCCATATAAGAGTAAAAATACTAAAGATGTTCTACTCATCACGTGTTATCCATTTTATGCTTATTTAATCCAATGTTATGTCAAGAAATCTTAAGGTGTTCACCAGGTCTGTCTTTTTTATAATAATTTTATTATCTGTATGCAAAAACAGTATTCTTATTACTAATTAATTATCTTACTAATTACGGCTTATTACTTATATAAAGAATTTTATTTGTGTAAATAAAACCTTTTACAATAGCAGTAGTGGCAGATATATTATATGCTATGATCACGCATCGTCCGCACGCACTACATTCGTCATGTTTTTAATCAATAGCGGTGTTTCTGTCAGAACCCTTACCATTTCCCCAACCAGAACTGACAGAAATTACTTGTGACGAATGAAATTACTATCGTTTATAATATTATATAGTGTACCCTTTTTTGAAACTATATGCCGTTTTAGATGTGTTAGTAAATGTTCCACAGTATATAAGTTATGGGAACTGCCAATAACCCTCTCATCTAAATGCTGTAAACACTGTAGAAAAATCATATATCCTTGAGGAATACAGGGGTATTAAAAATAAAACGAAATTGACATAGTGCATGAGACATTGATTGCAATATAAACACATTACCTATTGGGCACAATTATTGAGGGAAGAGTTCGCCATGCATGTTTCAATTTGGTATCAACTATTACACATAGATTTACAAAATAAAGTAAAGAACAAAATATTTACTATATAGTATACTTAAAACAACTTCCTATTATGTCAATAATAGCAGAATAACCTTTTATAAAAACCCCAATGCTCTTTGTAAACACTCGTTAATGAGTTGAAAACGAGACAAGTAAGAAAATATTCCAATGTTTCGCTGTGGAGCTATGAAAGTGAATATAAAGTTCTGGAAATTTCTAACTTCAAGGAGGTTGGATAATTACCCACTAAAGGAAGTGCGGAGACTTTTAGAACTCTGCAATAATGGTCGATCACTAGTAACAGTTTATCTTGACACTAACTATGAAATGGAGTGTATTTAGCACGTTCAAGTGGTTAGCCATTGAGTACATTTCTTCAATAATATATAATTAACTTAAAATGTACATAAGTAAGAGAGTATGAGGAGGTATGAAGATGAATATAACATATTCTAACTTTCAGGTGGTTGAAAAGTAAAGCACAAAAGGGGAGTTGGAAGAATTTTAGAATCCTCTAGTATAGAGGCCGTACAATTATACAATCTTCATGTTAACACTTATTATCCATGACATCGGACTTATCTTGGATTGTCCAGTGTTCAGCCAAAGGCTTGCGTGTCGCATCCAACATTTGGCCGATTGATGAGCCTACCGCATATTCTTGGAAGGTCGGGTGACGAGTTCGCACACTCAAAAGACTCTTTCGATGTGGTAATTACCTTCTTCTAATCCTACAATTGATTTGCTTTAATTTTAGGAATAACTTCATTCAAACATACATAAACGTGTTACGTGAGTGTCTCCGTACACGGTCTTCACCTTAAGAATATCTTACGCTAATTTTAAGCCAGGACTGAAATTATTTAGCATCGATAACGATACATACATTTCAATAAAATTTGATTTGAGGTGATTGCAATCCTATTTTGCTGTCATAATCTGTTATTGATGTGTCAGTAATAATTGAATTACCCTTTAACATTGTGAATAACTACCATAAATGTGTTTTTAATTTTCTGTATATTTTGATTATGGGTGTATATCCTTTTTCCTGCTAATAATCTTAAAATAATTTACATTCATTTTTTTTAGACATTTATATAATTTAAATAGATTTTAAATTACCTTTCTATAACGGTTGAGTTTAATTCTTGCTGTAATGCGTAATCTGATTCAAAGTTGCATACCGTCATGTCGTAATGGTTCTGCTACGTAAAAATAAACATTTCCTTCTTATGAACAAACGTATTACGGAACTGTTTAAATAATTATTACCAAAAATACATATGAACAATAAGAATGATCTTGCTGTTCTCATCCTGATTACCCTATCCTATCTAAAACCAAAACTTTTCTACAAATAGCTGAAATTGTCAAAAGTTATACAAATATTTTTATGAACTTGTTTCTTTATTACTATTAATAAATTTCGTACAAAATTAGCAATACAATCAGTTAGACTGGGGAAGGATAGTCTATATTCCTCAAACAACAAAGAGCTTTAATGGTGGATCATTTTGGCTTTTTAAACACGATTGCCAAGTTCCTTGCCGGGAAATTGATATTACGCATACATCGCTTTTAGTAATCCATGGCTTGTACAACCAGAAACCAGTTAGTAAGGCAATATAATATACATAAAACATTATGGACAAATATAGCGGTTAAATAAAAAAACTGATGACAAATAATTTAATCTTTTAAGATTTAAATGAAATGTAACTGTTTCTGCGCTAACTTGATGCAGTTTGCATTCAACTCTGAAAAGAATACCTAAATCGGAAATAGATTACAATGGAAAAAAAGTAGACATTTTTCTTTACTAAAGTTTACCTTTCACACCAATGTACTTTCTTAATGGTGGCAACAATGGAAACGCTACTACAGCCCCGGAAGTATTACAAGGCCTGAAAGGGAAGACTTTTTGACTAAAGTAGGCTTCTTAGACCGTGTATATATTTGTATCCCACCAACAAGGCTAATTCTACTATAGCGTGTGAAATGTAGCTGATTCGAACTCTAAAATAAAAAAAGCAATTTGTGACTATTTTGTTTAGATTTTAAACCTTTTAAAAATGAACAATAAAATACTACTTATCATTAACTGATTCAAAAGTATTGTTGGACTCATCATATAACATATAGAGTTCTTTCACTATGACACTTTTAGTATTCATCTACTGTGAGTAAAATATTAAACAGTAATATTTGCACGAGCATAAGCAGGCCCAGGCTAATACTAGTAGAAACCTTCCACCACGCAGGTTAAGCTGTTGGTGGGGTGAAAGTGAGAGCAACAGACGGAGAGAGAGAGAGAGTATTATGACGCATGAACCTATAGTGACTTTCCCAAACTTGTATGAGTTTTAGTAAAGTGTGTTTTATTATTTGTTTTGGATTATAATAGCTTCCCACGCTTTTGTTAATTGTTATTTGGTCCGGAGGAACATTCCTTTGGAATTGTAATTGGTATTTGGCGAAGATTGGGAAATGTTTATAGTTCCGCCGCGCCGTCCAAATCAGAACGCCAGCAGTAAAGAAGTTAAAAAATCATAAACATCCAATATGCTATATTTTTATTTTTTATTTCTATCGAGATTCACTTTTTTAGTCCGCTTTCTTCCGTAACTTTGATATTTAAGGTGATAAATCTGATTTAATTTCTCTGGATAGTTTCAAACTGAGAACCACAATTTTAATGCAAAATTAAGCGTTTTTTTAGCATTAATTGTACTACGAAAATTGATTTTAGTTATTTTTTGTTTTATGTTGTCGAGTTTTTATATTGGCTGTTTTGTATATTTTTTTGTTTGCTTTGTTGATTTATTGGCGTGTCTCGTTATTTTGTGTGCTAATCAGCTATAGCTTCGTTTAGCCCGGCCCTGAGATTTTAGGTCTCGCCTTGCAATGAGTATTAATAATTACAATCCAAGGATCGTTGTAGTCGTGGCCGTAGTCTGACGTACCGTGTAAAGTGAAGTAGTTTGGTAGGCTTACGGCCGAGTTTAGGGTTTCCTTGTTTCGCAATCTTGTTTTTGAGTATAAACTGAGCCGAATAAGATTTTGTGTATTTGGGTAAAGACGAATCGAGATCTTACTTCTGACCGTGATTTGTACGGAATCGATTTTCTTCATCACTGAACTTGGCAACCCATTCCTCGGATACAGTTCGTATATCTCTATTTCAGGCTTTGGAGAAATTTTAAATGGGAGTTGGGAAGAAAATTTGTGGCTGTGATTATAACACCGTCTATCTCAGGCTAGCCAATTCCGATTGCTATTTGTATGAGCCACCATCCCAACTCTGTGTCACGATTTTAGGTTTCTTGGTAATTTTTTTCGAGTCTGCTACGATTCCTATTGTGGCAAATATATCGGTATTTCAGGAAATTTGCCGCATACTTTTCTCTCCAGTCAGCCAAGCGGGGTGTTTTTTATCAGTAAAATTTCAGGAATTTCCAGGAAACCTGAGACCACATTTCAAATATTAGAAAAAATCTAAGATTACAAAATATTTCAAATATTATTATTTGGTATCAAGTTAGGGATTTTAGTAGTTACAAGATTCCGAGAGACCGTGAAGTATTTCGGCCATTTGTGAAGAGGTCTTCAGTCAAAATATGATAAACTGAGACTGCCCTCGTTTCGTTAACGAAAGCGTTAATTTACAGCAATATCGCAGGGCTTTGTTTTAGTAATTCTTCATAAAGGCGTGAAACAAAAAACTTAAATACAGTTAGGATTTCTCATTCTAGAACTAGATGTCTAGAACACTGTTACAAACATTTTTAGTCGTCCTATAATCAACAAAAATCTCACAGCCTGTGTTTTAATTTTCTTGAGATAGGTTCATGGTGAAAAACGTTAGGCAGTGACCAGGTAAAGTTTCGAAAGTGTATAGGGACACGAATTTTGTCTATCTAAGAACATATCCAAAAACAAGCGCGTATTATAATTTAGATTACATAAAAGGCAAGGTTTTTTTTTCAAGAGAAAAATGGTTTAACTACAAACACACGTAAAGTTTTACAACTTTTTTTGTAACTTATCGTTAATATAAGAGTTAATATGCCTAGTAAATAATTATGCTTATATCAAAACTTTCATAGCTCAAATCCCTTTTGCATCCCGTGCTTTATTAAGTACAAAGAATAGATTTAATTTGGGATATGTAGATAAAAAAAATCAGCGAAATCTAGAGAATTCTTACAGAATAAATATCTATTTTATGCGTATGTTCTAAAGAGAAAGTTATAAAGGGAACATTTCGGAATGAAAATTCTCGACCTAGTCCTTTTCAGAACCTACGTTATATTATTTTCATTTGTTTATTTATTTCCTTTTATATTTCGATATAGTACAATTTATTTAACGTCTGACAAGTTTATATATATATATATATATATATATATATATATATATATATAGTTTAAAGGCTAACAATGTGTTTTACGACTAATTATATATTTGTAGAACTGGCTTAATTTTCATACTTATAAATGAAAATCATTACTTCAACCTGGTAAGTGATAAAAATATATTGTTGTATAGCAAACCGATTTATTTTGATTTAAAAATAGATAGTTATATATATACTAAGAATTCCAGGAGATTGAATTAATTACCTGACATGGTTGCATTTGACCTCCACCATGGAACTGTTTATGCTGCATCCCACTTGCCCTCGGGTCGATCCCGTCGTCAGAATCCGTAGATGGATTAGGAAGGGATTTCCCTCTTAAAATCTTTTTCGAAGCTCCACCGGGAGGGCGTTCCGCTTCAGAATGCTTCGAAATCGCTCCACCACTTGCCCCCATATCTTCAGCAAGAGCAAACGTAACTCTCGGCGATTTACCAAAAGAGCCTCTAGCAGACCCTGAACCTGATGAAGCTCTTGTAAACTCCGAACACTGTCTTGCAAAAGCGGTAGTTAACTCTTCTACAGAAAATGTGCGTTTTCCCGTGTCTACTCTGACTGTAGAGGCCGAATGGTGTCCGCAGTTACAAGTAGATTTTGGTCTGCCGCTTGCGTCAACTTTTGTAACTTTTAAATTTTTCTTTGGAACCAACTCCTCTTTGACGCTGGAAGAATCACCAGACGAGTAACCGCTTTGAACTGGTGTGGTAGACCTAGCAAAATACTTATCGGTTTTGGACCTTCCGATTCGTGATAAAGTACTATACCCCGTGACTGACTGAGTGTCACGGTCTAAGTACCCCTGTATGTTATCAGTACCGTCCCAAGTTGGGTGACCACATTCAAATTTTATCCTAGATAGAGTTCTTGTTCCGTCAGCGCTGGATCCTCTTTGAGCCCTTTCGTGCCTTCGGTATTCTCTTCCGGTTTCCGATGCTACTTCTGTTTCACCAACAGAATTCCAAAGTCCTCTTATAGTACATGATATACTACAGTTACTGCGATCATAACCTATTGATAGTTTTGAGTCCGACAAATTTCCTAACGACTGCCGTCGATATTCTTGAGGTTGCTTTGAACGCTTTGAAGTTGGTGGTCTAGGACAAGGCTTAGCTATCACTCCAAGAGCTTCGGCAGCACTTATTCTCCCTGGTTTAGAGGAAGATTGCTTCTCGCTTACAAAAGAAGCAGGAGAAGAAGATCTACTAGTAGCTCTAGAACTAGGCCGGCTACACGGAAGGCTTTCACTTCCAACTACTCGAGAGGGAGTACGTTTGGCAGTTTCGTTATATACATTTGGGGACAAACACTGATTCGATGTCAACTGTTGAGCAGCATTATCATTAGGTACTTCTACACTACTTGAAGTTTGAATTTCTTCGATTTTAGGTTGAGCAGTCACATCTTCATTTTCTCTTAGACATTTAATATAAGACTTATCTAAAGTGGCTTTGTGTTTAATAGACTGTTGCGAATCTTTTCTTATAAGTGGTTTTGATTCCTTATCATCTGTCTCGTCACTTGTACTAGCATGCCGACTAGAGGGCTGACTTAAAACCTCTTCACCCGATGGACGCTTTTTAATCGGAGAATCTATAGCTCTCACCCATATATCTGCAGTCGCTCCATCTTCAGAGGAGGGACTCTCTAAGGATTGGTCTTGGCTCAAATCTAAATCGGGTCTGGGTAGATCTAAGTCTTCTTGAAATTCTTCGTCTGGTGCATTATCTTCCACTGAGTATTCTAAACCTTTAAGAGCACTCTCCTCCGGCCTGGGTGGTATATCTGGAGGACACTGAGCCTCTTCTTTTTCTTCGTATTTTAAATGTGTTGAAACAACATCTGGAATTCCTTGGTCGAGCTGTTGTGATTCTCCTAGATGCTGAGGTCTGGCAGGAGTTGCTGGAGGATGCTGAACAGGATCTCTTCTTACAGTGGTCAAGCGCGTAAGTTCATCTCTTTTGGGTGGTAGTGGAGGCTTAGGTTTCGGCCTAGGAGTCGCTACAGGTTGACTGGGTATACTTCCGTTAACGGCTCTCGGTGGGACCACAGGAGGTAAAACCTGAATACCACCTCTGATTGGAAGATTTGGTGGACGCTGATCAAACTTTTGCGGTTCAAAGTGTCCTGATGGTTTTATGCCGAAGGATGTTCCAAAGGTATTAGTCGTATAAGGGTGCCAATTATGTGGATCTGTTTTCTCGTCTAAGGTTTGGTCAGAGGGTTCATTTTGCATGACTACAGGACATTGGACGGCGAGGCGGGACTGCTGGCCGGATAGGGAGCGGGGGGCCTCGTCTTGCCTCAGGGGCAGAGCACCGACACCGGGGAACCACACGGTGATAGAGGATAGAAAACACTTTCAGAAAAAAACACGAGGGGAGGGTGAAATAGTCACCCGATAAATAACAGCTTACATCTTACTTCTAACACGCATCATCGGTCATTAGCCTCAAACCTAACCTAAAATTGTACTCGTTTACACGCAAACACAACACTTGCAACTATATAAACCGTACCTCACAGATGTACCCGTTGGTGTACACAGTAAACATTGGACATAACCACAATATCACCACATTCAAAACCACATGTTTACCAGCTACTTCAGTAGTCACAACACTCCACTGGGGTTCGAAAGCACCAACAGACACGCCTTAGTTATAGAACTCTCCTAATATTACTCTTATAGATAACGGACTCGATCACAGTTCCGCGACTTCCGCTTACTCACCGATAGAGCGACTATCGATGCTCGATGCACGAGAGGTACAACCGTCCACCAAAAGAAGATATTATTTTATTGTGTGACGGGGCGGCAGGGCGGCGTCGATCGAAGTGAGCCCCCTTACTGCGTCGACGCCGGCGTCCCGACGAGATCCTGACCTCCCTGACATTTTGGGTCACCGGCTCGGCTCTGCTGCCCTTAGGCTCTCTAATTAGTGAAGATGTCATTACGAAAGAAAACATACTTTTACAAGACGAGCAGAGTCTATAGGGAAGTAGATAATTAGTTGATCGTCGTAAATTCATTTGACTTTTGTTCTTTTTACATTAGAAATTATATTAGGTATTTACTTGTTTATTTGCTTAAAGGTTTCACCATTTTACAGTTACGTCAATAATAATGCTGATACAAGATCGCATAACAATACCAGAAAAAGTGAATCCGTATAAAATCAGAGAAAACATAACTAACCAATAGCTAAAACAGTGTAGAAAAAAATTAAACAATCAATGACAAACGAATGGAAAGTTAACGTCAGCGATAGCAGTGTGTAATACTGTAAGTTATTTATGGAGCCTGAGAAACATACCAGTTATGATGTTTCAAAATATGACGAAAAGCTATCGATATAGCAAACATTTGAGAATACATATAATGTAGTTTTGATTGTGGTATTAATTTAACAAAATTTAGGATAAAGTAGAAAAAGTAAGTTAATTTTTTAAATTGGTAAGTGGAATATTTTTCATTGTGAATATATCGTATTTATATAATTATACCTTAACACTTGGAAATTAAACTGCACACACAGACACACACCTCAATCGTTTCCAGATTTTAACTTAATCAATTTTTCATGTATTTCTAAAGAGAAAATCTCCGCGTACGATCTTTCTTATACCAAAATCAAAATCGCGAAGATAATAGCCTGCAAACTAATTTAGACATACATTTTCCATTAAGGATTGAGAGTTCGTAAATATTTACTCCTCCAATGTCATTAAATCGCAATAATATGTATTTATTCCAAGTTTTATCAGCCATTAACTTTACCTTTAACATTTATCTTACTATTACTTATTCTCGTGGGATTATCGTAATACACTGAAGACAACCAATTGATTCTTTCATTCAGTTTATAATATAAAAATGGGTTCTTTCAAGACATTGACCAAAGATGAACGTACAGTATTTAAAAATATTAGTTACAAAAAAATAACGTATATTTATATTTAAACAATATATTATATCGCCAAGAAGGCATACTTATGTGTAAAAGTATATTTCGTGTTAAAAATTTGTCCACAAAAATATAATTAATGATCCCTCATGTTTCACACATACGTGTGTAAGAACTGAAGGACGATAATAACACCATCCAAATAAGTTTATCTCCTATTTTTATCTTCAATATTGCCTTAGATCAGATACTAGTCTTTATTGATTGAACTTTAGCGAAGCCTGGGTGACTGCCAAAATTAATTGTTTTTATGTTTCTCTTTCTGCAGGATGTCTCCAACAAATGGAACTGTAGAATTGGATATCGACAACTATCCGTACAGGATCTCCAAACAGTGGGCGGAACATCATTACAGAGATATGTTTTGTATTTTTATAGTAAAAATTAGGTAAAGGCAGGTATTTTAGATATTAAACGTTTGTTTAGAAAGGGAAACGTAAAAAATGTATTCCATAAAAATTTTAAGGAAATACCATTTATATCGACTTTTAACTATTCAGGATGCGATGGTCCGACATTTTGCATATACTAAAATGGGAATTTTAACGATAAATGAGTTACTCTGATATCACTATGCTATGTTACGAGTGAATGTAACAGTCAGCTGGGTCACGTAATGTTGGCTCCTAAAGTTGTTGTTGGAGCATGGATGGATGCAATATTAAACCCACCATCATTCTGAAGTTACTCGCCGTTGGTTAACTGGACTTGAAAGACCGAGTGACAACAGCCAAAGGAATCACTTCATTTAAAATTTAAGTTATTAAAGCAGTGAGATATTTAATAATTGAATGTGTTTGAATATTGCTATTGTTTCAGTTTTTGCACCAAATATAAAAGTTTTAACAGTTCAAATATTATTTGCAAACCTTATGGATCATATGTACATATAATTCATTTTTCAATGGCATTACAATTACAACTGATTTTATTATTTATGCTTTTAAATTTCAGATCAAGGTTATACAAATAAAGCATTTCTCTATCTCCAAATATATTCTATCCTCAAGCAACTTAGTGCTGGGATTAGATTAGATTACTCACATCAAAATTTTTAAAGAGTATGTACAAACTTTATTCTGGTATGTAAGAAACGATCAACTTAGATTTCCTGTCGTTCTAGATCACTTGATCTTCAGTAGGTTGGTTCAGTTCATCTGGAATTTGGATCTCAAGTGCTTCTGAATTCTCTATTACCTCAATTCTTAAAAATATATTATGTGCTCTATAAGATGTATTATCGTGCATCTTGGATCGTTGTACTGGATGTTATCTCTCGGTAATGTACTCTCTACGTTTATCCAAGCTCTAGATTATTTTGCAATCAACTACTTTAAAAATAATCTCTGTTTTGAGCTGTTGATACACTATACTAACTTTGAACCAAACGTCAAATCCAGGATGGCAGCAGAAAATCTTATATGAAAAGCCAAGTTACACCTTAAATTCATCTACTCCTTAATAAAATTATAATACTCGTTGGTGCGTTGGGTCTCGATAGAATTGTTGAAATAATCATAGAACCATAGGTCATTAAATCACGCTCAGTATAAATAAACAGTTTTTATTAGATGAAGGAATAACAATGAACCTAAATTTGGTTTAATGCCAATATCCAAACTGCTATAATGCTTTGCATTTGGGTAAAAATTGAAAACAAAATATTGTATGGGTTTAGGATTATGTCTAATATATTATAAGTACCGCTTGCCTGCATCTTCTATTTCCATTATCCGAGTACAAATGTACTTCACTTATCATCTGATGTAAAGGAATATTCAAGCCGTATTTCATATTTGGTACAGTATATTTATGTTTAGTAATTATGTAAAATACAGAGCACTTGTCAAATTATATATTGTTAGAAGAACCACACTGGAATTACAGCTAGGTTCCAAACCTGGCTTTGATGAGATTCCAACTAATTACCAACAATGTTCACAATGAACTAAAACTATTAATATTATTTAAAGTACAAACTATAAATACCTAGTAACCTTTGCAAACATTATAACCAATGTATAGTTTCATTATACTACAAACGACCAAGAGTATTTGACTGACCAAAGCATTACAAGTTTTTATAAATATTAAAAAATATCCGTTTTATAGTGCCTACTTAGAAAGGCTTTAAAGTTTATAGAGCATATTTGTCTTTATGGTGTTTAAGTACTGTAAACGCTTATAAGAACTCCTAAAAGCAAAATGAAGTTATTCATGTTAATGAGATTCTTTAACACCATGTCAATTTAAATACTGTTAGTGGTGGATACTCAAGAAACATTTATGGTTTATATTTTTTCAAAACAATTGTTAGTAAAATATTAAGACAGTTATACAAATGTAAGTTCAGCTTCTTATGGATTACAATACAAGTCATTATCCCCCAAAGCATTTAACAGTTGCCTTATACCTGTTCATGCACTTATAGTTGTTAGAGGAAAACTTTATTTGAACAGACTTGCGTTAGTAACAAAAAATTACGTGGTACAGTGATTCTGAGTAGAAATATGGATCAGGCCAAGTCTAGTTTACGAGGGTAACGGTGTTTGGAGTGGTGAAGCTCAATATCAAAAGCCCAGCCCAAATGAAGTCATTCTCTGTTTACCGCTTTTCAGAAGCTAGAACACTGCTTACTCAACATAGCTAGAACATCTTAATCAAAGAAGGAAATTGCTGAATAACACGATCGTCTCATGGATCATAATGGGATCTTGCCAAGAGGTACACATCCGATTCTCTTCTACGTATGCTATATATCCTGTTCCACCGGAGACAGCTCTGAGGCCTCTAGGTCTAGGTTAACAGAGGTTTACAACCTATTGCCATACACACAACACAAAAGTATATTGCAGTTATTTTAGGATGTAATAACTGCTGAAATCAACAAGACAAATAGGATTATTAAGGACTACAAAACGAGCGAAAAACTTCCTGAACAGAGTAAATAAAGAGACATAAATAAAGTGATTACATATATTAATTAGGACACTTTGTTGTTTGAGAGCGTGGTAACATAACTAAAGTTTATCAATATATAATCTATGATATCAAAAAAGAATATATTGAAGTTGTTATACCTTTGTTTAAATATTAGTATGCAGATAAAACACTGCAGAAAATAATATGATTTTTTAAGATTTAAGATGATTATCTGATTAGGTTAAAGACGTTAAAGATTTTTTTGACGTTTACCGTTGCATACAATATATTGCATTATTAAAATCTAAAAGAACTTGTATACTTAAGTAAATCAGGGTACCATTCAAAATTAAACGTTTCTCTTCATTAAATAAAAATACACCAAGCATTAGTAAACTGGCTTTTTAGGAAAATTAAACTATCCGATTGCTATCAGACAAACACACTAACGCTAAATACGTAAGTCTATGACTAGAGAAACCTCCCGAGTTATATGAATCAAACACATTAACGTTAGCCAAATACGTAAGTCTCTGACTAGAGAAACTTCCCGAGTGATATAAGTAAAACACATTAACGTTAACCAAATACGGAGTCCCTGACTAGAGAAACAACCCGAGTTATATGAATCAAACACATTAACGTTAACCAAATACGTAAGTCCCTGACTAGAGAAACTTCCTGAGTTATATGAATCAAACACATTAACGTTAACCAAATACGGGAGTCCCTGACTAGAGAAACCTCCCGAGTTATATGAATCAAACACATTAACGTTAGCCAAATACAGGAGTCCCTGACTAGAGAAACTTCCCGAGTGATATAAGTAAAACACATTAACGTTAACCAAATACGGAAGTCTCTGACTAGAGAAACCTCCCGAGTTATATGAATCAAACACATTAACGTTAACCAAATACGTAAGTCTCTGACTAGAGAAACCTCCCGAGTTATATGAATCAAACACATTAACGTTAGCCAAATACAGAAGTCTTAGACAAGATAAACTACAAGAGTGATATCAGTCAAACAAACTAACGTTAACCAAATACAGGAGTCCCTGACTAGACAAACAGCCCTAGTGATGTGAGTCAAACACATTAACGTTAGCCAAATACAGGAAGTCTCTGACTAGACTAACAACTTCCCAAGTGATATAAGTCAAACACATTAACGTTAACCAAATACAGAAGTCTTAGACAAGATAAACTACAAGAGTGATATCAGTCAAACAAACTAACGTTAACCAAATACAGGAGTCCCTGACTAGACAAACAGCCCTAGTGATGTGAGTCAAACACATTAACGTTAGCCAAATACGTAAGTCTCTGACAAGATAAACTTCCCAAGTGATATAAGTCAAACACATTAACGTGAGCCAAATACGGGAATCTCTGACTAGAGAATTCTCCCGAGTTATACCAGTCAAACACATTAACGTTAGCCAAGTAGGGAAGTCTCTGACTAGAGAAACTTCCGCAAGAACGTAAGCCAAACACACTAACGTTAAGTAAATACGGAAGTCTCTGACTAGAGAAACTTCCGCAGGAATGTAAGTCAAACACACTAACGTTAAGTAAATACGGAAGTCTTTGACTAGAGAAACCTCCCGAGTGATATAAGTCAAACACACTAATGTTAGCCAAATACGGGAGTCTTAGACAAGATAAACAACCCCAGTGAGATGTGTCATATACACCGACGTTATGCAAATTCTTTAATCAAGCGAGCCTACCTGAACGATATCAGTAAAACACATACATTTTAGTAACATCTGGAATTGTAACGAAATAGAGTTATATTAGTCATACCTACTAACCATTGAGCCAAACCAGTCGCCTACACAAAACACCCAAACAGTAGTAATCAGATTTGCGCTAACCATGCACGGAACTTCTATAAAATGGAAAATATCCATTTTATATTAATCTGACACACTAAAATTAGCCCGATATTGAGCATTCGGATAAGGAAAAGTACCCGTGCGTTAATGATCAAACCCACAAGTGTTGACCGAATACTGGATGTTATGAGAAGAAGAAATACACAGGCAATTTCAGTCAACACACTAACCACTAAAGCAATTCATTAACCAAGGGAGCAATGTACCAACGTTAAAAGTAGAGACCATTTTGCAATTGCTCAATATATTGGATTATGTTCCTGCCATTGGTAGAATTTAAACAATCGGTGCTTACCAATTTGTGTACAGCAACAGTGGCTCCAAACAAGATTGTCTGCAGTGCTAATGTAACTATGGGGATATATTTTTCTTGCACACAATAGCCTGGTATATAGCAAGGCGTCTTTAATATGCTTATACTACCTAAATGTGGGACCGTTGCATGTAATAAAACATCCTTATTCGATATTTGTTTCATCATACACAGAAGTGTATTTATATATACACTTAATTTATTTACAATAGTAGTGTAATACTATTAAAATTTGTATCGCAATGGTCTATAACATTATTAAAGGTTATGATTATAGCCAAACATTACCATTTGCTGACAGTAAAAAATTTATCGCTTTCCAGCTTTTCGTAAATATATTATCATGTACATAGAGTTTTAATATTTATATATGTAAAAATAAGTCAAAAACTTTTATACTCTCAAATTATTAAATTAATTTTATTTGTAAAATGACGATAGTTAAAAATAAACAGTTAAACATTAGTTATACATATTTACAAATGATTAGCAAAACAAAAATTAACACCCTAGATTACTACGTATAATTTGAATTTTTGATATTTGAATGACGTGTAAATAACAGTAAACATGATTACAATATGTCCATATTACGTTCTAAAATTTAAGAAATTGTCCCTTGGATGAAAGTAAAAATAGTATAAACATAATTTTTCTTATACTTTATTTCCCATGGTTTTGTGTATTTTAGAGAAAATGTATGGTATTGCAACCAGCAACGGTTTTGTAGTCTGAGATGTTTTTAATACCTTTTGAGTAGCGACTTGAAAATTTCGACTCCAAAAGTTCTGAAAATTTATAAAAAACTAAATATCTTTACAAAAAGTGAATATTTACTATATGAAAATAAAAATATTTCAGTTCGTAGCTCATTTATTATGTTCATAGAATTTAGAATTAAAATTTTAATATTCTTCAGCAACAAGTTTGAGAGCATTTATCTGCTAAATAGATTTTAATTAAGTTCGGTATTACAAATTAACATCATTATTTGTAAACGAGTGAATTTTTTATCCAGCTGTAACAAGTTATTTATTTATGATACACTAATACACACACACACACACACACACACACACACACACACACACACACACACACACACACACACACATATATATATATATATATATATATATATATAATTTTTTTTTAAATTGTATGTTATAAGGAATGAAAAAGAAAGAAAAGGTATTTCTGTTATAATATATGTATGTGTTTTACTAAACATTTGATATTAAATAAATTAACTAAAATCTGGTTATTTAAAAATAATATTACAGTGTAACTAAATGTTTTGAATGTTGTAACCCTTAACGAGGGCCGATTTCCCGATAATCTTCAAATTAGGCTAAAAATAATTCATTCTTCATAAAAAAAAAAAATACTGAGGACAAGGTTTGAAGTATAAATTTTTAATTCGATATGTATACGAAATATATTTATACATATATATATATATATATATATATATATCGAATTAAAAATTAAAAAAGAGAGATATATATATATATACTCATAGTTCAAATTAAATTTTTTTATAACAAAAAATGAAGGGGTTTTTAAGTGTAACATGTTGTTATGGAATAATTACAAATCTCTTTCACTAGAACCGGTTATTATTGTAAATATTAATAAATAAATAAAATAATAATAAATAAGTTTCAGTCACTACAATGTGAACTTTTGTCAGATCTTTCGATTGCGCCTTTTACAATCTCGTGGCTTCTTAAAGAAAAATCATGTGGTATTCCTTACAATACAAAGTAAAACATAAATTGAAAGAAATATGTAAATATCTATAAAAATCTACGTTGCTAACTTTCTGTCAAATGAAAACATAAATATTAGTTCTATACTTCCTCTGAACTAAGAAAACATAAAAACTGTATATAATTGTTACCATTAAAAAATGTATTGATGTTTTAAACTATACTGTATTTTACTCATGCTGGTAATGTTTTAAAACACATATGAAACTATACATGTAATATACGAGTTTTAAAAGAATATTGCGAGCTTTCATGGTAAACTGAAATAGAGTTTAAAAGAACATTTGTTTGATTATTGAAAGATGCGTGGTTTTCTATAAAAAATAGAATAAGAAAGACACGTATAATATTGGAGAGTCAGGTCGTTTAAAGACCGTTGAGAAGCGGATAGTGGAACATATAGATTTAATCACACCACTTCCAATTAAGAGAAGGTAGCGTATTTTTCTTTAGATAATTTAAAAACTTACTTTTCCAGGAATCCTCACAGTGAGATATTGTTATATAAAAATAACTTGACATTTTCGGAAAATGATCCTTGACTACGTAACTGACGTAGTTTTAAAGACATTGAGGTTGTATGCAATGTTTAATATTTATAGATTTAGAACGAATTACTATTTATAATGCAGTTTTAAACTTTAGTTTCGTGTAATAGCGGATCTAGAAATGCGTGGATGGCGGGCAATTCATAGCTTTCTTAACATTATAAACTGTCGGTTTACAACCATATTATTTTGTTTTAATAATAAAACATGTGTTTTTATGGCAAAATTATTAGCTATTTTGACAAAAAAACCAGAGTTAAAAATCTGAAATTTTAATTAGGCCGTTTCGGTAAAAGTTGTAAAATCATGGGATAACGCTTTGGTACGCGTCGTTATCACAGCCTAAACCCTACAAGTCTAAGACTACTAAAAATCTAATAAGGTTGTTAGCCATATAAAGTAAATCTGGTAATCTCTCCAGAGTTTTGTTGCAATACCATCCTTCGTATGTCGAGATGATCAAAGATAGTATATAGTAAGGTTGAATATCTTAATGTTGCAGTGCTATTAACATTTTCCTTAAATAAAACCGAGATAACCCAACTTATTGCCAGATTCATCAACTAATCTTAAAATATTTTTTACTTATTTCCCAAAATGTCTAAATACAATTATATTTGCTTCAAAATATAAGGTGTTAAAGTGTAAAAAATAATAAATGGAAAGCCTTCAACAGTTCAGGCATAGTTTTGGAGCGAAATGTTTAAAGTAATGTTTTTTTTTAATTTTGTGTTTAAATTTTTCATAAACTAGGTATACTTAAATCATAATCAACAAAAGGACAAATACACTACCGGATAACGGTTTATTAAACGTAAAATTTTAAGTTTACAACATTATGAACCATCCTCAGTAACTTTTTAATAAGATAAGAATATGACTCACTAAGTGTCGCGTACAGGGTTAGTTGAAGGTTCATGCGAACTTTTAAGTTTAAATATATATGTTTTACTGTTTTAAGTGTTAAAATAAAATATGATTGTACTTGGTTTATTTACAAATTTATTCATTTCCTTTGCATTCATAGTTAGCCATAACATTAAGTAAAACTATTCATTAAACTCAGCCAAATTCTATAGAGTAACATGCACCAGTATCGAACTGGATGTTACATATACAAATAATGAAGTTCAATGCTATATTTAAATTATACAGGGTGATTCAAAACTAAACGGCAATCTCTCGGGAGCTTATTCTATAGCTAAAAACAAGTAAAAAAGTTCATATAACCATATGCCCGGAAACGCTTCGTTAGCGAGTTATGCCTAGCGAAAGATTTCGCCCGGATTTCAGAACCCTTGGTGAAGTCAGGCCGTATAAAAATAGTAAAGGTAGTTACAAAGATACAAATACGATTGTTTTTTATGTTTTTATATCTGACAAATTTATTAAAATTCGTCCCAGAGCTGTAAATGCAATACTTTCAGAGATATCTTACGTAAAACACAAGAATTGGTACAAAGAAATAACACATTTTTGTGTTTAACGTAAGATTACTTCCATAAATGTTAAATAAAGGTCATTTTTTTCTTAAACAGATTTGTAGAACATTTAATTATGAAAATATTCATGTGAATTACTTAGGAAAAAAATTAATAATAGGTATTGAAATTTAGCTTTATTTAAAAATAAAACAGACGCACAAAAATGCATATTCTTATCTGCATAAAATATTAACTAATGTTTAGGTTGTGAGTAACAGCTGATCATTTATTCTAGACTGAACATTAACATAAAATGTATTTACCTTTATAAAACTGTAATAATCACCTATAATAGTTGCTCAAAGTGTCCTCCGTTGTTAGCAATGCACGTTTTTGCACGACGAATCCACTCTTTTCTAGCGCGTTTCATAACGTTTGGAGCATTCTTGATAGTTTCTGCCGCCTCTGTAATGCGATTACGTAACTCCTCTATGGTGTTAATCCGTTTTGAATAAACAATTGACTTCATCCAACCCCATAAGAAAAAGTCTGCTGGCGTGAGGTCAGGAGAACGTGGTGGCCATTTTACTGGTCCATTTCGACCAATCCATTGTCTACCGTATGTATCATTTAAATAGTTTTTCACATAATTAAAAAAATGTGGAGGTGCTCCGTCGTGCATAAACCATGCATTTATTCTGTTTTGAACAGGAATATCTTCCAAGAGGGCAGGCAGGTTTGTTCTTAAAAAATTTAAGTACGCTACTCCATTAAGTCGATTAGGGAGGAAAAATGGACCAATCAAATTATCACCCAGAACACCAAGCCATACATTGACTGAAAATGTATGTTGAAAATGCCTCGTCGCAGTTTCATGTGGGTTGTCGTACGCCCAAGTATGGGTATTACGAAAATTTACAATTCAATTTCTAGTAAAACAGGATTCATCAGTAACGAGAATACGCCGAAGAAAATACTGATGTCGTAAACAATTTCTTCTTAACCAGCGGCAGCACATCTTCCGTTTATTAAGATCTTGCGGTAATAAGTCTTGAACACGTGTTTTATGGAATGGGTACAACTGTGCTTCATGAAGTGTCCGCCATACGCTTGACTGGCAAATATTTAACTGACGTGATAATCGTCTGGTGCTTGTGGTTGGTGATAATTCTACAGCATTTATTATTGCTTGTTCATTATTATAGTTCCTTGCGCTACGTTGACGACCAGTATCTATTCGCTTCGGTTTAAAGCTACCAGTTTCTCTAAGTCGTCTCTCCACAGCTTCAAATGTTTTGCGATCAGGTGTTCTTCGATGTGGAAAAGTATCACGATATTCTTGAACTGCAGCTAAACCATTCTTGTTAACTTTGCCGTAAATCAGTATCATGTCCGTTTACTCTTCAAACGAATACATACCATTTACTTTATCTGCCATTATTTACTAAGATAATTACGTACACTTTTATAAAAATATTTAATAAAATATTTTAAAAATAAATATTTAATAAAATATTTTATACACTTGTATAAAATATTTCCAAATAATCACAGGATCTCACAAAATACAATCTTCACACGCCACAATACAAAAACCTCCATAAAGGTTATTCAAATATTACTTCATGAACTTAATTGTTGATCAGCTGATATTGCCAACCTTTGCAAAGAAAATATGACGATAAAAAGTGTTGAATAAATGATCAGCTGTTACTCACAACCTAAACATTAGTTAATATTTTATGCAGATAAGAATATGCATTTTTGTGCGTCTGTTTTATTTTTAAATAAAGCTAAATTTCAACACCTATTATTAATTTTTTTCCTAAGTAATTCACATGAATATTTTCATAATTAAATGTTCTACAAATCTGTTTAAGAAAAAAAATGACCTTTATTTAACATTTATGGAAGTAATCTTACGTTAAACACAAAAATGTGTTATTTCTTTGCACCAATTCTTGTGTTTTACGTAAGATATCTCTGAAAGTATTGCATTTAAAGCTCTGGGACGAATTTTAATAAATTTTTCAGATATAAAAACATAAAAAACAATCGTATTTGTATCTTTGTAACTACCTTTACCATTTTTATACGGCCTGACTTCACCAAGGGTTCTGAAATCCGGGCGAAATCTTTCGCTAGGCGTAACTCGCTAACGAAGCGTTTCCGGGCATATGGTTATATGAACTTTTTTACTTGTTTTTAGCTATAGAATAAGCTCCCGAGAGATTGCCGTTTAGTTTTGAATCACCCTGTATAAGTCAGTTCATTCCTGATATATCGTGCGGACGGACAGGCAGAAACAACAATTTTCCAGCCTCTCGAACAAAAGGCTTCGCAAACTTTCAGTCATTTACTTATCCTAACAGCGAGATTGCTCAAATTCGTTTTTTTACATTTAGATTAGATAAACACGTAAAATTTATCTCGTGTTACATCTTGATTCATTTTATCTGCAAGCAATGAGTCACTTAATATAATATATGAAAATAATTTGCATACACCTAGATTTTTTATATATGATAATTAGGTCTAGTCTAGAAATATTACTAATGGAAAGTTATTGATTGTAAATGTACAGGGATACTATTCTAGTATAGAAGCCACTATAGTGATGTTTCTATTGGTCGTAAAATTTAAGAAACAATAAAAAAAAGAAATACTTGTTTGTTATAATAAATATACTGTATACACTACAGTTATTTAAAAATTATTGTACAATTAAAATAAATATTATGGTAGTTTCACACAATATTTAGACGACACAAATAAATCTCTTGTAATATGAAGGCCCCATTGTATGTTTTAACAAGTTCTTTCTACAGCGAAAACTAGAGACCTTTACAATAAAGGGTACCATGTGACAAAGCGCAGTATTTGAGCAGTGCAATATAATACACCCAAAGCGATTGATTTGATTTAGCAATCTAACGGGGAAGAAAGGTCACGTTCTTAGAATGGTTTTGTCATTAACCGTTATTAGATATATGAAGCGTTACATTCACGACCTTCTTGAAACAGCAATGAAACTCATCGCCAACAGAACTCGATTTTGTATATAAACTTTATATGCTGCAATGTACGTTTTATAGTGTACGAACACATTACCCTCTCTATATACTGTGGGAAGAAAAAGGAAGATCATAAGGAAGAAGGGACAGGGTGAGGAGTGATTGATGAATGCTGTGACACAGACAGACAGATACAAAGTGATCCTTTTGTTTGAGTGTGATGCGGGGAGGGCAGGAGGAGAAGGTACATGACATGAGAGAAAAACAGAATATGTGGAGAGAATATGTTCCACTGATGTGTGGAGAGAAAGTGCTATCAGTAAGAAAAATGGAAATTTGCAAGTTTTAAAGTTATATTTAACATTGTTACATCCGGTGGGTGATTTGTTCTTGCTGAATGCAAAAATAGACACAACATTTTGATAATGAGAGAATTATTTTAGTCAGAAAGAGGACATTTTCGATTTAACAATTATTGTTAGCGTTCCGTATTATTATTATTGACGTATTAAATCAAAATATATTATATTTAATAAATATTAATAAAATTCTAACTGACAATCTTTTTGTACAATGTTCATGGTGAAACAGTTATAAATATTATGTTCCTGTATTTTATACAGAGAAGTAGGCCTACACTGAAAAAATAATATAAAATAATAGTAGTGTATTAATTAAGTTATTTAATTTATTACAAAAACAACCAAATTAAAAATGATCAGAAATATTTGATAACAATCTGTCCTTCCGCTATCATACTATTCATACTATAGCTCACCAAATCAAGTCTTAATTACTAAAAGACAGCATATTATAATTACAAAATTAATGGACGGTCCAGCGATCAAATCTTTTATACTTTTATAGACTTAACCGTGTGGATATTGGAATAATATTGTATAAATTATGTTGCATGTCTGATGCCTATGATGCAATATGTGTTTCAAACATCGACCTGTTCCCTGGTTCATAAATATTTCAATCTCATGTACCCGACTTGCCTCCTCGTGAGGTCACGTAACAATTTATAACGTAGTTATACCGTATATTAACTTCTACACAAACAAACTGATAGAAAATTGTTAAAAAATCTAAGCTCGTAAAACTCTCACATCAGAATTAGTCCGCTATCTGCAGTTGTAGGTCTATGAGTATTCAATTCTTGGCTAGTTATACGAGTATAAGTAGTACCCAGAATTGTTAATTTCGAAACGCACAACAAATTTGTTATAACTAATAATTTATAATTTTCCTAATTGGATTATCTTTAGATTTGCTTCTCTCTAATTAAAAAGATTGTAACTTTAAAATTATAATTTGTAAAAATACTGCTGTGAAATTATATTTTAAACCTGGTAAAAAGCGATATATTGTATAGTTACATTTTAATTATTTACTAAATAATGGGGCCTTATTCCAGAGAAAATTCGATTAAAATTGCTGTTTGTAAGATTTAATTGACCAAATGTTGGTTTAAAATTTTTGGAATAATGCATATATTTTGATTCTTTTTTAGAAACTTCATATTTAAAAAAGTACATGGGAGTTAAGGAAACTCTAAAAATGTGTACAGTTCTAAAGATATTATATATTAACATGTAAGTCACATTATTGCAGTAAACAAAACACACGGATGGAGAAAATTGTACGCTATACCGCCGGGAGAGGAGGCGAGTAAGAACATTTTGCTGATAAACTGTTTTAATCTACGTGAGAGTTCAGATTTTACTGCCTTAATAGCAACCTCCGTTAGTCTCCCAGAAGAATTTTATTCTTGCACGTTTATACCTTCCAGTTGAACCAAGTCTGCTTACAGCAACAATCGATCTGTCAATTGTCTGAACATCTCGATGGATGTCTAAGTGTGGAACATTACCAAAGGAAACTTTTACTGCGGAAAATGACTGTTGGAATAGATGGAGATCCGTTTCTGTTCAATATTTTTGTAAGGTTAAACATGA
This sequence comes from Homalodisca vitripennis, assembly GCF_021130785.1. NCBI lineage: Eukaryota > Metazoa > Arthropoda > Insecta > Hemiptera > Cicadellidae > Homalodisca > Homalodisca vitripennis. Next base: position 35,504,205 of record NC_060210.1, read on the forward strand.
GGCAGCACCGATCCCTTTCCGCTTTATCTGGAACAAAGCTAGACTCCCCTTCTACCAAGTTGACATATAGTGGCCGTTATGCCTTATAGTAGTATATGTAACTTTAGTCTCAACAGGAGGCATATCGCACCAAAAACCTACCCTTTCTGAATGTCCAGTCACTCTAGAAACAGCGCAAGGGCTCTTTTAGGACTAAGTGCTTTGAAAAGTTTCCTCAGCTTCTTATCCTAAGTGAGCTGAGAAAGTTCGTGTTTAATTAAATTCCACCTTATCAAGAACACAAAATAGTGAAGTCTTGTATGGGGATTGAGATATTATCCTATATTTCTTTGATTGTAGCACACAACAGACTCTGTTAGGCAATAATGGAGGAGTCACAAAACCTCGCATGATGGATGATGATTATTAATATCAGACTGTAAGTCTATTTGAGTTGTAAGGCCAGGGTCGAGTCGTTGGTTACTTATATGGTTGTCTATAGTTATTAAACATTTTTTGTATTAAAGTAAAATGTTACAAGCAGTTTTCTCGTCGTATACCTCTACTTATGTCACGATTCTTACTTTCTTACTTTATTATAGTGGTATAGTGGAACGAGTGATATAAATAGGTTAAATGAAAAGAACACCAATTTTGAAGGAAGAGCTTTTCCTGGTAAGGCAGTCCATCCACTGTACCAAGTTTTGCTAGCAGCCGGATAAATCTCAGTTTCCAAATGTAGTACTATCCATCTCAGCTAGAATTCCATTATTTATTTTTTGTAAGAATGTGTAAGATTGTTCAGCAATTTCCTTCCATTTTGTTCCACATTTTTAATGCCTGAAATTTTATTTTATAACAAACTTGACACAAATATAATATAAAATAAAATGAATATTTTCTTTCCCTTAGGTTCTTTCTCAGTTGAATAAATGTAAGATATAACCATCATGATAGTTTGGAAAAAAAATGTAAATACAATTAAAAATAACTCATTTTCGTTTCTATTTTTTGTCTAAAATATAAATTTATATTGGAAACGTGTAATTATTATCATTTAAATTTAATATTAAAAATTCTCCTATCCTATGTTTTATTATTACTTTATTATTATGAAGAAGGTTAGCCTAGATTATTACTTTGGACTCATAATGTCAAACAATCTATTCAGGTTTTATTTAAAGCAATATAATTGGTGATAACGTTGGTGATTGGACGCTGATGTAACGTTAAAGAATTATAACCTTAATACTCATTATCAAGAAAAACCCCTTTATCATTTCAACAATTTTCTTTATGGTATAAAAGTATGGTGAATTCGTGTCTATAGAATGTGAATTCCCACATATTCTGAATAAAATATAATTTAATGTGCATTTTTCATACGAATTAAAACTTTATTGCTTCAATGTAACTATTGCTACAAAAACCCCTAATTATTGATTTGTTACTTTACGACTTTAAAAACTGTGCGGCTATTACGAGTATTAAATATCTAATTATACATTTTTTTATCAACATTTTTTGATCAGAGAAACACTCTTAAAACCTAATAACAACGAAATCAAATAGTTTAGTGTATAAGATTTATTGATATAATATTGTAATAATTAAACCTTTCGTTTCATATATCTGTATTGAGCAGTAAATTGTATTTATGATTTATTTCATTATTTCTTTACATTACTATATTCTACAATCAGTTTTCATACTTTTAGGTGTAAGATCAATTTGAGACTTTAGTATTTCAATGGTTGAATAAAAATGTATTAAAAATACAGAATAATTGTTGTAATACCATATAAAATAACAACATTGAGTGCTTAGCTACTCCTCGAGAGGGAGAGACAGCAATAGACTCGTCAACTGACAGCAGCATATACACACAATCCGCGCTGACGTATGTATGTATATACGTCAGCACTTCAGCTGCTGATGGCGTTGTCTACCAGTAATTGCTCGTTTCATATTCCTCTCGACAGCTCTCTTGTTTACATCTCTATGTGGTGCTGAATAGATATAACGAGTAACTAAGCAGTTATTATTTTTATGCTTGAAAATTAAATTGTGAGATAATACTAACATATAATTTTAATTATTGTATTAGTATCAAGGAACTGGTCCTAAATCTTGATACGAGACATAATAAATTTTTTTAACATTATTAGTCTATTATATAGTGCACAATGATATTAGTTTTTTCATAAAACTGTTATCAATTATATAAATTATCAATGATATAATTACAGTATTATAATGCCGTAAAGTATGAGCCTCCAAGGTATAAACTATGCACCTGAGCTGGGTTAATAGGAAGCTCTATCATATCTTTATTTATTCTCATGCCAAAAATTCGCCATTATAAAACCCATATATTGAAATAAAGCCACTAATATGTTTGTTCATAGTCTAAATAATTTGCAGAGGAAATATTTAATTTGTTGCAACCTCGACCTAAATTAAATTGTAAGGGAAGTACTAGAACACTTATTAATATAGGCCCTAATATATTTGTAAATTAATACCTAGATAAAACAAACTAGGTAATAATAATTTTATACAATTGATGTCTATTTTCAAATTATGTCATTGATTACAGCTAAAAAAAGTGCAATATGTGATCAAATGTAATAAAACATACCACTTAATTCAAAAATATTGCAATAATAAACAACAAATTTTAATTTTTATCAAAAATTCCATAAATAAAACAAGTCGTTATTTGCGGTAATGGACATTGCTGTCACATTATATGATTTGTCAGAATGTTTCGGATGTCCTCAGAACCAAGCCGATTGTCCAGCTCATCAGGTTAAGTGCGCGGGGTAAAGCATAGTGGAACCTCCGGTTCATCCAGGTAGTGGACATTGTAAGAGGAGCGCGCGTTTATGTACGTGTATGTGTATTTTAGTGACAGATAAGTCCGTATTTTCTGTAAATAGCTAGTGTAATTCGAGTGCTGGTTTTCCGAAAGCCATGATTTTGTCACACCGAATGAACTTGTAAATTCAAAATATAATTAATGCGTACACGACTGTATAATATCGCCATCGTAAAAATATAAATAGTACACACCACACTAGGAGTGAAGGAAATAATTATCGATGAGCGGGGAGGGTGATTAACACGCAGCAATGTGTCGCCACATTAGGTGAATCGCGACCGGCGATGCCTAATCGAACGCGTCCTGGACCTTGATTAATATTTTCGTGCAGAAGATCGCGTTCTTAGGCATCTGGGACATTACTAAAAGACATGTGTAAATCACAGATGTTAAATCAATATCAAGTCCTGAGGTTACTGCATTAGTTATTGGGAACTTAAATTAAATTTTCAAATGAGAAGAGAAATGATGAAACTAAGCTTTATCCAAGTCAGTACAACAACATACATTTGAACTATTGATTACCAACAAATTTTTAAAGGTAAAAAATGCACATTTATAAGAGTGTAGAAAAATTAAAATTATTCTTTAAGTATTTTAATTTAAAATAAACCATGTAGAGTATAACACACACACACACACACACACACACACACACACACACACACACACACACACACACACACACACACACACACACACACACACACACACACACACACACACATATTTTTGTCTTTTTCCTAAACAATTATTTATAAAATATATTTTATTACCTCCAGGCATGCATGTTTCTTATTTACAAAACAAGTAATTCAGTCAACGATTATCAGATTTATACATGTATAACATGAATGGATAGAGGATGGAGGGCAATATGGTTGAAATGCACTTTTGTACTGGGAGTTTTACTATTCGCGGATTGCAACAAACTATATTCAGTGCGTGAACATTACATCTACGTTTTTTCTTCTTTTTAAAGTACAATCGTATTGTAAGAACTAGCAAATACGCTCTCACCGAAAGGACCTTCTTGACATCTGTAACAGCGCGTATGTCGCCAAGCGCGGCGCCTTGCGATGACCTAGCCGCGCATACAAATGTCGCGATGGCGTCCGGGTTCGGCTCCCAGTCAATTACCACATCGTCACTGCACACACCTTCCAAACAGGTACGTTGCTAACTTTCCCACAAGTAGCTCAAAATGTTCCTACTGATCCCGAAGATTTTGCCCTCTAACATAGACGAGACTCCTACAATGAATAGACAACTCACCTTGCAATATAAAAAAATAAATTTAACTTCATCTATGCTTTTTTTCTTTAACCAAATATAAACTGTAATATCACATTACTAATTTCAAAGCAATTGGGGGGAGGGCTTCTTCTTATTTACTGTTTTACAACTCTCATATTTATTTAATTATTAGCGCAATTCTTAACGATTTTGAAGTAATTTTTCACTTCAAATGAACTAGGCTACTTGTGCATTTTACATCACCGGTACAGGTAACTGTTACAGATACTTTTATAATACAGATACCTTACACTTTACCTTCGCTCCTGGTACAAAGTACTCGGACTCGATTAGCAGTAGGGTTATACTAACTGGAACATGTACTTATACTATTTTTGAAGTACTCTGTAATCTATGATACTAAATCAGTTCCAATACATTTTGTATTCGGTTACTGAAAGTACCGGGTACAGGTAGAAGCTACAAGAGATAAGAGTAAGAACTAGCCTTACTTATTGTATGTGCTGAATCACGAGGTAATTCTAATATTCAGCGTTTTGAACGAAATTGAATTATTATATGTTTAATTAACTGTATTTCGTAAATTAAATTGTTTATAAAGCTTACATATGGATATTATATTATGATTGATTTAAACATAAACATTATTTTGAGTAAATATAGATTATTAGCTGATTGATGATTTTGAAATGAAATTCTCTTCAGGGGAGGGACAGGCCCCGTTCTTATCCCCCCCCCTTCCGTGCACCCCTGCAACAAGTTAAACTGGCCTGTGTCAGCAGAAGTGCCTTAGACCGTAAGTAGATTACAAGGGCTTCAAGCAAACTATTTTTGTTGAAGTAGGTTTCGGAGACTTATGTATATTTTTTTTACCAGGACCACAAGGAAATCTCATCTGTGAAATGTAATCCGAACCAGATATGGTTTTACACGTGAAAAATCTTATATAAGAGCCAGTCGTACTTTCACTTAACCTCTAATTCTCCTAACCATAAACTCTGCAATATCATGGGACTCCATTACATTAAATCAAAGGAGCTGTTATTAAGCTATAGAGTCCTGAGTGTTATTTTGAAAACTTTGTACTACTGTAAACAGATTTCATTGTTGTGTAAAGCCTTTCGCTTTCAAGGCAAGCATGGTCAGAACCACGTATCAAAACACTAACAATGGTTTTAGTTATTTGTTTCTTATGATACTTACTTGAAAGCGCAAAGCCTAACACAAAAATAAAATCTACATTATTGAATTGTTGATTTTAAATTAATAAAAGTATATGCAGTAAGTAAGGAACATCACTTATAACTTTCACGTTTATTGTTTTTTGTTTCAGACTTCGAGATCAATATTAACAAATTTATTTATTTTCAGTTTTGCAATTATATTTACACTTATTTATTTATATTAGCAATAGAACAGTTTTGAAATGTCAGGAGTCATAAAGACATCGAGTATTAAAGAGGGATTTTTTCTGAACTTGAAAAAGCCTTTGACTTTTTAAAGTCAGGAGAATAGGACCCTAACAATGATATAGTTAAAAATAGAACATACTCACGTTAATTACGAGTGAATTACTCGTATTATGTCAAATAAAAGATAGATAGAAAGATAATAAAAGAAGATAGAAAACTTGTATATACTTAACTAATATAAACGGGTATCCCGACTTTTATAAGAGCTAGAATAAACACAAGAATATATTAAATAATCAAGGGCTCTTTCCCGACAGATGTATCTTGTAAGTATTGATTAAATACATTAATTTCTCTATTACTTAGAGTTATAGGAAATGCCCAACTATAGATTGGACTATACAATACTATATTATATAGTATTAACTTATTTGATTGATACCAGGTATCAGTGCGAGCGAACAGACTACGAGAGTTGGGGGAGGATGGGATACAGCCCCGCCGTAGCCTTGGTGTATCGAGCGGCCAGACAAATTGTGCGGATGGTTCAATTTATTGAGGCAGGACACATCCCATCACGGTCGCCGCGGCATTGCCAGCAGCAACCTCTCACGTTTACCTTACCGTTGGTAAATATAGGTTCATTAAACAGACCGAATGAAACCGAGTGACAGTTAAATTATGCATCCAATTTAAATAAGCATTTTAACAGGTAAGTCCTATTCAATTTATTTTAAACACTATTCCTTTTAATAACCAAATTAAACCATATAAACTTTTATATGTTTTTTTTTAATTTAAAACTTTTCCAAAAATCCATATAATATAAATCTAAATGTAAAGTTGTGGTTTATTTCTTACATCTAAACAAACCAAATAAAATATATAAGGTTTTACAGGAATACATTTATATTAAGAGCACATCAAATTGGTTGAAAAATATTAATAAATCTAGGTTTGACGGATAAAAATGCCAAAACATACAGTACGTTATGAGGGAGCCCTTTTTATCGTTGTCACAGAAACTATGAGTACCGTGAATGGAAGTCAACTGCCAATGAATGAGCTAATAGACACGAAGTAAATATCCACGGGGTGTTGTTGTGCGGGGAAGTGGTGGGGTGAAGGAGACAAAGGACCTGTCTGATAATCCTGCGGCTACAAGGCTCGGCCAAACCACAACAATACAGGCCGTTCCAGTCTCTGCTGTTGTTCATTAGTCCTTGACAGCTCATCTTAGGTTAAGATTGTTACTTTTTACCATTCTTTTTATCTTTTGGACTCACGCATATTTAATTACTAATAAAAATATGAAAACTTAACGGGTTGGTAAAAAGTTTTGCCGTGTGAAATATACTAAAACTAAAATAATAATAACGTTATTGGCTGACCTTTAGCGAAGCCTGTCGCTCGTGGGGCTCGTCAGTCTGTCTGTCTATCTGTCTATCTCGAAAACGAACTGACGTAGATTAGAAATTTTGTATTTATATATAAAAAACACTGATTTCAATGTTGCTTCAAGTCACTCCGTAGGATTTGGAGAGTGTTAGTAAATATTTTTACACCGGTCTTATAGGTAGCCATGATTAAAACGAGGAAATAACTTTAAATAAATTTACAAACAAGCTGTGTACAATCAATTTGAACAAGTGAGACTTTTATTCGTAGAGTAAAAATAAAATATAATAGGCGAGTTAATGTTAAAAGTCGGTAATAACATTTGACTTCTGCGTACTTTTACGTAGTCGTACCCTCGCCAGTTTACCAGAATAATTATTTGAACAAAGAAGTCAATAGAATCTAATTTAATCTAATCTAACTAAAAAAGATTAACTAATCAAAAGTAACATATCAAGAATATGTTGAATACTTTGATATCATAGACATATTCCATCTGTCGCTTGGAATTTAGCGTGAAACTTTCTTTGTACAAATGAATGAGTTTTGTGATAGTGTGACATGTATGGAATGTGGCTGATAGTTATTTATGCCTATCACTTAGTAGGCTAACACAATTTCTCTTTTGGTTGCCGAGGAGATGTAAATCTTTACGATTGTATATCTGTAAGCAGATTATCTAGAGAATGCAATAAGCTATAAGGATCTGAAATGTACATGAAGCCTTAGCGAAGTGCTCTTAAAATTTTAGAGAAGTTTTTGTAATCAGGATTATTATTAGATAATATTTTTCTCGTCTCATAACTATATATATATATATAATATATATATATATGGAGTATTTTGAAAACGTGCAGTCTTCTTGCTATCCAGGTCCGGAAGTACAAATTTTGTAGAGATATGGATGGTTTCGATGTGTTAGAATGCCTATTGACTTTCGTTTTGGGGGGTATTTGATAGGAAGGCAGTAAGACGGAAAAGAAAGAGTGAAGATATGAGGACTTCCCGATTCCATGACTCATTTTATTACTATAATATCAGTTTAAGATGAATCCTCTCTTTGAAAGACTCGTAATACGATTCACCGTGGTGGATTACCGAAACTTTGTTTATATTGTCTGATTTCAACTTACTTAGTTTATGCTACAAAACATTCACAGTTGCATTAGTTCTGCTTTATTTTAGGTATACATTGCTCTAAATCTGGTAACTATAACAACAAATAGCATGACGTTATTTTTACAGGTATTGTGAGAAAGGATATAGTGCAGGTATCTCGATATTTATATTTAATTATGAATCAGCTTAAGGTAGTTATGAGAAATTTTCATATTTATTTTACAGTTCCTCGTAATGGTCCACCGGGAAGTCTTAGACACAAACATGACTTGAAGTTACAAGATAGAGTAGTCTGCAGATATGGAGTTTGCGTGCAATGACAATCACTTACTTCGGGGATGCAGGGGAATATTTTGTTGTTTATGTTTGGACTCTGAGCGATTTACCTGTCAAAAACATTGTGCAATGCATCTGTAAACAGAGTCTTAAAATATAAAATACTAAATATTTTTGCTTAGTATTTTTTATGTACTCCAGCAGTTACGTAACAACAGTTGTATTTGAATTTCATCGTAGTAAATAAAATGCAATCTGCATTACTGCTTATTGACTGAGCTCTGTCATTGCAATATCTTAATAACTAACTGTAGGTCTATAGGTCACTATAGACTGTAAATTGTGGATGAATCTTCATTTATATATGAGGAACACTAAGTTTGATTATGGTGTTTGTCACTCCACGGGATTTGGCTGAGCGCTAAAAAAATGTGTATACATTATTATACATTAGTCTTTTTGACAACCATTATAGCAATGAGAAAATAACAGAATAAGAATAAAAAAACTAAATGCATCCATATGAAGTTTAATCGTGTACACTTTATTACGTGGATGTAAACTGTTATACACTGAGGGAAATATAAGAAATAGATTGGAAATCAGTGTTAAAATTCGGTGATAACATTTGATTTCTGCGCACACTCACGTTGTCATAAACTTATATGAATGCATTATGCAGGATGATATCCAAAGTAAGAATTTATCTATTGACTTTGAATTTTGCATGAAATTTAAATTCTACGAAGAGAAAATAGTTCTATGATGGTACGTGCTTAACCATGGAATTACACAGAGTACCATTGAAGTCACTCAGTAAGGTGACACAATACCTCTTTTCTGATTAAGGATGTAACAAGCTTTTTTTGGTAGGATTGTCAATTTGTCCGCAGAACAACTCCAGAATAAATGGACTATAGACTTGAAAGTATCTCTGCAATCTGAGAGTTGTGTTTCACACCACGTGGCACGGCGTATCCTATCTTCTAGGTGTAAAACATAGGTCAATACACACACACACACACACACACACACACACACACACATATATATATATATATATATATATATATATATATATACAAGTACCTAAGTTTTGTATTCTTGGCAAAAAAAAATTATCTACTATTTGAACCTGTCGCTGAGCACGCAAAATAAGCACGTAATTAGTTAACGCTGATGGATCAGAAAAGAAGACAAAATGAGTTGGTGGTGTGATAAAATATAATATTCAAAAGTCAAAAAACCACGTTCTTGTTAGTTAATGTACAAGATTATACATAAGGAAAATATATATGTATGTATTTACCTATGTTTTTTAAATTAGTATTCTGGGATATGCACATAAATTCACAAACAATACTGACTTTACCAATCTTTTATTAACTCAATGTGACAGTGATATTGATAAGAAAAACGTATCAATTAAAGTAACTCTTTTTTACATACATATAAATAATAGTAATCGCCTTCACACATGTTTTATCGTTAGTTAGATCTGAAATGCTTGAAATTTTATACTGTATGGATGTTTTCTGCAGATATCGTTTTAAGTGATTATAATTTGGAAATTCTTCCGTAATTTTATTTACATATCATAAATATATCTCTAACTATTTCTATACTTTTTGTCATCTATATGTTTATGCAGAGTATGTCACAGATTTTGTATTGAGTATGCAGTAAGAAAGTATCTGAGAGTTCATTCGCTTGAAAGAACTAAATTTTATATTTTATAGGAAATAGTTAATAAAACTGGTTTTCTAAACTCTACATGAAAAGCAGTGATCAAAATACGACAGAAACACTATAGCCTAACAAAATGGAAACGGCTTGATTGTCTTTCCGGTGAAACATTGGGGACTGGGACATGAGCTGGCACATTAGTTGATTGGTATTGCTGAACAGTCATTACAAAAGTGCAATATAGACGATAGAAAGTTTAAAATTGAAATTTGAGTACGAAATAATTATTCTTTCTTCCAGTTAGTTTCCATCTTATTTTATTATGTTATTCAAGCTTTATAGAAAGATAAAAATAAGGGACGACTTATATATTAGTTCTTTATATGAAAATAGTTTAAAATACTCGTCACCTCAGTTTTTGCTATTTATTTTTAAAGTGTAGAACTTAGTTTATTACTTTATTATTTATTACATTACATTACACAGACCACACCAAATTACGCTAAACTTATCGCTCAGGTCCAGTTTCAAAGTAAACAAAACATTTTAACCTTGTCTGTATTTGCAACAATAGAAAAATTGTTACATAAGTTTTAGGGCAGGCAATCACGTGTTAATATAAAAAAGTGATGGTAGACACTTGTTCACAGTAAATACCTTGCATAGATTTGAGCAATATAAACACCTAGATTATTAAATAGAAGAATAATACAGCAAAAATAATAACTCTTTAGAATAATAAAATGTGTATAGCTATAAGCATATAAAGCAAACTGATAAGAAAATAAAAAGAAAGGAAAGGAACTTGATGAACTTTTATGTTTGCTGGAGAATGTGTTAGCCACAAAACTCACATTATTAATTTAACGTTTAAAAACTGTACTTTTAAATATTGCTCAAATTGATGGCCAATAATATTGAAATTATTTATTAATATCACGTAAACGCAAGTACAATATTATTGTTAATATTGATGTTCAGAAAACAGATAAACGTTTTGGATGTATTCATAAGTGACAAGACATGTTAATAACATTGTTTAAAATTTATATTTTAACCATTATACTGTTTTTAAAGAGGTAAAATTAATATTCCTGGGCCAAACCGGGTACTGAGTACTTTAGTTTTACATTAGTATTAGTCATTGATTAATAGAATTAATATGAACTTGTTTTAAGTTGCAATACATTCACTTCACGAATAATAATTTATGGGCAGTGCAAATAATAACCACATTCCATGTACCTGTTACCCATGTAAAATAGATTAATAAACGAAGCGTTAGTTTCACCAGGCACTCACTGTTCCGGGAAATGATCTATCTCGGGCCTTTGTTATTGGATTCAAGTTTGTAATGAAATGTTTTTTTATAATTTCGAATAGTAGCCACCGTCAAAATTCCACTATATTTACTGCGTTGTATTGTTTTAGGATAAAAAATTATTGTTTTGTGTTTAATTTATATTTCGTTTTCAATATCAGACTCAGTATTTTTGTACCAAGCTTGGGTTTTGCGGAATTGTGCAAAATCAATTGTATGATAAATTGTTTGAAACTCTGGATTTAATTATGCAAGCTACTATAGTACAATGGAGGATTCGTCTTGGAACACCGATTCGGTATTTATTTGTATTTGTGTAAATTCCGGATTTTCTTTGTAAAATATACCTATAATATACACATAAGGTAGGAGTATGCAACACCACGTATCGCGTAAGTCTTCGCTAAGTTCAGACGCTGTTGCCGTCCAGCCAGGACGGTGCCGAAGAGTGTCTGATACGACACAGGTGAAGAAATGTGAGTGCCCTAGCTGAACATTAAGAGCCACCCTCGCGCTGCAAACGTTTCAAGGTACAAACAGTATTTGGTAGCGCTACACCCGTGAAGTGACAAAGCGGCATCGTCCACAGCGGCCTCAGTATTCGTCAGTGATGACGTCTAGCTAGGATGACGCCTTATACCGGCTGCTCTAGTCAGCTGCACCTATCATCGACCTAGTATAGTCGCGACACACGATTTGCTATCAAGCCTAAATGCTTACTCTCTTATGTAACTGAATAAAAAACTAAACATAAACATACTTCAATATTAATTATTATAAGCATGCCCAATGCTTGCCCAAACGAATCACCACATCCGACAATTCCCCTATAAAGGAGAACCTAAATTTAATAGCATACATTCAGGACCAATCCACGTGACGCTATCCTCAGGTTATACCATTTTTTATGGATTAACTTTCAGCGCCTTGTGTATCAGAAATGATACACACAGCTTGTTCCCAATAGGTTCATGTGTATTATTTCTAATAAACACGTAGAGACATGTATTAGCAGCACGTCTAAATAAATCTAATAAAGGATCTAGAAAAAGTAAAAATTTGTAAACTTCAGAAAAACAACATACAAACACAAAATTTATCATTAGTGCTAATATGATATACTGTACATGGCCCATACCTTCAAAATATATTGATTGACAGACTGGGCTACGTGTGTAATTTTTGCACAAATATAACAAGTTGATGTATTAGAAATAGTGTTCGTCTGTCTTCACAATATAAGTAAAGTAGTGTTTGTATAGTTTAAAAGTTTTATTAATCTTAATAAGCACCTGAACTCCACGGTAAAACTTTTACCTTTGTCCCTGCCTTAATAGGCTTTGTGTAATAATACACACGGCCCATACAAATAGTGTGGTTGCGTATAATTTTTATACAAACCCTGAATATGTTAATGAATAAAATAATTGTTTTATTCCACTAAAAACACAGTATTTATAGTTATGCTGCATTATTAGTGTTTTAATTTATCATTAGAAAATGTCTAGCATTTATATCATTGGGATTATATTTATACATATTCTTCATCTGTCAAAAGATCATAAATATAAATATTCCAAAGTATTAAATTGAAATGAGAGTAGTTGACGTTTATAAAAGAATTTACTCAATCTGTCGCCATTACTCTAGAGATGGGTTGGTTTGGGCACTGATTCTAATTTACTGTACAAAGATTTTTAAAAATATTGTCACTATTTAAAAACAGTTTGAAACATACAGGGTGTCCAAAAAGTCTCGGGTCGGTTAAATATTTTAAAAAATATTAAAAATAGATCTAAAAAACCTTACACAAAGTTACTGGACATAAAAATATATTTTATCACATATTCAGTGATCCGGTACTTCCTAGAGTTTGCAACTTAGGTTAATGTAAAAAATACACTGATGAGCTTTTTGATTTTAACTTTATTAGCTTTTATTAACTTATTAGGTTTTTTAGCACTATTTTTAATATTTTGGAAAATATTTAACCGACCCGGGACTTTTTGGACCCAAACTGTAGTCATCTTTGAACGGCTGTCATATTTGACTCGGTTATCCGTTTGAGGTCGGGTTTGCGGCTCTGTACTCTACTAATAAAGACCTTTTATTTGATATGCATATCAACCTATGCTTATATTTAAGATTTTCTTCTGACTCCTAGCGGGCCGCCCCCCTGAGGAAGTACCGGATCACTGAATATGTGATAAAATAGATTTTTATGTCCAGTAACTTTGTGTAAGGTTTTGTAGCTCTATTTTTAATATTTTGAAAAATATTTAACCGACCCGGGAATTTTTGGGCACCCTGTATATTGCTCAGTTATGATTGACTTCTGTTGCCATAGATCACTCCTTCTTTCTTTGAAGATTGCTTTTGACGATGAAAGGATTGTGAACGAAACAGGATATTCCCCGAAATTTGCCATCGTTCTATGATATAAAAAAATCAGTAACGTTTCGATGTCTGCAATGTGATCTCTTCCTCAGCTGAAGTATTAACCTAACACATATAACAACTGATAATCTAGGATAAAATTAACAAATCATACCAGATCGTTGTGACACGCATAGGTCAGAAATCACAACTACCATGTTGTGTGTCAACTCTACCAGTGGTTGTGATTCCTGAGTTATGCGTGTCTACGCTTTTGTATGATTTGTTTATATTAACCTAGTTACGTGTTAGGTTAGTTATTGATCTGAAGAAGAGATCAGATTGCAGTTCTTGAAAAGTAGAGTAAGTGATTTTTTGTATCGTTGAACGATGGCAAATTGTCCTGATTAACCTGTTCTTGATTGGCATAAAATCCCTATTAAAGTTTAACCATCCAATGTAAAAACTATATAAATATTTTTTTAAACGAATAAAAATGTAGTACCTTTTAGTTATTCTATATTTTTAGTAATAAAAGATAAAGCTTAACAAGATTTAAATAAATAGGCTAGATATTTATATACATTTTTAAGATCTTATTCATTGAAGAGATGTTTTGTTGTAAATAATTTGTTTTACAAGAGTAAAGCAGAGGTTTATAATTAAGCAATTTACAAAACTGAAATGACAAACCGTTCACTGCCAAATGTTATTCCGGCTGTAATAATGATACTATTATATTTTACTGTTTCTCATAAATACGGTACTCACTGCATTGTAATGACGTACATTCCACGGCATGCATTAGTGTAATTGCATTTTCTCGGAGGTATTGTAGTTTATTATATGAGGTGGTTGAATATACAGTGATTATGGTCATTGTTGGCAAATACAAAATGTTATTATAGAATGAGGTTTTAATGCTATAACAAGAAACTAGTATTATCTTACCATACAAAGAGATATATTTTAGTTTTAAAGCCTTTCAATTGTGTATATTTGTAGTTTGTCACTCTATAAGATTGATCAAGGTACATCACTAATTATGTCACTGAGGGTGAATGCAACTTTTCAAGTTTATAGATAATGTCATTCTCGAAATGTCCTGCGTACAGATCGAAAGACATAAAATTATACACAAAAGAAATTTTAACCTTTTCCAAGAACAAATAATTTTCTTGAAGATCAAGAACACAGATGAGCTTAAGTAAAGCTGCAAACCTTTGATGAACTATATTTTACTTCAAACTTAATTTAATTATTTTTAATTATTTGTTAATTACACAAGTATATTTAAATATTCATTTAGTAGAGGACAGTTCTGAGCTACAAGTGATCACCACGTAAAAGGGGGCTTATGCAGTAAAAAAACTCATGTTTGGTACAGCAAATGCAGCAGCGGAGTGACAATGATTTATACATTAAAATATAAAAAGGACTCCTGGAGTTACTATCTGTTATGATGGCATCTGAATGGGCTGAGAAACATAAGTGATCATAACATTCGTTGGTAGAAGATTTTAAGAGATTATCAGAAATAATATTCGTGTAAGCAGCAAGAATTGTCAATTACTCAAAGCTACTTTCTTAAACTTTGTTTTGATATATCGAGTTCTGGAATGCCAGAATGCAAGGATAAGTTTGAAACTGTTGTGTCCGCTTCAAGGCCGAAGAACAAAGATGTACTAAACAGTACAACAATAGAGAAGCTGGTAGTTACTAAATTAGTGGTTACTGTTTGGAGGAAACAAGAAGGTTCTGTTGCGGTTGATTCAGAGCAACTTGAGACCCAGACTTTACCAGTTGGGTTCCTCTTCCAGTGTATAATGGTGCACTGTTGTCTTGATATGTGCAACCAATGTATACTATGTATACATCATCACGTGCGAATATGACATCGAAAATAGATACAATAATCTTTATAATCTAATAATTAACATTACTACAACAGTAAATTCGTGATTCGTGGTTGGGGAAACATGAGTCTGCTGCGGATTATTTAGAGGACTGATAATTAAGTATGTTCCAGCAAACTACCGCACGACGGTGCACTGTTGAAGTCATATCTACAATTAACTTCACGTGTAATGTGTATCAAATTTAAAGAAAGGAATTGTTATACACGTATAAAAGAGTTTATACTACTATTATTCACCATATTCTTGTTTTTTCTGAACCTGAACAAGCTGAGACAGGCCTAAAGTGTAGAGCTGTCTAAGTATGAATTGTACGAGAGGTAGAGCCGACTTGGACAGAGGTTTAATTCAAAGCTTGAACTGACTAGGCACTCTCCGATAACCGCATCAAATGTAAATTAGTTCCTTGATTTATGTTATTGAAATTGTTGGAGGGACTGACTCACCGGAGGCTGAATGATGTGATAAGTTTGATTAATAGCTTCAGGGCACCTGAACCTGGTATTGAGCTGGCGGAGATTGTTATCAAAGATCTGGAGATGGCTATAAGTCACCATTGCAAAAAATGACGTCATTTTGTGGTATATATTAAGATATTTTCAACTCATGAACCAACGAAAGTGTATTTATTATCATACACAACTATAAACATTACACATGTATGCACAGTGCATAAGGGGGCAATGTACCCAAAACATATGTTTTTAATTTCTGCCACTAATTAATCTTTTTGTTCATTAAAGTGTCTCCCTAGGACAGGGTTTAAAGAAAATATATTATTAACCCCCTGCCACCCCTATTCAGGGGAAAGGGAGGGGGTTTTTCAAGAAAATTAGAATTCTTGTTTTACACCATAGATGCTTTTGTATTGCACCTATTCCAAATTATTAGATATAGTTTTAAAGCTAATAAACAGCCTTACAAAGTGTAGTATGGAATTTTGTGTAGTTATCAAAATAGGTAAGTGA
The DNA here is from genome assembly GCF_021130785.1 of Homalodisca vitripennis. Lineage (NCBI taxonomy): Eukaryota > Metazoa > Arthropoda > Insecta > Hemiptera > Cicadellidae > Homalodisca > Homalodisca vitripennis. Next base: position 35,520,797 of record NC_060210.1, read on the forward strand.
CATTTTATTTTTTTTTTTTTCAAAAAACTATAATTTTCTATAAATGGAAAAAATTATATTAGGAGTATAATTTAAAATATACTTGATCCCATACTACAATTTGTGCACTATATATTGAAGATCATATGTACAAAATATGAGGTCTCTAGGTCAACAAATAAAGAAGTTACGTTGTAAAACGTGTTGGAAAGCACGGAAAAAACTAACTTACGGGAAAATGCAAAAAACTTCATATGTTTATTATATATGAAAAGTAAGACTATTTACATAATCATTGTTTTTTTGTTTAGTTTAAATATATTTTACACTTAAAAGAGTCCAGCCCTATAGGTAACACCTTCTTTTTTAATTTATTTTCTTCCTTTTTCATCTTTTTCAATTTAACTTGCTGACGGTATTTTTTATACTTTTTTATACTTGCAGTCTTTTCTTTGACTGCAACACTCTTCTTAGTATTGATTTTTAGTCGATTGCTTCATGACTAAATCAAAACTAATAGTCTAAATCACAAAATTGTTCAACAAAACACAACAAAAACATGTCATTCACAAAGTGAGGTTAGAGTAAAGTAACTGGAACTAACAGCTGACCACTGACAACAGCTGATCTACTGAGTGAATACCACACATAAAAAAGCTGGGATCTTAGTTCTGAAACTATGACATTCTAATATACTGAATACAGCAATAACATACATTAGTAATGAATATAGTTATATGATATATTAGGAATATATATATATGATATAAAGCTTGTCACTTATAATGGCCGCCTGGAGGAGAAAAAAATCAGCTCTACACGCTAATAGATTTTATTTAAAAAAAACACACTTTTGGCAATTATAATGCAAAACCAATAATTGATTACTGTTTCCAAACATTTTATAAACTAAAAAATTAAATAAAACTTTTTTTTGAAAAAATCTATTTTTAGGTACGTTGCCCCACTTAACATAAAAAAGTAAATCTGGTATTTAAAACGATATTTTATCGAATATGAAATTAACATTCTATTTATACAGCATTTGAAACGGTGTGGAGTAGATAAAACATCATTCTAAATTGGATGTTAAAGTTAGATGGTTACTGTTGTCATAGCAGCTGAAACTTCTTGACGACTTGATTTAGACCTCTGTTATCTCTTTAAAGAAGTGTTGAAGTAAAAATACTTTGGAACTGAATACTTCCATTCTGAATACTTTTCTAACTGTTTGATATTTTAATTTTTATTTCAATCAAAACTATCTCTTGTAGGATTACTATTTGGGCTTGCAAAGAGGTTTGCATGTTTATCATCAGTAAGAAGGGTATTCAACGTTTAGTTTAAATCGATTATGAACGTCTAATAACAGGCCTTCTGAAACGGTAGCCATCATAATCCGAATAAAAACAATGTCAAACATAAAATAAATGTACACTCTTATTTTTTGTAACAATTATGGATGATATATACGTAGCTTAAAAGATACAATTAATACAATAAATATGCAAATAAAAGAGTTGTTTATTTTTCAATATTTTATTGGTTTTTGTTTGGAATGAAATCTCAATTATTTCAAATAGTCTAAAATTAAACATTTTACATAGAATCCCGATAATGCCTTGGTGGGTACTGATCATATATAAAATATGGGAAAACCACTATTATTCTACGATTAAAAATACAGGCATAACAATTTTGAGTTTTAACGTTGACTTTTTAAGGCAAATCTCAGTTGTTTCGCTATTGCCGATTCTTAGTGAAAACCGACAGTCTGGCGTTATAAAAGTTGTGAAAATGGAATTTATAAGTCAGCCTTTTTGCGTAATTCAATATATTTTAAATGAAGAATAATACAAATTATCCACGTCGAGGAATAGTCAGGATAATCGCTATGTGCCACCTTCATCAAGGCTACTTTTAGTGCCCTACAGGTTCATTGTTGGTGTGAAAAAGACGTCCCATGAGGTTCTTTTTGGGAGAAAAGAATATAAAGGTTTACGATTAGATAAATTTAGACAGAGGGTGTAATTTATTAATATTTTTCAGGTACAAACAATTAATAGAGAATATGGTAAGAGACTCTTTCCACTAAATAAAGGAAGTCGAGTCTTAAATCGTTTCAGTGGAGGAAATTGCTTAATCGTGCCATAATCTTAGCTCTTAGGCAACGCGGCTAAACTTAGCTATCCACAGCGAGACTGATATTTCTCAGAATTGTAATTATATTATCAGTAACAATATTTAGACATGGAAAACGTTATTAAGAGCAGAAAAACGCAGAAGATTTTCTTTGTAAAACGTTTTTGGTTGCAAACAATTGAAGGTGGTTACAAGCGCTTAGAACAATCAGTTTATTTTAAAAGCAATTAAGTCTTAAAAATAAATTAAATTTACAGGGCGTGCATTTGTTGAGAAATTTTAGAGTAAATTCCAGTTTTCAGTGAATAATCATCGTATATTTATAAGAAACTTAGTAAACTTATAAGATACGCTTTGTGCCACCCTGTCTAATTAACTTAGTTATTTAAATTTTGATTAGAAAGTTGGTTATCGAACTTCGTAATGAGTCTAAGGTATCAAAAGGATGTAATATTTTTCTTGCACAACATCTTTGGAAATACTAAAATGAAATGAAATGCAAAATTTTTTTTATTATAGGGGCGATGTTCGGGATTAAAAGTCTTCTCAGCTAGATATTTAAAAATAAATTAATAAATTACTTAATTTAAAACTGAGTGTTGTGGAGTGTTAGGCTATATTTTGGGATCCTTTGTTCAACAGCGCGACGTTTACGGTATGTTTCCTTGACAGGAACCGGATGTTGATGAGATGTTGTGCGCCAAAGTGATGGATGGTGACTTTTTGATGGACGACAAGTCCATCAGATGTCATGTAAATCGGGTTTAGTTGAGGGAATAAGGGGGTGATGAGAGAAAGCTTAACGTTATCTTAACGTTTTTTCGTTAAAATATCAATATAAATACACTTAAACTTGAATATTAAGATTACATAATGATATAATGTGGTTATATTTAGTGTCTATTAATGAGTATTAGTTATAAACTGGCCATACATTGCTAACCGTGTAAACCAATCTATCTCCTCATGAAAGGAAATCTAGAAATACTTTTTCATAACTAAAAATGTTATGGAATTTAAATTGGAAAGAGGGAATGATATCTAACATTTCGAAATGTAAAGACGATTTCAATATTCTTTCAGTGTTCAATTATATATATGACATATAAATATACCAATTATTTCAAAAACTGGATTTGGCACAATACTTTTTCTTGCAGTCTGAAATCAGGAGAATAATATACATAGTTATACATTTTAAGATTGCGAATAATTATAGTTTGTAAAGTTTAATATCGTACAAGATAATCAGATTGAAACACGTACATCGTAAAAAATGGTCACTAAATACTGTAAATACAAGCCTTTAACGGTTGCAATGCATAACAAAATGGCCATCGTTTACATGTTTACAGCATAATTCACCGTCCACTACAACTATGGAGTTTGCCGATGAACGATTAATTAATCCGCATGTTTGGCCATACCAGTGCATAATGATTTTAATATCTTGGAATAACATAATACACTGGCTGGGCTGCCAGTTATCATGTTATTTTAAGATATTAAAATCATTAAGGCAATTGACGTCAGCCTTGTTTTATTTAATATTATCACTATTGTGATTTCTTATCGAATGTCCGGCGTGAATATTTCTTATTATATACTCATATAACGACTTGTAATAACGAAATTGCAAAGGTCCTAAAAATTGAGACTGTCAAGCTATAGTGCCTTTCGGGTTTTGGTATACTGTGGGAGAGTAGCAGTGTTTTTGAAATCAAATTATATAATAAATTTATCTCAAATTCTCCAATTTATAAAATTATATTAATAAGCGTCAAATTCAGTGTTTATCAAATACTATACATTTCTTTGTTTCAAATGCTTGCAAAAGCTATAGCTTGAAACCAACATTATATTTTACGTTGATGTCCATTTCAATGACCAAGAAGTGTGTTTTAAATTTTAAAACGATTATTTTAGTATTTACGTAATTTATAAAAGCGATCTGAGCAAAAGAAAGGTTAAATTTTGTGAATACAAATCCCAAAATTGACTTATATGTATATTATACATTTTCGAACTCATACAATTTAAATAGGAAAATTTGTGTGCGGAATATTCGAAGTAATTGGTGAATTATGTAGCTTGTAAAAGATATGTAAAATACAAACTCATGACTGTCACAACACGAAGGTTTATCGATATTGAAAAATTGCATGTCTACTTTGATAAAAGAGGACAATATTGTGTCAATAAATTTTGGATTTTTTAAATTAATTTTTAAACTGACATTATGTCTATAAATTTTTATAAAATACGCTCAATATCGAATGTCTATTAGCAGCAACCAATCTGGCAACTATTTGCAGATTCAGATTCTCTCATAGATTTCAGTTCATTTGTACGTAGGCAGGAATGAGTTCTACGGTGGTAATTAGAATTTTTGGCTGAACATAATTTTTGTATTAATTTCTTTTCTACATGATTGCCTGCCTGCATACGTTCTCGTATGTGTCCGCAGAACATCTCGAGAATGAAATAAGCTACACATATCTGAAATGTTGTACCCAAAGCGATGTGTGTTTCGCGACACCTGTGTATTCCTGCCTTATTTTTAATATCCTGATTCGTAATTAAGGCGCATCTAATAGTACGGCGAGAATAATGATTAGTATTTACTTCTTAACTAACTGTGAGGATATACTGAAAGTGCCAGTATTTCCATATCCATCAGCAAAAGGAAAATAAAAGGTAACATTTTTATTTATAAGGAAATAACACTCGGTTTAGTTGTTTTTAAGAAGATGGTTTTGAGGATTTTGAGAAATTTTACGTACCATATATTTTTCTAATATATACTAGGATCCCAGGATTTTTGACGTTTAACAACGCTATATTAAAGTGTTTTGTGTGTGCATTCATTATGTATTAAATTTTGAGGATATACGTAAAGCTGATATAGCGGGAAGGGTAGATTCAATTTGAATTTTATGTTTAAGAGGGGTAAAAGTAAGATGAACTGGACCTAAACGCAACATTCGAATTGCTCAGGGTAGTTAACATCTGAATTAAACATCTTCGTCTAGAAAGCGTTCAATGTCTTTCCTTGATCAGATTTAAATTTGAAAAATAGTATACCAATTTTGATTAAAACTCATGCATTGGAGATAAAGGCAGGATTGTAGTAAGATATACATCCGTAAATACAAATATATAAAACTAAATATTTCTCTTCAGTTTGCAACCAAATTATAATTTTGGTTTGATAATTAAATATGTATATGAATCATACAGCTTGATTTATTGTTACACAGTGACGAAGGTATTTAATTTATATAATTATATTTAAAATAATTAACTTGTGATTAATCCTTACTTTATTTCTAGATGTTAAGTAGCAGTAGTAAAAACGTTACTTCGCAAATTTTGCTATTATAACCATAGCGTATTGTAGAATGGTAAAATTTATCAATTTGTGACCTCAACTGATTAGATTTTTTGATAACATAAACTGATAAAAACAGTCAAGTTAGTGTAACATATCAGTAATTACGAAATTGATTTTAAATAGGCTTAAAAGATGAAATATTGGTTTATGTAGGTAACTTTGCTTGGTTAAATTAAATCTTGTTAAATGAAGTGTTCAAAATACAACTCAACTGGAATTATTCGCTCGTAACTGGAATGGATGTGTGTTGAAGTGCAATCGGAATTCCAGAAACACGGCGTGTGCAGTGACGATCGTTAACAGTTTAATTTCCACTAATTAGTATTTTCATGACTCAATATTCTCAAGACTATTAATGTTTTATACATGAAAAAATATATATTTAAATACTGGCTAGGTCTACAAAATAGATATTGAAATCAGAGGAAAGCTTCACTTTACATGGTTTTTTATCCTCCTAAAACTGTTATTTTTAACTTTTATAGGTATTTCTATACATTACGGCAATGAAAAAAAAACACGGAATAAATAAATAATGGTGAAACAAAGTGTACCGGGAAATTGGCCACATGACATCTTTCGGTAGTTAGAAAGTTCACATTTGGTTAATTAATCTTGTTGGATTAGTAGGTTGGACGATAAGCTTCAGCTTAACCTACAGTTTATTGATTCAAGAATATTGATGGAAAACAGGGAGTGTAAAACATATATAGGATGTTCGGTAGTTCAAGGATGAAAGGGGGTATATAAGGTATTCGGAAGCATAACCTAGATTGGTACGAAAAATAATACGCACTTATATAGCCCTATACCAAGGGAAGATTTATGCAGACAAAATTGATGCTGAACTGGCACAATAATTTGAGAAAAGCAATGGACAAGTATGTTGGAAACCCCAAAGAAGGACATCGAGATCAAAGTGTTTTATTTCTTCTTTTCTCTTTCTTGAAGAAAGAAAAAGGGTTACCGTGGATTACCGAAATTATGGATTAGTTGTGGGTGCCTAAAGTGGATCAGCTGTAAGACAAGCCTAAACTGGAAAGTGGGTGAACAAAGAGTTCCTTTTTTCATAACCTTTAATTTATAGAAGGAGTAAGGACCAGTACTTGCATTTCGTGAATTTTTAAAAGTAGGACTGGAATATCTAATTTATAAATCACCTTTTTAGTGTTATTTTACAAAGGATTGAAGACTTATTAGAATAAAACTGTTTTTTTAACTTCTAAATTATTTTTCATTATTTTTATAGATTTGATTTCATCCTAAAAATGGTATTAATACCACCTCTTACACAACTGTATTAAAAGGATAATATATCAAGCGTAATCTCCATCCTCCTAGATGAGTCTTTTTTACATCTCTCGTGTATGCCATGTACTAAAAAGATTTATCACTAAACCAAATATTAGCTAAAACATTTTATTAGTTTTTAATTTTTTTATAGCTAATGCCTACAGTGGGAGGAAGACGCTAGATAAAATAATGTGGTGAGAAACATGTATAATATCAGTGTTCCTGAAATTCACAGTTCAATATTGCTGGTTCAACGTATTACATTACATTAATTGCACTTCGTCGACTTATAACTAAGTAACACTTACTTACATACGTATAGATGCGTAATGGTAGTTTTGAAACGAAGCTATATTGTAGTATCATACAGGTCCAATGCTGTTTTATACATTTAAAGTTTCTCCATATGACCCACAACCCGAGACGCTCAGAGGTTTATAGCGCAAAGCTTTGCATTATTCAGAGGTTCAGTTCTTCGAGTGTCATCTGAGCTAAGAGATCGTGCTCATGAAAGTATCAGAATACGCACACCACGGCAAAACACTGCTGATGACAATATTGTTTACTTCCCTTAAACAGAAAAATAATGTTTTTTTCTAAATGTAAGTACAACATTAATTGTAACTACTTATTTTAAAGATATAAGTAGCATTACACAAATTTCATTCACCATTATAAGTATTAACATATTTACGCTGGACACGTTTCTACATGAATGAAATAGAATTTAACAAATGTAGGCGAATGTATGTGATTAAGAAGTACTAATATATTAGAAATGAAGAACATTATTAAGAGTGATATCTTTTACTCACCTACGTTTTTGCAACATTAAAATTAAAGTTAATTAGCTACGTGTTTCAATAACAAAATGTGGCTTATCTAATATTCCGTCAAAACAGTTAACATGTAGTGTTTCCGTAGTTTTGACAACATAATATCTAAGTAAAGCACAACTGAATTAAACAAAACGTAAAAATAGAACCATTTAAATATATTCAATGCTATCTGGTTTTTAAACTGATTTTGTATGAATAGTAACCACATTCGAAAACATATACCGAGACGAGACAGTTTATATTTGTGCATTCGTGTCTGCCCGGCGGGACTAGTAGGAACATCAAAGAGAATGTTTAGTCAGCTTGTTGGATAAATACTATGTGATAAAGAAGAGTTAAATTGTTTCTGCTGTCATTTTGTCTATTACAATTTGCTAGCCTTGATGAAAGTGTTAAGCTCTCGGTTTATGTTTGTTTATTCTCGACTGCCCTGGGGACTAGTAGATACATCTAAGTGAATTTTGAGGCAGCTCGTTGGATAAATACTATCTGGTAAAGATGAGTTGACTTGTTTTTGCTGTCATTTTGTCTATTAAAATTTGCTAGCCTTGATGAAAGTGTTAAGCTCTCGGTTTATGTTTGTTTATTCTCGACTGCCCTGGGGGACTAGTAGATACATCTAAGTGAATTTTGAGGCAGCTCGTTGGATAAATACTATCTGGTAAAGATGAGTTGACTTGTTTTTGCTGTCATTTTGTCTATTAAAATTTGCTAGCCTTGATGAAAGTGTTAAGCTCTCGGTTTATGTTTGTTTATTCTCGACTGCCCTGGGGGACTAGTAGATACATCTAAGTGAATTTTGAGGCAGCTCGTTGGATAAATACTATCTGGTAAAGATGAGTTGACTTGTTTTTGCTGTCATTTTGTCTATTAAAATTTGCTAGCCTTGATGAAAGTGTTAAGCTCTCGGTTTATGTTTGTTTATTCTCGACTGCCCTGGGGGACTAGTAGATACATCTAAGTGAATTCTGAGGCAGCTCGTTGGATAAATACTATCTGGTAAAGATGAGTTGACTTGTTTTTGCTGTCATTTTGTCTATTAAAATTTGCTAGCCTTGATGAAAGTGTTAAGCTCTCGGTTTATGTTTGTTTATTCTCGACTGCCCTGGGGGACTAGTAGATACATCTAAGTGAATTTTGAGGCAGCTCGTTGGATAAATACTATCTGGTAAAGATGAGTTGACTTGTTTTTGCTGTCATTTTGTCTATTAAAATTTGCTAGCCTTGATGAAAGTGTTAAGCTCTCGGTTTATGTTTGTTTATTCTCGACTGCCCTGGGGGACTAGTAGATACATCTAAGTGAATTTTGAGGCAGCTCGTTGGATAAATACTATCTGGTAAAGATGAGTTGACTTGTTTTTGCTGTCATTTTGTCTATTAAAATTTGCTAGCCTTGATGAAAGTGTTAAGCTCTCGGTTTATGTTTGTTTATTCTCGACTGCCCTGGGGGACTAGTAGATACATCTAAGTGAATTTTGAGGCAGCTCGTTGGATAAATACTATCTGGTAAAGATGAGTTGACTTGTTTTTGCTGTCATTTTGTCTATTAACATTTGCTAGCCTTGATGAAAGTGTTAAGCTCTCGGTTTATGTTTGTTTATTCTCGACTGCCCTGGGGGACTAGTAGATACATCTAAGTGAATTTTGAGGCAGCTCGTTGGATAAATACTATGTGATAAAGACGAGTTAACTTGTTTTTGCTGTCATTTTGTCTATTAACATTTGCTAGCCTTGATGAAAGTGTTAAGCTCTCGGTTTATGTTTGTTTATTCTCGACTGCCCTGGGGGACTAGTAGATACATCTAAGTGAATTTTGAGGCAGCTCGTTGGATAAATACTATGTGATAAAGATGAGTTAACTTGTTTTTGCTGTCATTTTGTCTATTAAAATTTGCTAGCCTTGATGAAAGTGTTAAGCTCTCGGTTTATGTTTGTTTATTCTCGACTGCCCTGGGGGACTAGTAGATACATCTAAGTGAATTTTGAGGCAGCTCGTTGGATAAATACTATCTGATAAAGACGAGGACTTGTTTTTGCTGTCATTTTGTCTATTAACATTTGCTAGCCTTGATGAAAGTGTTAAGCTCTCGGTTTATGTTTGTTTATTCTCGACTGCCCTGGGGGACTAGTAGATACATCTAAGTGAATTTTGAGGCAGCTCGTTGGATAAATACTATGTGATAAAGACGAGTTAACTTGTTTCCACACATTTTGCCTTGATGAAATTTGGGGGACTAGTAGCTTTGAATGAGGCAGCTCGTTGTTAGTGTTTAAGCCATAAGTAAAAGCAGAGTAACTCATTTCAAGCTGTAAAGTTCGGAGTCTTGGGAGTACTTGACAAGACTGTTTAACTAACAAACTTTGAAAAATCTGTGCCTGTGGAAGCGTTAACCTACACGGAAACATTCCTTGTATACGTGGCCAAATGCAATTTTTCAATGCAGACTTTGTGCTAGTATGATTGTACGGCTGTTAATTTTACAGGATTATGTATATTTATGCATTTTAATATTATTTACTTATGTTAAAAAATGCCATAGGAAGGTTTTGTACTTACAAAAATTCTCAGAAATTTGCATTATATCTTAATTTAATACATACTTTGAATAAGTTTGTATATTAAGTTTTTCAATATAATGTATTAAATAACAGTAACTATTGACATTTTTACAACATAATAAATTGAATATTTAGTAGAGTTTTTAAATGTATTGAAGTAAAATCTAAAGGGTCCTTTACAATAGATGACATGCTTTGTAAATCACAGTAGATTACATATATATAAATGAATAATACATAAATATGCATTTTATCGGGAGCGTTTCTCAGATATATTTCTGGTTTACAAAACAACTCCATGTAAAATATAATACTTATGGCTAGTATTATAACTAAGTAAAATATATAATCCTTATTGCCTAGAAAGCAACAATGCTTTGAGCTGGCTTTTAATTTTAAACGGGAAAGATTCTTTAAACTTTTGGGGAGGCTATTACACGTGATGAGACCGAAATAAGAAAACCTTTTCCTGTCCACCTCCAGCCACACTTTTCGGAAATGAAGTGTTTATCCATGACAGGTGCTAGGCTGAAAGACCTCATTCCGGAAATGCAGCCCCTCACAAGTACTGCGGCTCTCCAGATTCTAGAATTGTATTCATCATGCATTTGGTCAATAATAACACACCAAGTTTCCGTTTGAATCAAATTAACATAAATATCATAAATATGATAATATAATATGAATAATATAAATACGAGGAGATGTTCAAAACGCTTCTAATCAAACATTGAGCATAATGCTTCTTTCGTATTTTTTGAATTGCGGCATGTTTCTACATCTATTCAGACCACAGCCTACCAACAGCTCGCTGAAGTGCGTGAGTGACGTGATCAGAAAATTGCCAAGTATGACACTTGAGGGTTTTACATTAGCGGTAAGAAACAAGTACTTACCTCACACAGTTTAACACTCACGCCACTCTCACTGAGATTGTGCATGACATTTTTACGGCGCCAGATGTAGCACACAATATTTAGTTTAAGTCCATTATTGACTGACTAGGTGGATACACGTTGAAGATAAGCATTGGCCTGAACGATGTCTTCCTCAATGAGATCCGATGCTTTTTCACGATGCTCTCGCTCTTGCTACTTGTTTATAAACAACAAGTAGCAAAGCGTGCTTGTCAAAGCATATTTATATTTAAAGATACGAAGTGTTCAATCATGTCTGCATTATTGATATATTTAATATTGTTCCAGTAAATTTCCTTCGCATTCTGGATAGTCTTTTCAACACCGAAATTGAAAATCTCTGTATGATATAAAATTTCGTTCTGTTTCACCTTTCTGCACAGTCCTTCAACTGCTCTGGTCCACTATAATGTAATCTAAGATAGTATTTGAGGATGGTCAATCAATGACTCTCGTTGTTTCATTGATAATTTGAATTGTGTTTATCTCCTTCAAGAGTTAGCGTAAATATTTGGATTCACTAAAGCTGTTCAGTATATAAATATATTTGTATCACAAATATATGTATGACAAAAGAGAGAAAGAGAGAGAGAGATTTGGATTCACTAAAGCTGTTCAGTATATAAATATATTTGTATCACAAATATATGTATGACAAAAGAGAGAAAGAGAGAGAGATTTGGATTCACTAAAGCTGTTCATTATATAAATATATTTGTATCACAAATATATGTATGACAAAAGAGAAAGAGAGAGAGAGAGAGATTTGGATTCACTAAAGCTGTTCAGTATATAAATATATTTGTATCACAAATATATGTATGACAAAAGAGAGAGAGAGAGAGAGAGAGAGATTTGGATTCACTAAAGCTGTCCAGTATATAAATATATTTGTATCACAAATATATGTATGACAGAGAGAGAGAGAGAGAGAGAGAGAGAGAGAGAGAGAGAGAGAGAGAGAGAGAGAGAGAGAGAGAGAGAGAGAGAGAGAGAGAGAGAGAGAGAGAGAGAGAGAGAGAGAGAGAGAGAGAGATACTATCTAACACATGGGTGTCTGCAAATCACGCTCAACCAAAACCTTGTAATATTGTAAATATGTAAATGAGATAACTTGGTATGTGTACGACGATTAAACATTATAATTATGGAGATTTTATATTTCAATTTTATGTGAAAGGTTAAACCGATATGTTAAATACTTCACAAGAATTTGAATGGTTGTTAGTGTGGCCGTGCCCATGTATGCTCTTTTCAAGTATTTGGTAAATGTTTATAGCTTGTATTTACCAACAATCACTGCATGCCATGTAACAGTCACCTGCCAATTGGTGGATACACAAGTTCGAAATAATGTTTATTAATTCATTATTTTAGTTCTTAGCTTTTAGCTCATAGATAATTGAAGTGAGCTCAAAAAATATAAAAACACAAAAGTCACTACTATTATTTTGCACGATTCTCTTCGGGATATAACAGGAGTGCCTTTGACAGCCACTTTAAATCACAATACGAGAGTTCCACGTTTGATTGATGATCAACGCAAGGAATGCCCATCACTATCCTACAATTTCCAAGTCATGTAATACCTATGTGACCAGTGGGATGGACCACAAAACGTAGAGAGTTATGTAAATTACTTTCCACTACCTCAGGAGATTTTACGAGTTTCAAACTTTGAAGACTAATTTGAGATGGGGGGCAGAATCGTTCGAAAATACCAACTTTAACGTTTGACAAGTTGTTGCACAATTTGAAGGCACTTATTCCTGCATTGTTTTTCTATTGTTATGGAACCGTTAAGGACCAGTGAGGCGGATATGTAAATTATATAGTAGTAAGGTCATGTGAGTTAACATTATTGATCACGGTCATTTGAAACATCTATATACACAATATCATCAGTGACAGGTACAAATTCCAAGGAATTTATTCAAGTATAACAATGAGATTTCAATAGATAGACTAGGTGTTTTAGAGATATTTTTTTTTAATTTGCGGCTGACATCATTCTGGTAACAATAAGATAATAGCATTTGTAGCTATAAATGATGAAAGCCAAAAGGACTTTATATTAAAACTACACAATTTCCTGGTGAATTCCAACGTGGAAAATAAACTATTACAGCCACCCTATTAACAAATCTATACATAAAAATTGTAGCACATACATTTTTCTCCACCCTTTGTTACCCTCTCTCTTACCACATTTCTTTCTTACTCTTCCTTTTTCGATTATCTAGAACAAATTCAATTAATTGTGTTTCTATAAATTATTTTTTCTCCACTATATATATTATTTTCTATTATTATTTTTCAAGCTTATTTCCTCAAGGAAAGAAACACTAAAATTATTTAAAACGTATTCTATTTTTTCTTCTTATATGGAAACATTAAAACTTAATCGTACAGTTTCAAAACAGAATGCTCTTAAAACTTAAAAATTAATGGGAATGTCCAGAATATAAAGATTTATTTAAACATCGCCGAAAATTTGGAATGAATTAATATAATACGTTGAAAGCAATAATATAAATCTACTTCTACTTATTTCACTGTTTGTACTATATCAAGACCAACCAAAATAATGGTTATGTAGTTAATATAATACCTTTTTAAAGTTTTTCTAACGGATGGCATTTATTTTTGGAAAATATATTAAAATAACCATTGAATTACTATTTACTTAGTACTGTCATTGATTGAGTGAGTGACCGAAGTACAAAGAATAGTAACTATACTAACATTGGCATACCATATTTCATTCACTCTAACAAGCTGATGATCTACAAATCACAACTTTACGTACGGTTCTGGTATATAGGGAATATTCACAAGAACAGACTAGGAACTAGCCTACAATTACGAAAACTAAGATGAAGAACCGCTAGGTTAGTGTAAATAAATTAAAAGTGTAACAAAATTCGATTTATCTTACATTCCAGTATTATGTTTTATTTGAATTATAAAAGTTTTTCACTATACAAACTAATTAAGTGATTGAAAGGAATACGTACAGATTAAATGATACTTAAAATTAATTCAATACTTTTCGTAATCGTGGCGACTAAATTCACCTCTGCTCTTAATTATGCAATGAACCGTAGCAATCATCGTCCGACCAATAATCGTGCCATATTGTTCCCATCTGTGAGCTCGTCCCTTTATTTACTAACTAAATAGGAAACTGTATGAAGGTAAAATAGTTGGAATATTATCAAATAAAGTTAACATATTTTCAACACACAAGTAACATTCTTGAAACAGATTTACATAATTAGACCTTGTAGGCCACAATCTGGAATATATTCAATGTTGTCTTTTATAGAATACATTGAGGTATAATGTAATATAGCTCATTAGATCACCATGGTTGATTTCGGACTGTTGGAAATAATTTGGGTTTAATCGTAGGTGAATATGAAATGCAGAAAATACATGTAAGAAAATTGAAGTGACTCAGTTTATACGACACATCTGCCACCGATCGATATCCAGTTCCCTTAACAATGAGGAAAGGCTGGAAAAGGCCTCTGTGCCTTATCTAACTATCTCCCTACCTAGGCGTAAGGGGAGGGGAAGGGTGGCTTATCGCAATAAATTGAGAGACGGCTTAAAGGTAGAAGATAAACAAGTGCTTGAAATAAATAGAAAATCCTGATTAACGTCAATTCAGTTCAAGGGTTATTCCAAGAGTTGCTTGAAGTTTCCTCCGGTAAGTGATTAATAACAGCGTTGCAATTACTATCCATGAAGAATGATTTTTAATGAAACGAAATTAAAAACTGTGTGATAACTAACCATAAAACTCATGTTTCTCTTAGGTAATTCTAAAGTTTCATGTTAATAAAAACCAGAGCAGCTAAAAACTGCATCATAACTCATCTCGGATCTGAGTATGCACCTATTTACTCGCCTCAGGTATTCATAAATTTGTTTATACGGGCTCATATACATTTAAACTGCATTGGGCATAGGAAATAGTAGGATCATATGAATAAACTTTATTCAATTTCTCGATTTGTGAATAAGGAGCAAGTGTATAAAGTAGTTTGGTTACCAGTATTTAGAATAAATACAACGGGTTTTTGTATGCCTTGAGATTACAGAAACTTAACTAGATTGATATTTTGTGAACTTAACTAAAATATAATAAATACCTCAACACTGGTTTAAGTGATTTCTCAATACAATAATGTACAGCAAATGTTTAGCAAATGAGAAATACAATTTGTATACCTTTCCAGTATTAGTAAAAAAGATTATATATGGTCAATGTAATAACAACTATCAATCCTGAGAGGAGCAAATAAAACCACGTAACTATATGTGAGTATTATAATCTAGTCAACGTTTGACTGTCTTTAAAAGTAACCTAATTCTTTCGCTAATTTTATGGTGATCATGTCGTATTTTGTATTCATTTGTCGCAAGAGACGACAAAGGAAATCTCGCAGCAAGATAATTGAGATAAATTGAGATGCATGCAATATTAAACAATGCATCCTTCTGGCTCCTGATGATGATGGAAATATGGATGGATTTCTTAAAATGACTACATCATATAATTTATTGGCATCTTTGTGATAGTTTCTAATAATTTATTTATCAAAGGGGAAATATTAAGGTAATAAATGCTATCTACTCAGTAATTATTTTCTAATCAATGCAGGACGAACAATACCGTGGGGAATTCATTGTAGGTGTAGTTAACAGTACTCTTAAGGAAAATTTCAAGAAATGGCTCTAACATAGTACGCTCCTTTTGAAGATTGGCTGGAAACATTGTTTGTTTGTGTTAATAAAGTTTAAATGACAATACTTGGAAGTATTGATCTAGAATGTTACAGGAATGCAAATCCCCATTCGTAGAAGTTCAGATATGTTGTCGTCAATGTAGCCTTGGAAGAGGAGACAAGGTATGTCTGATAATTTTTATCTTAAAAATATAGTGGGTATGTTAATAATAAAGTCAGTGACTAAAAATGTCTACCTTTAACTTATTGCATGTTTTTAATACTGGACACAAATTAATGAATGACTAAAATAATAAATTATGAAAATGTAACTTTTTCGTACTATCCTAAAAAAATATGAATGAGAAATAGCAAGTAAGAAATGGTTACGTTATTGTGTAAAAACTTTTAATTCTTCATATGGAAAATACTGCACACACACACACACACACACACACACACACACACACACACACACACACACACACACACACACAAAAGTATCTCTATTAAACTGTAACAGCTCATATGTTTTAATACTGGTTTATCGGGTACAATTTATCTTTTTACGGTATCTGCACGAGTTTACCTCTAGTTACATTAAAAGCTTTATCGCGCAAACAATTTTGGGTTGCAGATTAACTTCTCCATTAAAAACGGGACCAGACGCTGGTAATTAAATGTTAATTAGTGATAAATGCAATACAATATTTACCCGTCTACCCCTCACAGACATGCAGTGTTGGAGTTGTAGTATCGCAACTCTAATTTTACTTTTTAAACAGATTTTATTACTATATTTGACATTCTTATTTGGACAAGTTGAGTAACTATGTATTTAATAATATAGTTTATACTTACACAGTATTTTATGTATGTGTGGTTAACTTAAACCTAACGAACTAAATTTGTCCTTAAAAGCTGTATATTTAGTTTTAAGCTTTTGAGGCAAGGCAGTTTAAATCTTTTGACGCGCTACAGCTCAAAATAAATAATTAGCCTTATCATGACCTCAGAACAAGCTTTACAACAATTTTACTCTTCAAAATGGTAGAGATCATGAAACTATGAAGCGTTTTTGAGTATAGTTAAAATGAATATTTCCAAAATCTTGAATTCAATTGAGGCAGTCAATTTATTTTTGGAATTTTATTACGCTTTTCTGTGTGGCTCTTGAGCTCCGAGTCTTGGCGAAACGAGCACTGAGTTATCTAGGTTAACATTTAATTCAGAGAATAGTTGGGCTAACTTCGTCAAATTCATTCATCTACACTATGTGCAAGTGGTTGTATGGGAAATGTTCACGGTCCTTACATTTTGTTAAGAACCATGGTCGCCCAGACGTGTTGTATATGTAATGAATGGGTTTGGTCCAGAGACCTGGACTCAGAACCGCTTCCTGGCTATATTCAGACAATATCTGTACCATAAAACGTTTGTAAAAATTAAAAATGATTACATTTATTACATTATATGAAGTTTAGAGTACCTGTGGGTACTTTCCTCTAAAACCCCTGCGATTCGATTGGTCCCAGCAGCGAGCTCGGCCTTACCATTAGCTTATAGGTTAATGCCAACTACCATATAAATTCGTTCATAATTACGACCGTAATCGTGGTACATTGATACTATGATATGAGTTTGTTAACTGAAATAATATAGAGGTTATAAATCTACCTTAAAACTGGTTATGGTCTGTCGAATACCCAAAGTAAAGTAAGCTACAAATTTATGGTTTAGTAGCCTAAACACAAAATAAAACACATTTAAACACCAGCTGTGAGTTTATATTCCTTAAATATCATCATACAATTGTACAGTGAGAGTTATGCTATATACAACTTTGCCAAATACCAGCTTTGAGGGCCAAGCTCAAGTAGCTGCTTACTGCTAACGGAAATGAAGAATATTAACGAATATTAAAATTATTATGCTGAAGCTCTGAGGTCAAGAATATTAACAATAAGGCAACAGTACTTAGATTGGTACATTATTTAAAGTTAATAATAAATTTCCACACATGTGTATTTTAATCGAAATCCATTATACAGTTGCTCATTTTGATAGAAATTAGAAATCTGTAAAATTAAGACGTACATTCAATCATATTATCTTCGTTATTGCCTGGTAAGATAACCAATTCAGGCCAATACGAGTAATAGCAGAATATTTCCAGTTCCATTGCCAATCAATCTTTCAACTAAACACCAACAAAAGTATAAAGAAAACAAAAACATCAATCGGTTTAACTTCTTGAGTTGGAGCAGGATCCTGATTAATTGAGTCCCCAAGGCGTGAACTTAAAGTTGGCAAACTTTTAACATTAACTCTTGAAGTATAAGTAACTACAAGAAATTTCACTTAAATGAAATATCTTTTATTATCCTCAAACTTGGTTCGGTTTTCACTTTAACTATATTTAGTCTACTACAAAAAGAAATCATTTTAATATTACACACGTGCGTGCCCACGCACGCACACACGAGTATACAAATCGCAGCAAAATGTTTGAAATATAGACACATTTTGTACAAATGTTTATTTATGCTTTACAGGCAAATCTAAGAAAGAATTTTCTATCAGCCTCGGGGTTCCAAGTCACTGGCCTCTAGGTTAATGACAATTTTCTTAAGAAATGCGTCATGTTAAATAAATACGGCATGTTATTTATTGAAAGAGCTTAATAAAGGTTTTCACTTGTTCCATGTAAGAGTTATAATATAACAACACAATCATATATTTAATCCATTTTACGATCGTTTAAAATTTAATTACATTTAAAATATTATGATTATTGAGTAATCTTGAAAGTAAGCAGGCCCGTATTTAGATACGTGTTTTTCTGCGCTCCAAAAAAGGGTAAAAACATTAGTTGGCAGCAAAATTTGTAATTAAATTTTTCATATTTAGAATAAAATAATTATAATGCATTTAATAATTATATTAAGTTATATTATATTACTTATGAGTAATGCCATTGCAAGGTTTACTGAACGAGGGCTGCGCGTCCAAACGTAGGTTTGTGTATATAAAAACAATTGTTCCAAAAGGAAACCGCCTCTGCCGGTTACAGCTGTAGTCTGCCGTCAGACTGTGGCTTCGACCACGTACGAACGGTAAGCGGAAAAGCGGTAGAACGACCACACTGTAGAGTGGTAGTAGCCACGATAGAAGAAGTGGTTTTGTATTTTTGATTTTTAAGTTGTGTTGAGTCATCGAAAATGTATAGTCTCTGGACGAAACTGTCTAACTCTAATTCTCAAGTGAAAATAGTATTAAAGCAGCATTTTGATCCGTATTCTGCTTCCCCGCCTGCTTTCCAACCGTCTGTTGCGGTCCCCTTATCCAATACCATTTCATTTCTCACCTGATAGGTACAATATATGACAATCATGCTATTGTTTTTCCTTTTTGACGAATAATACGGCGAAATGAACGGTATGAAAAGACTAATTGGTAGAAGGTAATTTTAAAAGTCGTGCAAATGTATTACCTAAAACTGATAAGCTATTTTGAGCAAGAGTTGCAGTACTTTACGAACGTAGGCTACTTCAGAGATTATTTTCTGTTGAAACATACCTTCGCAAGGGCCAGCATACTGGGTAGACGACTTAGTGTTTTTGAGTCAGAGCATATTTCTATAATTCGAATTATTACGATAATCAATTAAAAATAATCACATGATGGGTAGTAATTTGGGGGATAGCGAGGGTCTGATAGCACAGGAGCACGATTACTAACCACGGGCATGAAGTAACAAGAATTTATTTAAATTTTTTTATAAGCTCTGTTGAGCACAGTATCTAAAAATTAAAACTGGAAGTTTTAGGTAAAAAAAATATTTTTAACGTGAATGTTAACAAATAATTATAAAATATGCACATACAGTGCTTATTCAGTAGTGCAATGAAGATTTAATATCTAACCTTAACTACAGATTTAAATACTGTTATAAAAAACACGTCAGTTGTTTTGTGACAAATGTAGGCTTCACAGGCCGGCGAATATAGTATATTTCGGAGAAACAAAGTCAATTTACCTGTAGCATCATAAACATCTTAGACTGCAAGTAAATTATAATGGGCGAAATTATACGTTTTCTAATGGAAGAAAACTTCTCAGACCTGTCTTGATCGGGGAAACAAGGCAAACTCAACTATGACACAAGAAAAGTCTTAGATAAGAGTAAATTATAATTGCTCCAAGTATCCACTTTTGCAATACAAACTTGATCGGAGCAACAAGACAAACCCAACCTTGGCATCGGATGTGTAATTCCCTAAAACCAGAGTACTTCTACATGCGCAAAAACATAACATAGCTGTGATAAAATTTCCTTGATACACTCTAGAACCTGGTCACCATAGGCACTGACATAATATGTATCTAAAATAAGCCTATTTCCCTTTCTAAACTAAATAAGCCCTCTAATTAAATTATAACATAATTGGAGAGATAATGTCCTCAACTTTAGGTTTCCCGCTGGAAGAAAATAGTTCAGTTGTCATTGAAAATAGAGTAGGTCATTGAAAAAAATACCTACTACGGAATGCTGAAAAACATTCAAAATATTTCACGGATACTTATAACAATGTTTCAGTCTTTGACTTCAGAGGTCTGTAACTCTGTTCTCAATCTAAAGTGTAAAACGGATCAGGAGATTGGAATATCGGAATTTCGGTGACTATCACTTATCTAAGAAACAATAATAATGAGAAAAAAAAATATTTCCATAGTGTCATTTTTCAAAAGGAAATTGCATGCGAGCCATGAAAAAGTGCTAGTAAATACGAATTATAAATTATAGTTTCTGTATAAGATAGACTATAGAATTATAAATAATTCTAGTAAATACGAATTATAAATTATAATTTCTGTATAAGATATCCTTCAATATTTAGGTATTTCTGTTATCAAAAAAGAGTTATAAATATGGCGTCCAAAAACTCTATAATAAATTAATACATAAATACGTACACACACAAGTACGCATATGTGTATTTAAGAGCAAATTTTATCTAGTAAAATATAAAACATACAAATTTGTCTTTACAAATTTACTTCCATTACTCGTAAAGAAAGTATATTTATACGCATTCTAATATTAATGTTGTCTCATGAACTTTGTCAGTAATTTCATTAGTTTCACCAAAGTTGTCTTGTAAACTTTAATCTAAACGAGTAAACTACGTTACGATAAAATGTGTAATAGTATCCGTGAATGCCATCTCCGAGCAGTGGCGCCACCTCTGATACGACACTTGCACTACTAGCGCTACCTGTAGGCAACATTCACAACTACCGGCACAATTTAGTAGACACAGTACACATACCTTTCCACAATTTGAATTTCTGAGGACTCCGATGGCATGTTCTCTGTATTCTTTATCCAGGTGGTCATGCTGGGCCTGAATACGCCTGAAATTGAAAACAGAAGTAAATATTTAGACACACCAACAATTCATTTATTGACCGCTTTCGTATTCATTACTGCATTATTGTAAAATTATTATCACATGTCCAATTAATTAATAACTGTTATTTGGTATATGACTTGCATTTATCACAGATTTTTATACCAGGAATCTTATAAAATCCAAATGAACATATTTTTTTTTAGATCTGTTAGTACGAATTAAATGAAAGAAAGACAAATAAGCAACAAGCAGAGTTGCGATTATGGGTATATTTTCCAAATGATAATCAATATATAGATAGCTTCAAAATCTAATAAACAACATAGCACTTACTCTACGAATATAATTTTTCATATCATATCCTCCATATTGTCCAATAATTCAGAACTATTATTATTATCTCTTTATTATATTAAATATATTATTAAAGGTGAGCATTTGCAGGTGCTTTGCATCAATAAATTTATTTTATTTCATACAAACAAAAACTAAAGAACTTAACGTTATTTTCGGTAGTATATGCATTATGTGGGTTTATTTTTGTTTCTTTCTCTGTAAATTTTTAATAATATATCATTACAACTACTTATATACTAATTTTTCATTTGTGATTTATGAACTGTTACTTTGTTTCAAATTTACACGTATTATTTATATAATATTTGTGTGAACAAAAGCTATGAATAGCATTTTTCAATTAGCCTATTAGAAGTAAAATTTCATATATTGCAAGAGCATTGTGGGTACTTCCATGCCCGACTTCTCCTCTTCTTTACAACGTAAAAAGTAAATTTTGATTGCAAACACTACGATCTTAAACTATTAATTTTTCATTTCTCTCAACAAAAGTGATAAATTTTTTAAATTTATAGATGAAGTATATTATAAATTTATATATTAGTTTAATATTATAGGAAGCATATCTGTGACTGTAAGCCTAAATATAATACCAATTAGGTGTTATTAGTATATATATATATATATATATATATATATATATATATATATATATAACTGAATCAATATTAGGAGCATTTAATATTTACATTCTAATTATTACTTATATAGATAGTATAACTGTTATTTTATATATATATATATATATATATATATATATATATATATATATATATATATTACAGCTGAAATATTAATAAAACGCATAACTGAAACGTTATTTTTCACAATATTATTCATATAAAAGTCTTAAACATGGTTGGAGTATCATTATACGACATTAATTGGAAAAGTAATATAAATAAATGTATGAATATTACAGTATAAAATACTATTATTATATTGTTCTGTATAATATTTTACACAGGACACAATGAATATTAATGTAAACTCATGTATATTTTGTAACTCACGATATAGCAAGGATAAGTTCCTGCTTTTGGTGTTCCTTCGCCTTGATTGACCCTCCGTCCGCTAGAGCACTCTGTAAGTCCTTTTGTAGCACATTCAACTTTCTTCGTTCAGCTTCTAGCAGCAAACTTGTCACCTAAACAATGCAGATTTATTAGTAATGTTTCGCTCAGCGATAAAATGAAATTTTGTTAGTGAAATCCATTCATTTCATTTTCGACTGAGTGTTCAGCAAACTTGATTTCTAGGAAATTTTTAAAATTGAGAAAAAAAAATGTAATATGGTATAATGTATTTTATCGGCACAATTTTATCGGCTTTTGATTGTTGTGTCAATAGCCAGAAAGAGTTCTTACGTACTTAAGATTGCATCTGGACAGTAAGTAATATAAAAATCAGGTTCTTTATTCTCTGTGCTATTTTGCGTGTAAGGTTAAGTAAAAAAAGACTTCTGTTGTTAAGTCGTCCTTAGTAATGTTTGTTTTATTTTTTTTATCAATTTTAAACAAAATACATGTACAGGTTTGAGATTACAAAATTAAAATCTTGCGAAAGAATAAAAAATTAGTTTTAAAGTTAATTATAAATATACAGAATTAGTTTATTTCCAATTTTTATAACACTGTGTTGGAACATTAGTATAAACATTGATATAAATTACTGAAGATTTGGCAGACTCTAGCAGTTTGAGCTATGGAACTGGTGAAAAGATGTCCGACCAGTTGCAATCCACTCTCTCTGAAGCTGCCATTAGTCGCCAAATTACTTTTGTACCTTTTTTGGGGCCAATTAAATGGTAATCTTCTACGCTTAAATGGGACTACCATTTAGCGAGATGACGCTGATGATTAGTTTGCGAAAAAATGTTATAGTCAGTAAAGTTGTTTTTTAATTCATTATAAATTTAATCTTACAAATATTATTAGTTAAGATAATTATATATTTGCTTTCAGAGACAACAAAAATACTGTACACATAAAATATGGATATCTTGGTGTATTAAAATTCGTAAATATCATACATTTTCTGTTAGGAAATACAAATTATTTGGTTAGCGAAGCATATGACTTGAAAGTCTTGAAAGATTTTATTTATGCAAGTCTATGTATCACACGATATATCAAGAACGAACTGACCTAGACTTGAGGACTATACAGGGTGAGTGGCTCTTGGGGTGACAAAATTTTTTGGGTTATAATGCAATGTAAATGTGATACAATGGCGGTTATAAAAAAGTCTAAACTCCAAAAATTAGGTGTGAAATGAATTACTTTCAGTTTTTCTAAAAACCCGTGTTTTTGTACGTAAATCTCAGCAAACGTATAGACATATGTGAGCAACCTACACAATTTTTAGATTCTCCGTTAAATTTTAGATTTGAAAAAGCTATCGGTTCAAACGGTAAGAAAAGAAAATTAAGCTTCAGGCCGATTTAAATGGCAAAGTTGCTAAGTTTCAGAAAAACTGAAATATCTTTTTACCACACCCTGGACACAAGAATGTGTCAAGTGATATTAAAAACTTTATAACCCAAAAAATTTTGTCACACCAAGAGCCACTCACCCTGTATAAGCTGATTTGGAATATATACACTTTTATATACATATAAATCGCTGAGCGTTAGTGACTTATCACTTGAGCAAAATGCTGAAAATGCCCTTTCTGTTCGTCCACCTACCTGTTTGTCCGTACGATATCTCGGAAACGAGTTGACCTACAGACTTGAAATTTTGTATGATTCTTCATTTCTATATTAGCCATACACTGGATGTCACTCTATAGGAATTAGCTGAGAATTAGTAAACATTTTTACGTTGGTCAGATGAGTATCCATAATGGCAACGAAGAAGTGGCAGAATAAATAATTTGTATACGAATTTAGTAAAATAATATGGCATTTTCACTTATTACAGTATCAGATATACAGAGCTACATGTTTGAAATTACCATGTGACCTTAGCTGAGCCTGTGTTACGCGACGTATGGAGTGGCGTATCCCTACCTTGTTATTAGTGAAGACCTAATTAAGTACACTTTATTTTTCTGTTAGTCCAGTCACATTACTCAGGTACTAACAAAGCCATAGTGATTTTTTGTTTACAAATTTAGTTACAATCGACTTTTAATACGATATTAATCTTTAAAAATACTGATTGCATATTCTAGAAACCGCTTGTGTGGTTTCCTTACATAATTATGAAGAAAGCTCATAAAAAGCCACTAATGTTATTGATTATACAAATTGATTACGTTATTGTAATAATTTTAAATTAAATGATAAAACCTATTGTAATATAAAATATAGTAGCTTACCAATAGAGATCTCTGCCTTTCATCCAGTTTTGTAAAGAAACAAGAAAGTTAAATGTTGAAAAGTTATTTAAACATTCTGTATTTAAATTCTCTGCGACTAAGAGAATAATAAGTGAAGAGCGGTTTAAGCGTACTTTCACAGTTCGATTTTTTTGTAATGGCAGTAATTTACATATGGAAATTCCGAGGACGGGCTCTTGTCTGATACTGGTGCAGTCAGGAGATGTGGTGGGCAAAAATACATAGTCATGAAGTAGTTACCGTTTACAATCTTGTACATGTAATGTTTTCCCTTTTTCATTGTTATGTATACCACATCGCACATTGCCCTCCATTAGCTTTACATACGGCTTAGCGTAACCCACACACCGAACTGTCACGGTTAATCTGGAAATATGTGACCACAATGTACGGTCAAACGGTTCTGGGGTTTTTTTATAGGTTATTCGTATTATTAACAGAGACAGGGTGTCCATAAATTACTCCATCCACTTGAATTGTCAGGTCCAAATAAGTAATTTATGATATTTAAAGTATAGTCATATCTTGCTTCTTAGCCGTCTTTCTGCCTGTTCTCGTTTTTAGGTAAAACATCGTGTCTTTGGATTGAATAAGAGTAAATTGTTCAAACTTGGCAAAATTATAATCGTGTTGTTAAGAAAAAATGTTACTTGTACTTTCAATATTCCTTCTTTGATTCCTAAAACAAATAGTTTTATATACATTGTATAGCCAACCAAGTTTATAGACTTGGATGATCTATTCCAAAATTTTAAATTAGAAGTTATGGATCGAATGAGATTTCATTTCATTCTCATGATGTCCTATGGACAGATACACTGACAAATTTTACATGCCCCGGTAGACAAAAGAGAAATGTTATGAGTGATACGATTGATGCCGCAAAGCCAAATTCTATGGTTGGTCAAAATTCACTTCTGTCTTCGTAGTAATAACTTTTAAAGCAAAATTTCAAGTTCGACAAACAAATATATTCTTTTAGTATCTTGCTGTATGTTACATTCACATGTTGTGTTTATTAAGATAGGTTTTATAGCAGAGTAGAATAAAACTGCATATAACTTGCAAAAGTTTCAATACAATTTATTAATTAATTACCTGAGTAATCAGTCTGAAATTTGTTGAAATCATATTTACGGGATTACGGGAAATCATAATTTCAGACCGATCGAGTAAAGAATAGCGGTTTAATTTAAGCTATGTAATTTTGCGCCATGACGATATACATACTGGCAGAACTTGCAAGATGATAGTTGAACAAACTAAGAGGGATAGCAGGGAGTAAATCTGAAATCTTAATTTATTAATAAATTAACGAAAATTATATTGATTAAGATATGTATACATATGGTTGCAAATCATGAACAGTTAACTGTAAGAAATAAAAACAAACAAATCATATAAAAAGTGTAATAAACGTGACTCAATGGTTCACGTTACAATGGAAGAGTAAGATCAGACTAAGGATTCAGCATTCAGTTGAGACCGTTGCACCGTGCAATAGGTTGGCTGTTTTTAAATTGCTGGAAGTATGAGTTAAACCAGAATACAGTTGGTGGTAGATTTGTTTCAGCTGTACTCCTAGAATATTATGGTTAAATTTATAATGTAAGTAGAAACTGATGAGTTCTGCTGAACATATCACTGCTGCTGAACTTATGCCATTAGAAACTGATGAGTTCTGCTGAAAATCTCACTGCTGCTGAACTTACGCCATTAGAAAACTGATGAGTTCTGCTAAACATCTCACTGCTGCTGAACTTATGCCATTAGAAACTTATGAGTTCTGCTGAACATCTCACTGCTGCTGAACTTATGCCATTAGAAACTGATGAGTTCTGCTCAACATCTCACTGCTGCTGAACTTATGTTATTAGAAACTGATGAGTTCTGCTGAACATCTCACTGCTGCTGAACTTACGCCATTAGAAAAATGTATTAACCCGGAACAATAATTGCAAACAACTCGGCACACTCGATTATTAAGTGACAGTCGTCTTGAGAGTAAAGTTTCCGTATAAAAGTCGGAAGACAACGTGTGGATAGAATCAGACCTGTAGACTATTTATAGCCTAGGCGCACTCTAATAATAGAAAATTCTAGTGCACTCTTTCCAGAGGATTCTTCAAGTAAGTTTTATGAGGGGATCGCAATACCGCACAAAATACGCTGACAAGCACAAACAGCTTAATTCTCCTGAAATATGCCGTGGAATATAGCTCCCAAGTAGATGTTAGCTCTAAATGTTACCACAACAAGGTAAAATTCCCTTAAAAAAGTCCATTAGACTCTATGATTTTTCATCTGATAAATTCATAACCCAGGTCTGTTGTTGGGAATAGGCAAACGAGATTGAAGATTTTATCTGTAAACGGTTATAGTTGTGATATTCTCAGGTTAATTAATCCTTATCAACCCGGAAAATAAGGTGAGGGTACCACACTCGAGAGAAAGTACTGTACATACTAATCTGTCAACATTGCACAACTTCGTTATTACGGGTTAAAACTCAAGAAGCTAAGACATTTATCATTCCGGTATCTTTTATTTTTTAGAGTATTAGTGACTCAATAAGTCACTCCTTTTTAATAGTATGTAACGCTATTTGTACAAGTATTGAACTGCTTCTGAACAATAATAAACAATAACGAATTCCAAAAATACATCATTACAGTATCAACAAACCTGCTATGTTAAGTAATCCAGCGAGAGTGAACGTAAAGATAGTGAAATATATTACAAACAAACAAAGGTACAAATTTTACACCTAAACAAGTTTCCCTGTGAAGTGATGTGAAGTGCCGACTAAAATGCGAACACGTTTCGAGCTTCAGTGTTTGGAGAGCAAAAAGTGGCCGTTCGTAAATACCCGGAGGCTCAATGGGATTTATGAATGCCGGTTTACTTTACGTTACCTTGTATAGCCACCTCTCTAGATGGTAAACTTGATAAGTGTAAGCTTTCAGCACAGATTTTTAACTCTTGTAAAAGGTCAGTAAATACTAAAGTTGTATGTACACTACAAAACTTTTGTTGCTAACCTCAAATATCTATTTACACACATACTCAGTACAAAATATCTGCATGTTGAACACGGTCTTGTTTACTTATTTGCTAAGATGTTTGGCTAATTTAAAGTCCATCAAATGTTAAAAAATGATTATTTAGACTCTTTTATACTAAAGGAGAAATGATAATACGAATATCTCAATTATTATAGGTATTAAAAGATGGCTTAATCTATAACAAATGCATTTAATTCCTTTTTATACAAAAGAGATAGCAATTGCTTCTGATTATACTGGCATTTGTGATATTTTGTGAATTTATTCAGTAGGTTAGTTTACACTTTTAGATTTGGCATATTCTTGACGACTATGACAAGTTAGCTTTAACTGTACAAAAATTATTACTATTTTACATAATTAAAAAAACCTCTTATGCCACGTATAGGAAAATTGAAGACACTATGTGTGTTTAGCCTACACCAAAATTAAGATTTAAGTCTGGTAACCTTAAAATATCTAGGAATTATCATTCTAAAATCTCTATCAAAGTGAGAATTGTAGAAAACGACATTAAAAATGTTAGTCCATATGCAATAACACAAAGCAAATGTAACCTTTTGTAACAGCTAACATCTCTGTAAGAATGGTTATCTGGTACGTTAGTCACGTGTAATAAACCGAACTATCTGTTTCCCCTGCTTCCTCTTCACGTTCTGCATCTTTTCCTTTGTAGTCAGTATTAATCCTATTCTAGAACCTTTAAATAACGTGCCGGTGGCGAACAGGGAACTGGTTAATTCAGAAAATTCGCAGATCCTAATGACAAGCTTAATTGGAAAGCACTCGACGCTTCATATTCGCCATATTAATTACTTTTTATTCTTCTTCGAGTTCTATTTTGGTATAGTTATGGTGATTCCTGCATTATTGTGCATCTTTGGGCATGCAGGGTGATTGATGATAAACATTCTTTGACTGGTGGAGATAAACGAATACTTGAGAAAAATTAAGCGCAGTAAGCCAGCATAGGCTGTTTTATACTATTAATTTATTGAAAAACAGCATTGAACAAAAATTAAAGATCCATTACTATCAAATTACATCGAAACTAATATTAAACTATGTTGTAGTTGTTTTATCAAAGCTATGAAGTTACATATGAACAAAACTGGATCTAGCTTTTCAATTTCTTTAAACAATATTCTCAAATATCCTTGTTGTTTAGATTAATGGATACGATGATACAAACCTAGTCGCTATCCTATGAAATTCAGATTATACAGCTTTATACAGATTATATTTCTTTAGCTGGAATTATGTAAAAAAAAATTAAGTTCTCATAGTAATGCATTATTCGTAAAGCTCTTATTTTAATATACTACGAACAAGGTAGAAGAACACCACATCACGTGTAACCTAACAGGGTTCGCTGAGTTTCAACGCAAAATTTCAAGTCTATAGGTAATTTAATTATTGACAAACGGAGCGACAGACCATGTAGAACATCTAAGAACAAAGTATACAGAAAAGAAACGTTTACATCCCACGGTAATCAAACGAGATTTTGTCAGCTTACTAAGTGACAGGCTTCAACGAAGCTCAGCAAAATTTCACGGTTGGACATGAACAGTCACAGAATTCATTCTTGTCTATGTTGAATTTAAATTTAATACAACACTGTTTATAGTGCAGTTAAGTATACAGGTTAAATCTTTCTCGAAATATCTCGTAACATATATTCACATATGTTACAATTATGATATAAAACATATTCACATAAAATGGGTTTTATATCATTGTTTAAATAATGAAAGTCCATCCACCAAGTTACCATAAAATAATGTTGTATGTATTGGGATAGTTAGGCTTCGCTGAGGTTGCATGAAAAACTTCAAATCTATATCTCTTTTCAATTCTCTAGAGGTTATACGTGCAGATAGACAGACATAAAACTGAACATAAATTGGCCCAAATGTATGTGTATAAAAATTCTAGGTCTGGAAATGAACCACAGAAATACATAATCTTGTATATGTAGAAATAAAATTTAGTACAAAAATTATGTTCCACAAAGAAAACTTTCTCGGGATATCTTGCCACATGATACATTCATACTTTTGCTAATTGTGTTAAGTTTGGTAGAAGTATTGAAATAATAATTCTTCTGGCAAGCTAGGTAGGGGTCTTTAAAATAAGGGTGCGCTGAAATCAAAAGATGCTACCGAATTTTAACATTGACTTTCCTGTCTATTATTTTTGACTCTATGAATAAAAACGTCATATATTCAAATATCATATAATTGTATTCAGTTTTGTTTACATGTTAATTTGTTCTGCTATTTTCTCGTTACCATCATGGTTATCCACAAGAAGAAAGTAAATACATTCACTAAAGCTCAGCTAATACCCATGGGGTGACATGTACAAAACACGAACTTAGTGTTCCTCATATTTAAAGGAAGTTGCATGCAACACTTTCAAGCCTATAATCAATATATCGTACGGGCAGAATGGCAGTAGATAGGTATACAGACAGACATAAATGAAATATTCCAGGCCCACGAGTGATAGCCTTCGCTAAATCTCAGCCAATTAAATTTTAACAACGTTTGCTTGGTTAGTAACTGTGACATGCACACTTTGTTAATATAGTTGGGTCAGATGTCACATATATGTTTTTTTGTTACTTCAAACAGTGTAGATTCTTCGAAGAGTCGAGGCATGCCCATCTGGACACTACCTAAGTCAATATTTCGTTTCGTTAAGTTCTCTAAACCACGACTTATCAGATCGGTACTTGGTAAATAGCTATCACTTACGATCAGTAAGCGTATTCCAAATCCAATGAAATACGAAGCGATGGCTACCCGACCGACGCGTATGCTAGTGGAAAATAATGACCATATTTTGTAGCATTCACAATCATCGCCGAGAACACGTCAAGAATGATTAACCAAACCAAACCCACCCTACTTTATGTTACCAAATACAAAACTAGGATAAATATAGGGAATACGAAATCTAATAAATTGTCTTGTTGAACAGAGTATAATGTGTGAGTATAAAATTAGAAAGGAAATCATTCTAAAGGTCAAGTGGGGTAGAATGTAAATTTGAAATTAAATTGCATAAAAGAGCTTTAGTAGGTGCTTGAAAAACATTTTACGGTCTAGTGTTGATGCGATCAAGTGAATCCATTTAAAACGAGAGAGGTATTACAACACAAACTTTTCTGTGATAGACTGCCTGGATCCTGAAGGAAGAATAAACCAAGAAAATCAAGTTTACAGGCTAATATGACTAGTTAAAAATCAAATTCCAATGTTCCCTCATCTCATTTACAAGAGGGACGATCATGTCCAGCCACATAATCCAATACCTCTTTAATATTTTGCTCATATAGTTTTCGGACTAACCTCAACATTTTATTTAAGAGTCAATTGAAAATATGCGCACTTTGGCTCATAAAGATAACTATAACAACTGGAAACAAACTCCAGCAGACCGATGATCCCCTAAATGTCTACTCAACAGAAGTGAATGGCTATTTGAGTTGAGAAGACGTGTGCAAGATAGAGCGTTTCTTAAAAGGAAGGTAATATCTGAGGAACACTCTGAGGAATTTGAGAAACAGGGAAATTTAATAGTACACTACTGACGTAAATGCAAGAAGTTCTAAAACTTTGAAACTGTGCTGCCTTAGTAGTTTCTAATTTCAAACCCAACTCTTATTTTCGAAAAACTATGTGACTGACCTATGCATTAGTATGTACAATTGAAATTAAAATATCAAAAATTTAAAATTTAATCATTTTTAGATACTATTTCTATACTATTATTATAGCTCGCCTTTAAATGCCATCACAAATGTTCAAATACAAGTGTATGTATATTGATCAAGCGTGGTTTAGCAAAAAGTGGTTTTAGCTTACTTATATTCACTTATCTAGAAATAAAGTTTTAGAAGGAAAGCTTCGTTTGAATTGCTAATACTATTCAAGATCAGCCAGTACTGTAATTTCATTGTTCGCACTGAAACAGAACTCACTTTGAATGTGTAGTTTTATTTTAATATCTATATTTTCTCCTAATGTTTGTAGTGTTTAATCCAGTAACCTTATCACTATTATTTTGAGGCTGAATATTTAAATTTTGAAAAATTAAAATTTCTAATCATCTTAGTAACTCTACGGTTTCACTGTCTTACCGTTACGGTTTTAGATGTTCACAAAGATACTATGCTTAGTTAACGTAACACCCTAGGAGAGGAAACAGTGAGAATGATATAGATTTCTTTGACTTAAAAAGGTACTATTTTTTAGGAATGCCCTTTATTTTTTTAACTGTATTTTACTATTTCAACATGAGCTGTCTTTGTGTGGATACCGAAGCACCAAAAGTCACAATCGGCCATCTTATGGTAAATTGAATATTTGAATTGATGTAACTCGATACATTGTTACTTGAAATTATTTGTGTCGTTACGGATTTTTTGGCAAATTTCAGTAATTTTCGTACCTTTCGTGAATTAACATTTTTCCTCTATTAATATTCACATTATACTCTCTACAAAAGTTGACATAAACAAAAACAAAATAGTTTTTTCTGAGCCATTAATTAAAGCACTGATTCTTGATAACTTTCTTAGCTTGCTAACTTTTCAACACAGGATGGCCACTCATCATCTGAGAAGTAATTCCACCAGACCACCTGAATGTCAAATACACTACTTCGCCTGAGTTTCAACTGATCACTTGAGAATTAATTACACCTTATCAAATATGTGTCAACAAAACGTTACCACCTGGGGACCAATTTAGACGTGACTATTTGAGTGTCAATTATACATTGTCACCTAAGTATCAATTTATCCAGGTCAATGAATATCAATTAGATGTGGCCACATGAGATTCAGTTATACCTGAACACCTGAGTATCAACTGCATCTGACCTAAATGGCAAAAATGCCTAACCACGAGAGTGTCAATTACACCTAACCACTTAAGTGTAAATCCGGCAGATAACCTGCCCTGATTGTCAGTTATACTTGGTCACTGGAGAGTCAATTACACATAATATTAGATTATACGTCTTCATCAAACGTATTTTACGCCTTAGGTTTGTCTCTTCCTGCTATTTCCACCACGGGTCCTTTTATGGTAGTCGTTACCTAGGATCGATATTGGTCAACTATCCTCTCCTTCATTTCGATGGTGTTGCCTCCTACCGGTTCACCTTCTCACATGTGACACTGCCGCCAAGTATATAGAGAGGGCAGATTGGTGCACTTTAGCTTCAGCACGTACCCCTCACTGTAATATCTCAGAGGGCAATTACAGATCATTGAGTATCTTCTCGAAATCATCCTCTACTTAATCAACTGTAAATGTAATTAAAGCAACAACATTATATGAAACGTGAATTCTTAGTCAATGATAATTAGTAAAAATAAACTGATAAATTAATTATATTAGGTAAAACTTTTTTTAATGGAAAAATTTTTAAAAATGGTTTTAATTTATTATGCCTCATGAGATATATGTTCTAATCAGTTTTTCAAATTATTCCAATGTCGAATAAAAAAATATTTGTTAACAAACATGTCTTTTGTTGTGGTCCGTGAATTATTTATATATAGCTCAAATATATACTATCCCGGTTTTTCCATTGCAAGGTTAGTATACGTCCATGAAAAGAAAACAATTAAAGTTAATTACAAATCAATACGCTCTATTAAGCCTGTTATATATCAAGCTAGAGGGAGGAAATAATATTGATCTTTGAAAATAGCAACGTACAGACACAATACACTGTACTAGTCTGCGGACCGTACATTACTTGTGACATATAAACCGCCGAGACTGTCTGCGTGGCTCGGATAATTGCAGACGACCTGTTTCTGATTCCTCAGCACGACTCGATACCGCATCCTGTTCCGCATTTCCCATTCCTGGACTGGCTCAGCCTCTCCAGTCCAACATAGTTACCAAATGGCGAGAGCTACTACATCCTGGTAACTGTACCTCATATTGTATCGTAGATTCCTTGAACCATTAACTGATGTAATGATATTTTAGAAATGGAATACAGTGTTCTAATCTTTGGTTCATCTTAATTGAATATTTGTAAAGAAAACAAATCCTCTCAATTTTTCACTAATGCCATTTATTATTAAAGTATTAATGTATTCAACACACAAATCTCTAAACAAGCATGACGTGCAGTAGCACAAAATAAAGATAACATATTATAGATACAATAATGAAATTTGTTGCAAAAATTGACACAACGAAATACATTAAAAATCAGATGCAATTTTAAGAAATGTTAAGTATGTATTCAGTATGACAATATTAGTTAAAAATTTACATTAGTCACATATTCTAGCCAAATCCAATATATTACATTTCATTTGAAAAGAAATGGCAATAAGTGAATATATCTTACAAATGCATTGGACACAGCAAAAGATATTATATACCATTAATACAATTTTTCCATAATATAATACTCACTTCTAGTTGTAGCCCAAATAGTTGCCTGGTTCGGTCTCGGTCTCTTGGCGGTGGCTGTTCAGCCATACTCTGTAACAATACAATCTTATGAGAGGCAACTTATGACACAAGTACTAGTTTGAATGAACTTTGACGGTGGACTAAATTACTGGTAATATTAAGGAAGACATGTTATGATGAAAAACATTTGCATGTTAGGATTTTTTCATTATTTATTACTAAACAAATAAAGCTGGTGAAACTGCGCAGCTTGAGTTTGGGAACATGTTTGTTACTATTTATAGTTATCTTCAGCTACTATCTGTTAAATGACAGTGTAGTAATGACTCAGTCCAATAACTTGTATCTGTTACCACAACTTATTCGTATTTGAAATTTGCAACTATCCGATCGGAAAAGTATTTTGGAATTTGAAAGCTAAGGTTAAATGGAAGAATTATTTGTTATTCTGCATTCGTATGAATGCTGTATGGATTGTAAACAAAGTAGAAAGGACGGGACATTGTGATCAGTTTTTAAAACTAGATTTTTATTAGTAATTTTGAGTAATAATGTCTAAAAGATACGTATATTTACTTAATAAGGAATATTATCTTACAATAGCGTAGACTTTTTATATTTGTTTCGTTTCTCGTCAATATTGTTCAGGGCAAATGCTTTCCAAGACCGATAACATTTAGTTTTCAAAAGTCGTAGAAAGAACAGATTTGCAGTTGAGTAGATGAATCGGACACTGGATTCACTCAACACAATGTAAGAGTGTTGTGTTCTACAAGGTGTAATACTAGCACCTTTCCGGGTCAATTTCATTTCCTATAATTGAACAATAAGCTAAAATTATATCAGTAACATAATGGTTACCATTAAAAACGTTACAAATATTCATTTGGTATACATATGTCTAGAATACGCAAACTTGACTTAGTTCCACTCATACATCTTAGATGCAATATGCTCGTCTAACATGTGTGTCCGTTTATGTACATTTAAAACGTCGGTTTTTAAATGAATGCATTTAAATATCTTTAAAACAAGTTATAAACTTCAATACATACACCTGGAATACAACAGATGTAGTGACATTGAGCTTTTAGTGGATAAATATAACATGCAACTAAAAATCATTGAACGATGTGAAAAGGCCCGAAGTTATATATATATATATATATATATATATATATATATATATATATATAATATATTTTCTTTCTTCATTTGAAAAAATCTAAAAAAAAATATGTAGAATTTTATTATAAACACGTAATTCTGATTAAGTTTAAATATAAGTACATATTAGTTTGCCTTAAAAAGTAAGAAACCATAACATTTTACCTTTATCATTTATGTAGGTTATTTTAATTATTCTTTCTATTTTTTTGTAATTTATGAGTGTCAACCCAAAATAATACCAGACTCTAACGATGCAATAGCTTAACCTTTTTATTATTTTTTTATATATGAACTATTCTTAAATGGAATTCAATATTGACATGAACATAAATTGCTGTTTGAATTGTATAGTTCATATATCATGCCAACAATAATTTATCTTGATATGATTAATGTAATTTGATTCCAAATCTCTTTAAGCGTACTAAACGGTTCTCGCATATTTAAACCTTGGACATATTATGCGTTCCAACTTACTGTACTGGTATAAATATAAGAGGAATATTTCACTATAAAATGCATTTTCACAAAATATTGCTAAAGATAAAATACAAAAATTAGGCTTTAATTTAGTATAGTTACCCTCTTAACTTATATGAGTTTGGAGAAAATTTAAATTCACTGGATGGTAGAAGAAAAATAAACAAAAACTATCTCGTGAAAATATTGTACAGTCTATTAATTTATTGAAATAGCACAAAGGTGTATACAAGAAATACTTTTTCACTTCATGCTCTTTAAAATACTAGAGTAAAATCTGTATATCTGTAATATGAACACATTGTTCAACCCCTTTCCAAATATGAAGATTCGCCAGAATTATGTTCACAGCGGCAGACACCTGCAGAATCAAATTGGGGATGCTCCAAATGACTCTCTATGGAGTTGCAGTGAAAGTGTTTCAGAGTTTGTGTTAAAATGTGATTAGTGAGACTGCAGAGTTCCACCGATTTTCTTTTCTACCAACATACTTATAACATGATTCTGTATGGTCTTAAACCATTCATAAACAAACTATTCATAAAACCATTTATCAGAGAAAACTTATCACAATAACCCACATGTATGGCTTTTAGAAATTAAATATTTCCCAACCTTGTCCAGAATTATTAATACCCACTTGCCAATCATTAACGGCAAGTTAATGTGTTGTCAGTTAACGACAACGGTTAGTGTTGTCAAAGAACTGGAAAAAAGATACAGTGCAAATTGACATCTTCCAACAACACCACATACTATGATTCTGAAAATGTTGTCTTCAATACTATTACAAAAAACCATCCTCTTTCTGTTCCACCAATTAATTGAATATGAATATTGAGATAGCTTCCATTCATTCAAGCGTCGTATTTTTCAAGTCGAATTATATAAATCAAAATTACGACCGCCCTTAACAACCCTCTTTGAGACGGGTTTGTTATTTAAGAATTGGATTGATGCTTTTAGGGTTATAAAACGACGTAATAAATTTTATTTTGATCTCTTTTAAGTTGCAAACTCACATTGTGTAAAAAAATTATTATATAAAATTAGCATACACTATACATATAAACGTTAGTTTGGTGATAGTTTATATACCAAAAAAGTTATAAATAATGCATATAGGCTATATATTTTGGAAACTCAACATTAGTCACAATCGAAATAAGTAGCATTTTTTCTATAGTACAAGTGACGCAAAGGACATAAAGGCCAACAAACCACTGGCGGATGTTGCATCATCAATCCTTTGAAACGATTGACATCAAATTTGCTAATGAAGTTGTACAATGAGCCAAGCCTTGTAATGGCTTAATCATGAGGTGAAAGCCAAGGTTAGTTACAAAACGGTGGTTAAGGCGAACAAACAAGCGATCATAAAAAGTCAAATTGACAATATCTGAGCTATAATAAGTAAAATATTTCCAAATTTATGAGTTTAATTTGTAATAACTAACTTGTTTGATTACAAACTGATTTAAAACAAATACACGCTTGAAACGTTATGATGACATTTAGTTAATTGAGATCGATAATAAGGAACACAATATTATGTTCATACACATAAATAAAATGATGTATAACATTATATTAAATGGTGTCCTAGTATTCCTTATATACGGACATTCACGGGACACTTACATAGAATTTCAATAAGCATTGAATCACAAAAAGTACTTGTCGCGGCGGAGCATATTCAATGCTTATTGAAATTAAATTAGGCTATTGCCACTTGTACTTACATATACTTATATATATATATATATATATATATATATATATATATATATATATATATATATATATATATATTTCTTGTGTGCGTGTGTATGTTAATGAACTCCTCCTAAACGGGTGGACCGATTTTAATGAAACTTTTTGTGTGTCTTCAGTTGGATCCGAGAATGGTTTAGATTCATAATTCGGTCCAATTTTAATAGTTTATTTAATTAATTTTTTAATACTAAATTGTTGTTGATGGTGGAGTGTTTTACATTGGATCCGCCAGACTGCGCCATGAACGACACGTAATACAAAGTGAACTGATACTTAACAGCTGTGAATATTTTCAGCTGAAGTTCATCAAAGAGGCAGAAACATTTGTTCACAATTAAAATTTAGAAATTTCATATTTTAAATTTGTAAAGTGCTTGATCAGTAGTGTAATACAGATTGCAAAGATGAAGTTTCACCAATTGTTCTACGTAAACATTATAATATTACAACAGAGCCATAATGTTTTTCTATTTTAATTCCAGGTTTTCCCGACATTTGTGCTGCTATCAAATTTGTGTGTTGTTTTGTAACATTCTGTAATTATTGTGTGAGTGGTAATTGACAATTGTTATAATACATTAATAGAGATTGAAGATGTTTAAAGTGCATAAAAAACTATAGTTATTTATTAAAGTTATTGAACTCATTTTGCACATTTATTGAAGTGAATAAGTACATTGGTCGCATACGTCAAATAACCTAAGTAGCATACAAACCAAAAGGTTGTGTTTCTATGTGTGAATATTGTTAACAGTTTAGATAATCAAGTTTTTAAACTAATTGGATTTAAAATAATTTGTTGTAATTTACATTTTTTTAATCTGCAGTCAGAATTGGTCACATAAGTTCAAATTAAGTAGCATACAAATCACATGTGTGAATAACTACTTATTGTTAATAGTGTAGGAATTAGTTTTAAATTAAATTCTGTTGGCCAGTTCCGACATTATACTGTAATTTTAAATTACTAATTTTATAACAAGTATATTTTTTTAATTTACAACTTAATTTATCGTAATGCTATTGAATGTACAATATTTTTTGTTAATCCTTCAGGAGTGTACATAAACAAATTAGATGGTTTTCCGATAGGGCTGAAGTATAATAAGTGGCCTCCATCACAATCGAATTATTGATATTTCTGAATAGCCTATCCAAACTCCTATCCGAATTGGATTATAGTTATTTAAAGGCTGAAGTATAATAAGCAGCCACCATCACAATCGAATTATTGATATTTCTGAATAGCCTATCCAAACTACTGAATTTCATTATAGTTATTTATTAGGTCAAATTTAATTAAATTTTTAATTATAAATTGTTGTTGATGTTGGAGTGTTTTATATTGGATCCGACAGACTGCGCTACGACACGTAATACAAAGTGAACTGATACTTAACAGCTGTGAATATTATCAGCTGAAGTTCACCAAAGAGGCAGAAACATTTGTTTACATTTAGATTACGTTATTATAAAGTGCTTGATCAGTAGTCTAATGCAGATTGCAAAGTTAAATTTTCACCAATTGTTCTATGTAAACATTATAATATTACAACACAGCCATACGTTTAATCAATTATAGTCTTGAAAGCATAGAGTAAGCATAAACATATAAAAATAACACAACTTCTTATTTCAATATATTCTGTACTTACTTTGGAGGATAGAGATTATCCAGACATAAAATTGGAAGTTTTAGCTTTTAAGTGAAATTATTAGTAAATTATTAAGTGTTGATCTTGGAAGAATGCGCTACAATCGCAGTTTCAAATGTTTTTCTATTTTAATTCCAGGTTTTCCCGACAGTTTGAGCTGCTATCAATGTGTGTGTGTTGTTTTGTAAGGTTCATGTTTCAAAAGTAAATACGGCAAATAACATTAAAATATAATAGAATGAAGTTATACAAAAGTGTACTACGTGGCCGCGTTATAAGTTTATAAAGGCCAGCCAACAGGCAAAAAGAAGAAAATAAAAAATAAAACATTGTGTAATTAATGTGTGAGTGCTAAAATTGTAATAGTACCAATAATTTGATTGTGATGGTGGCCACTTATTGTACTTCAGACCTATAGGGAATACTTATTTAGTATATTAGATATATATATATATATATATACTTCAGCCTTTAAATAGCTATAATCTAATTCGGATCGTCATTTTAATAGTTTAGATAGGCTATTCAGAAATATCAATAATTCGATTGAGATGGTGGCCGCTTATTATACTTCAGCCTTTAAATAACTATAATCTAATTCGGATCGTCATTTTAATAGTTTAGATAGGCTATTCAGAAATATCAATAATTCGATTGTGATGGTGGCCACTTATTGTACTTCAGACCTATAGGGAATACTTCTTTAGTATTTTAGATACCGTAGTCTATGTTGTTATACATTTTTATCTAGAAGTTACTTAATTAAAATTACATATTCAATAAGTTACTCATATTCATTGTGTACTATTATACAGAATTTTATTTTTACAGAAAAATGCCACGTCTTCGTGGAAGAGGACGAATAGTTATTCAATCATGTGATTTATATGCTACTTAATTTGAACTTATGTGACCAAACTGTTAACATTAGTTATTCACACATAGAAACACAACCTTTTGATCTGTATGCTACTTAGGTTATGCGACCAATATACTCACTTCGTTCAATAAATTTTCAAAATTAGTTCAATAACTTCAATGAATGACTATAGTTTTTTATGTACTTCAAACATCTTCAATCTCTATTAATGTAATATTACATTTAGCACTCACACAATAATTACACAATGTTACAAAACAACACACATATTTCATAGCAGCACAAACTGTCAGGAAAACCTGGAATTAAAATAGAAAACATTTGAAACTGTGATCGTAGCGCATTCTGCTGGATTCAATGTAAAACATTCCGAGATGGTCCACCCATTTAGGAGGAGTTCAGCTCCATACACACGCACACAAGAAATATAAATATAAAGATAATGAAATTCGGTAGTTTAGATAGGCTAATTAGAAATATCAATAATTTGATTGCGATGTTGGCCGCTTATTATAATTCATCCTTTAAATAACTATAATCTAATTCAGTTCGTCATTTTAGTAGTTTAGATAGGCTATTCAAAAATATATATAATTCGATTGTGATGGTGGCCACTTATTATACTTCAGCCTTTACATAACTATAATCTAATTCGGATAGTAGTTATATAGGCTATTCAGAAATATCAATAATTCGATTGTGATGGAGAGTACTTATTATACTTCAGCCCTATCGGAAAATCATCTAATTTGTTTGTGTATACTCCTGAAGGATTAACAAAAAATATTGTACATTCAATGGCATTACGATAAATTAAGTTGTAAATTGAAAAAATATACCTGTTATAAAATAGTTTTTTGCAACTTTTTTACCTTCAGATTAAGTAAGTTTTCATTTAAAACATCCTCTACATTTCACATCACTCATGTTATACTCACACACTATCGGTTGGTCGAAGTGTGATTAAAATGTACATGTGATGAAGTTAGATATTGTAATAACTTGTTAATAGACATTTTTATCAAAACAGCCCAGATTGTTACAGATTAATCAAAGTTATAAATTTTCGAATTAAAGACTTGTGTACAGGACGTCTGTCGGGTCTGGTAGTATATATATATATACTCTGAGACAGTTATTGATAGAAAAGTCATTGAGACATGAAATTTAATACTTCGGTTTCTCTTGTGCCAGGATTAACTCTGTTGACTTTGGAATGTTAGTGTAAAAGTCTGTTCATCCATCCATCTGCCCATCTGTGTAGATAACTGTGGTATACAGACGGACAAACTCCCTTTGACCTTTTGATCCCAAAATCAGTAGGGTTCTTCCTATGACCAAGAGAAACCTATGTATCAAGCAATCATTTCATATTGGTCTAGCATCAGACTTTTTAATTTGTAAAACCTTCATCTAAATTAAAAGAAATCAAATTTTATAGCATTTTCAAAAACACAGGCAAAATTTAAAATTAATACTTGTATTTTTATTGATGATGAAGAAATCATTTATCAAGTCCAAGTAAAAAAGACACATGGAAAGAGCATGTTCTACGCAAAACTTCTAGCGGATTATATGCATTGAAGCTTATGGTCAAGCAATGTAACACCAACACACTAAAAACAACTTTTTATGATTTAGAGCGCATTCCCACATTTCTTACGATTATGGAGCAACATCGAAGAAAAAATAGATAGGATATTGTTTCAGCTAAAATGCATTAGCAATAGTTTTAAATAAAATAGAAGAGAATCATTAAGACAATTTGTTTAAAATCTGAAATTTTAACGGTTTATATTTTATATATTTATGAATTTATTAAAGTATGTGCATGGAAATAATACAAACCTTTTGGATGGCAGAAAACACCAATACAACACAGTAGCTCATAGAATTATTGAGTATCACAGAATAGAGCTCTTCAAGAAAAAAACTATACTTTTAAGAGTCAAACAGTTTTTGACTGTTTGCTTGAACTACTTAAACTTGAAACAAGTACTGCAATATTTGTAATATTACTAATATTACTTAAAGTCATATTAAAGAGATAATATTTGTTCAAATCATCATTTTATTCTTTGAACACATTTTTTAGTAAGGGATAGGTAGATAAAGTGTTGAATATATGGGCTAGTTAGTAGTATCCTTTTAATGGTTTTACTTGTCTTTGACTCTTGTCATTGTACATCTTATGAACATATATTAAATATATAATTATTTGATTTGATTATTTGAAGGTTTCTATCGAGTTATCGCATAGACGCACGGTCAATGCCACATTTAAGGTTGTGCCCGTAATTCTTAACATTAGAGTACCGTATTCAGAGATTATCTCAGGTGATTGAGTATATACACAGTTACGTATGTAAATGCAAGCGAAATAATTAATTAAAGGGTTAATAAAACAAACAATTACAGTATTATGAGGTAAGTTGCTTTTTGAACTAATGATTTCTGATCTATAGCAAATTTGATAAATTTACCGGAAAAAGAGGAATATACAAAGTTCACCGCACCTTTTCAGGTGATTACCTCAACAAACAAGCGACTTGCGCTCCAGTAATCACGACAGTTGGCGGGTTGTGTCACTGCCAGCGCAGAAGCCGCGCCACGCCGCGAGAACTCGCCACAACGACTGTAACAGTTAACGGGTGACGAAAACCGCGGGTTTAACCTGCGGAATACAACACCAAACAGCTGCTCAGTTATCGGTCAATGATCTGACCCAGTTATCAAAGGCAGGAAAGGCCGAATCGACCGCGGCATTGAATGGACTCAGGACCCCACCGTATCTGGAGAAGGGAACTAGACGCCCACTTTCACTATGTGTGGTCGACTGTACTCCTAGACCTGTGCCGACAACACGTTTCTCTGCAGCGACTTGTTATTATAGTAGCCAGGGCCACATATACATATTGTACTAAGTGCGATTTACATAATTACGTATTTAAAAACTATTGTTTTCTGCCATTAGAATGAATTTATATTCTTATATAAAATAAATTGTAAAAATACATTATTCAAGTCATTACTCCACCTCAAAAAGGTTGATAAATACACAAAAAACAGTGTAAAGCTGATGGAATGGAGTTTATTTCTGCTAAACGTTACAAGCAACAGTAAATATAAATACTAGATAAATCACATTGTGATTACAACAGTACTTGATTCTTTTCAACATATACGTATTGAATTACAGAATAATAGCTATTATAATATAAATGAAACTAACTAAAGACTGTGTTTTTAAATGCCCTGTTCTGTAGACCCTTACTTCACGCATTTATGTAAAAGTTTATAAAAAAAAACCCATAGCTTTGAGTTTTAGAATAGAATGGCTTTTCTTCGTGAGCTAATCCTTTCTACGTAAAAGGCTGGAAAGCTGCCCAATAATCCTACTTGTGACGCGTCTGCGAAAATGAGAGTTAAAGTGATAACGAGCGGAATGACTTCATACGACACTATCGCTTTCTTTTTGTGGTACCAACAAGTCATGAACTTAGAAACTGACATCATTGAATAATGCCACTGCGCATATG
Organism: Homalodisca vitripennis; assembly: GCF_021130785.1. NCBI lineage: Eukaryota > Metazoa > Arthropoda > Insecta > Hemiptera > Cicadellidae > Homalodisca > Homalodisca vitripennis. Next base: position 35,564,798 of record NC_060210.1, read on the forward strand.
TATAATGCGCAATCTTTAAACACAGAATTCAGTACTAATTACTAGATTAATTTATAATTTTACTATAAAACGAAAACTAAAAATAGCATTATTTGGTCATATACCTTAACACGTTTGTATTACTCAATACAATACAAAAAAAAATATACAATGCTAACCCAGATTCAACCTTCATTAGATTTTATGATTCATTGTTTAAAATTATAAAAATATGTGGTACATTTCTGAAACCAGATCATATACTGATGATTATAGATTTTAAATGCACCTAATAAGAAACTGATAAACTGGTTCAACTGATACACTTCAGATGCCTACATATAAGATTTTGCCTCACATCTAAAGTCCATAAGTGAAAGGAGGCCATAGCTCGAGCCTCGAGGCGGCTAATGATTCCTTCAGTGCTGGGAGGAACCCCAATAAGGTAAACTGGCAATCCTGACGTCTACCATGCATCCATAATAATCGTACCATCTACATACACTGCAACCGTCGGTGTTGGAAGAGTAAATGGCCTTAAAGATCATCACAAGATTTATCACATATAACTCCGTTACGCTTATATAAAATACAAGAAAATGTATGAATCCACAAATTCTGGATTTATTTGTGAATTAAACCTTGTAATAATCAAATAGTAAATATTATCTAGGCCTACTTTAGAACATTTTGAAATCTACAAAAGTGCCAAAATTAATCATAATATATTATTAAATGACAAAGATTTTCTAACAAAAAATGTATTATTCGATAGACTTTTAAACTTTTAAAATATACATTGATCACACATAAAATTAAATACAACAAATTTAGCCACCAAGGTAGTGAAAAAACACATGAAAAATTGGTTTTAATTATTTATTTCATAACTTAACCTTAGTTAGTACCTGAAGATGAAATCACATATTTCGAAATGTACATTGTAACAAAAATAAAAGTTTACAAAAAAAAGTGTTAAAAGGTTTATTTATATGGTGATATACATATTTATAAAACACTTTTCAAGGCTACATCTCTAACAGAAAATAATTGTTTTGTAGCAATCAACTCGTAAATAAAACAATGTGAATACATTTTCTATTTATATAAGTAACAATTAACTTTAATATTCAACTATTTAATACCAATTCTTTTTTTCAGTCATAACTATTTATACTTTAATAATAATGATCGATTTAATGACAAGTACAATTTTTATTTATAAAAAACTAAAAATATTATAATATTTCTCTGTTAATAAAGTTTAAATTATATGAATATAGTTTTAATAGACGACAAAAGAACGGTGTTGCACTCACAGAGTATATATAGTGTAAACAGTGAATAATTACCTACATGAAAATGTATACGATAACCAAGAATTATCACTCCATGCACAAATGAATTATTCAGGGAGGTTCACGGTATAATGGTCTCAGTGAAGTCATTAGGCAAATTACATGGAGAATATTATTTAGCGTTTTGACAGTTATTTTTGCTCTGACTGTATTTCACGTATTGTGGTACTTATTACGTTTCATATAAGGTTACACAGTAAAATGTACGTAAAATTATATATTTTTATTTAGCTCACCAGCAATAAACTTTAAATTTTCTTTGGCAAAGTTCCCTATGCAATGAATTGAACAACCCTAACAACGCTATAATTAAAGCCCTTGTTCTCAGCTGTTGTGGTTTCCCTGGAACCTTGGGTGGCTCATTGCTATCAAGACAATTTTTATTACACTTACTGATAAGCACCTTATTTTCAATGTGCAGAACATTGACCCGTTATCACTGAAATTTAAGGGTGCCCACAACATCTTGTATGAGCCAAAGCTTTATTTGTATACCTTATTATAAATTCTATCGCTATAGTTAAGTGTTAGAAAATGATTTTTCTCTTTCAATTCCTATTGTCAGCTTGCTACCCCTCTTTGTGTGTATATATCGTCATGACCGTGTTATTACAAGATGAAGCAGAAATTTTGCATACAAACTCAAATTCAGTAACTGAAAAAAATAGAAAAAGGATTTTGCATAGGGTTTGGCTGACCGTTAGCAAATATTGTTTATAATTCATATGAGTTGCGATGATAGCAATGTAAAAATAGCAGAATACATTTATGAACAAACTGAGTACAATCATATGATATTTTAAAAATGTATTCAAGATAAGCAAAAAAATAGTAAAGTGAGAATAATAGATACGTTAAAATACTGTGACAATATTTGCTTTGTAGTGCTCTGAAACACTTTGCATGAAACTTTCCACATAGAGTGTTATGGTGGTGTATGATATACAGTGTGTCCTTATATACAAAGCCTACAGGATTTGAATATTTTGAGATATGATAATTTTGAGTTCTTCAAAATAGTTTTTTTAATTATAATATTTTTTAATTGCTTGAGTTTATTTTTAATATAAATACAATTATCTAAAAATTTTCTTATTATATAGTGTAATTGCACTTATTGAAGTCTTAGATTTTACTGATATTATTCCCTTGCCATTTTAAGGTTAAATAAGATAATAAAATATCTTTTTCTGCAATGTGTCTGGCTTATAAAGATCTATATCTTTAGATATATATTTTCATTTGAAAATGTATGGCTGTATCCCAAAGTTAGAATTCTCTGTTCTTAAAGATAATGAAAATAGTATTTTTGATGCTTAACTTTGGGGTAACCTGATTAGTTTACTGTTGATAACTCGATTTCTCAGATTTTATAACAGACACTTGCACATATAATCTTATCGTTCACAGCGTTTTTAGAATATATACGATGGAGCACAACAACTTAGTTCACTTCATAGTTAAATTTCTCTACGGAATTTATTCTAAATGAGCTTATATTCCACAGTCCCTTACCTTCAAATGTTTACGCCAACAACTATAGAAATACCGTACTCTTAAACTAACTTACAATCATAGATTACAAGAAGGTGAGGTAAGACTGTTACAAAACAAGCAATTACAGTAATAATCAGGGATACACTGAGAGGCTGCTTTTCATAATAATTGCAGACAGATTATTATGTATAGCAAGACTAGAAATATAACTAACTATCCGTAATTTTAGGTTAGAGCGAAGCCACATTGATATGTGTCATGGAGAAATTTATTACGATTTTTTAAATGTAATTATTATATTTATTAAACTCCTCTTGTTATACTATGTAGCCTCCACCTAATAACTTTTCATTGCTTGAAGTGTCTTACAAACTATCGTATGAGACACATCACTGCAACTTTGGCCGTATGGGCAGTTACCGCACCACCCCTTCCCACCTCACCATGCGGTGTTGCCACATTGTCTATCAGCTGATTCTCAGTATGAAGTGACTTGACGATGTCTCGGTAAGTTCCGGTTGTTTACATCAGTTTTTTCTGTAATGTTTGATTAATCTACGTTTTTATATTATTATTTTTGCTCACTTTCTACTTCATAGTCTGCACACGTTTTAACTTAAATCGGGAAGGTTAAATTTTAATTTTAATGGATTAAGGAAGATAGATGAGAAGTAAAGATGAGCACTACCGATCATTCGATACTTGAATTCAATCGATTCACTAGTTGTTCTGTTTCAGCTGGCAACACCACGACAAAATGCAGTCTTGCATTGATATGATTCGTACTACTGTATAGTAGAAATCTGTTCAATTCGTTTCATTGTCTATTTCTTAACAAAATTGTTACCATGCAGCATTATTTTAAATAAATTTATTATTACACATTTAAATGACTGCAATCTAAATTTATAAACTGATAATAAAACACTTACGTAAAACGAAAATAACTATTAATGATCGTTTCCCAAAATAAATGTTGGTATAATTACTGGAACGTCTTGTGACTACAAATCGGTGTCTAGGGAAGTTCAGAGTCTAAAAACGATCCAAGTAATTAAACTATCATTAACGGATATCTGAAACTTACTCACAACAACATTTCGAAGATTTTAGTAATTAAATAAACTTTCTGTAAAGATTTTCATCAAGTTCGCTTTGAAACTGACATATTTTCGACGTAATTTTATAAAATATGATTAAAAATAAACAGTTAAATAAAACAGTTTTGCTTATAAACCCCTAAAAATTGATATATATATATATATATATATATATATATATATATATATATATATATATATAATGGTAATAAAAGTTTTAAAATGTTATTAAATTGTGTGGTACGACTAACATCGGTGACTCAAATTACTGAAGTCGTCAGCACAATATATCACGCATTAGCAATATAATAGCATATCGTAACACGTCACGATCGACTGTTTAATACAAGAATTAATGGCGTTATAATATAAATAATTAACGCGAAATATATGTTCAATGTAGCTTGTTTCATTACTCATTTAGTAACTTCAAGGTTCACTGATTACTGCAAGGTTTCATTTATGAGTCTATTCAACGTTAAAACTTAAAAAGAAGTAAACAAGGAAATTACTTCCAAACATTATTATAGGCTAAATTTTAGCTTTTAATAAAGTGGGGAGGATTACGATTTTAACTAACAGCTAACACCGATTTTATTAAAACTATTATTGCAATAGTTGCAAGTTTATTGCAATAGGGAACTTACCTATTCCCAGTTTATTAACGCGTAATCAAATGTACCAGTATATTTAACGGAACATTCTTGGTATCGTAATAAATTTAGGGGTGTATAACCCCTAAAAAATACTAAGAAAACGCACAGAATTACATGGGATAAGTTTGCTTTGTTATTATGACATGGACACCTATGCATATACGTTATTTTAGGGAGATTTCATAGAAATCATGAATTTAATCAACATTTTCAATCAAGTAAAAACTATAATTCTACTCATTTACAAAATATACGCAAAAAGATAAATTGTAAGTAATTATTAATACACAAATTTTATTCTGTTATTTTGTTTTGATATCACTTAAGGTGTAAAGAAGTTTGGAAATAATGGTGATATATAAATTATTCTGGATTGTAGCGCAAAAACAAATTAGTGTTTTAGAATTCTCAGGCCAATTACAATAATGTTTGTTCCAACATGTTTTTGATATATTGAAATGAAATGAAATGAAATATGCCTTTATTCAAGAGGCGGAGTTAGGGCTATTCAGCCCTCTCTACCACTCAACCTCACATAACATACAGATATATATATGTATATAATATATATATATATATATATATATATACATATTTACATTTAATGACCTTAAAACTATAACAAATTTCATTTTAAATTTAAATTCAACCAAAATATATTATCTACTACTATATAATAATTAAAAATCAAATTTATCAGCTGAATATGTAGAAAATTTTCAAACAAAGATAAATTAAAACTTAAATTAACAATTTACTTTTTAAATAATTTCTTGTTATTGCTACATTCATTCTCTCAAACACACAGCCTGACCACAAGCACGCCACGAGCACCGCCATCCGTCACCTCTACAGACCGCCCAGCAACAAGTCCCTGACCCCCGCCCCAAAACGAGCCCGACCTTCTATAATACGGATATCATCAGGAAGAGAGTTCCAGAGGCGACATGCCTGAACAGTGAACGATCTACTGAAGAAGCTCGATTGATGAACAGGAATTGAGAGTAACGTGGATCCCCTTCTCGTAGGTCGCTCACTTATATCGGAAATAAATTTGAAATTTTCGGACAGGTAAACAGGTGACTTGTTTCTGATAACTGAATGTAGAGTTGAAAGAATGTGAAGTTGGCGAAGTTGTTGAAGTTTCAGAAGCGATAGCTGTTTGAAAAATGGAGTCACATGCTCATAAAGTCTGAGATTGAAAATAAATCTGATAGAATAGTTTTGAGCACGTTGAAGCCTGTCCGAAAGCTCAACAGTCATGTCACTGATCACAGCGTCACAGTAGTTGAAGTGTGGCAGTATGAGAGTTTTAACCAGCATAACCTTGACACTGAATGGTAGATATAAAGCAAAACGTTTTAAACTGTGAATGCCAGCAAATACTCTATTACACGTTATCGTAACCTGGTCATTCCACTTAAGACTTGAGCTCATAGTAAGACCAAGATTTTTTAATTTGTTTTGAAAATTTAGTACGTGGTTATTGAGTTCAAGTTTTGGTGCAACGTTAAAGTCCAAACGGTCGATCAATCTTGGGTTTCCCAATACCATTGCCTGCGTTTTGTCTTCATTTAATTTCAGCCCATGTTTATTTGCCCAACAAGCAATTGATTCAATGTCTTGATTGAGTAGAACCATAAATGTGCTCAATTCATCAGGCGAACAGTGTACGTAAATTTGTAAATCATCGGCATAAAGATGAAACTTAGAGTGCCTTATAATAGATGTGACGTCATTAATATAAATTGAGAACAATAGGGGTCCAAGAACAGAGCCCTGTGGAACACCCCGTGTTACGGCTTTCCATTCAGATATTTTTTCCCTTTCTTTGACACATTGCTGTCGCCCAGTAAGATACGATTTGACCCAGTTAACACACTCATCGGAGAAACCATACTTCTTCAATTTGATGAGGAGAAGGGGGTAATAAACACAGTCGAAGGCTTTGGAAAAGTCAAAAAGCAGTAAAATGGTGATTAGTCTCTCTTGTCCATTGCCAATCTGATATCATCGGTGATTTTAATTAGGGTTGTGGTGGTGCTGTGATTAGGCCTGAATCCAGACTGGTATTTAGATAAGATGTTATAGGTATTCAGATAAGATGAAATTTATATATATTGTATGGCTTCCAGATAGTTGATGTACAAAACTTTAACTGATACTCAACATGCGGGAATAATTGTGAACACCATAACTACCGTATTTCTTAACATTTTCAGACCAAACTTAGTAACTATATTGCCAAACCTAGATTGTATTTTTACATAGCCTTAAAAACACTTTGAGATGGCGACAGTTCACATTCCAGCAAAATTTGTAACTCTCATAATCCCACGCTAGATCGAAACCAATAAATTGTATACAGATAATGTGTAATTATTAACAATTTTATTACATTTGTTTCAATATATCTTAAAGTTTCAAGATGGTGGCTTATCAAAGCTTGGGAAATGAATGTACCAGCCCCTGGAGTTGGGTGGTAACAAACCCGAAAATAAGAGACCGTAGTGTTTACGTATCTTCTAGATTTAAACAAAGTTTTGACTTTGAGAGCGTTTGTGGCTTAACCGTTGTGTATACGGCAAAATATTACTAGACCGTGTTTATAGTAAATTTAAAACTTGGATGTGAGGAAAGTGTACACGCTATCACTGGTTTTCCCTGTTCTCTCGGTCAGCCATTGTTGCCAATGTTAATACTGTTTGTATCAAGGGGAAAGAATGTGTGTATCCTCCCATCCAATCTTCATGAGTTGTAAGATAATTACCTGAAATTCAAAAGGATAAGACCGCTCCCCTAAAGACAGTAAAAGGAGGAAACGGCGAGTAGAAAATGTACGAAATTTCGATATCAGGTCCCAATAAAAACCACTGAAGTTTAACACATGAACTTTGTACCATATGTGTAAGAGTAATAGATTCAGGGAGTTGCATGGTTTACTTACATAAGCGTTTTATTCTTTAACAAAAACTGTTACAGACAAATTTTTCTTATTTTGTATTTAATAAAAAATTTCAGTTTTCTTAAGTAATAAATTGATCATTAAGTAATTACCTATATATATTGAATTAATTTGGTACACTGATGACAAGTTGCCTACATTTCCTTTAGGTCTTCAAAAAAGTTGTCTTAAAAAGCTATATAAAAAAGGCTATATTTTCCCAGCCTTTCGATCGAAGCACATTAAACTACAGTATTAATCTAGCTACAGTAGCCCATGTGAGTAACCATGTGATCAGACGTAAGTGAAACGCTACCGGAACGCGACGAGACGATGTCCCTGAGAAGACCTTCCTCACTGAAGGAGCCGGTGCCTGTGAGAGCAATGCGCTATTCAATGCTAATGCCACCAGTCTGAGCATAATGGCCATATAATTGTATTGTTGACTAAACAAACGTTCCCTTGTCAGTAATGCCGCTGCGGACCTCTGCCAATTAAAGTGCTAATTTATGAGTTAATATTGTACTCTTTATACATCAAACGTGTTTCCTTATCACGGGAGATGGAAGTCTGCCATCGGCGGAAGTATGAGTAAACGTTACTTCATTACAGGCTGAATAACATTCTGAGAACGTAATGTAAAGTTGTGTAGTCACGACACGTGCTTACATATTGTGCTTCTTTATTGAATACATTTTCTAACAGCAACGGTTTTTACTCTTTGGCACTGACGTTTATAATGTTGACCTTTGTAACTAATATGGAGTAATGTTTGTTAGTTTTTGAAAACAAGATGCAATTTTGAAATTAATTTTCTTGTTCTTACTCATAAAAAAGAATTCTTCGTGCTTTTTTGTAAATGGTGTATAAAAGTAATTCAATATATATATATATATATATATATATATATATATATATATATATATATATATATATATTGAAACATATAAACGGTGTGAAGCTGATAATTTTAAAGTTCTTATACTAGAGATCTACAAAATATTTTAAAATGTGATGACGTAAATATGATTAACGTTGTCTCTTCTATTTAGTTTTATTCTTTATTTCTTTGGTAGAAAATACAATGGTGTTGCACAGAAGAATATCTCATATTGGCAACATCTGACTGACCTGGTTCAGTCTGGTTCATTGATCTGGGATACGTGCCATATTTCGAATATTGGATCAGATCTGGAAGACAAGTTAGAACAATTATAACTATGATTGATCTACTTATATCCGTATCATATGTTATTTTTATAAGCATGCCCTATTAAAAAAATGTTACTGTCCTTTCATAAATTTTATTTAATTAACAATCAAGTGAATTATGTTAACAAGGTTTTAAGTATTGAGAATATATTATCATTTAAAATGCAGAAATTATGTGGATTCTATCGAAAAATATTAGCCGTAACAATGTCGCCATGTCGCCTATTATGAATATCAACGATAATCCTCTAAGATGAAGGATAACACATAATGTTCTATATCATACTTATAGTGTTAAGCATGATACAACCTTACAAACGAGGGATATACACAGTGTACGGGAGGTGAAAAGGTCACAGGCCCACCAGTATGTTTACTCGGCTTCATGGGCAGCTCTAGAAAGATAACTCCGATAGCCGTGCGGTCTAAGGTTTCATACTTTGGGTCTGGTTAGAGGTAGTGCAGATTCCCTTTCTGCGTTTGACCGTATCACTTTTTAACAGTACCTATGATACAGTACAAGTATCGACTCTCTCTTTTATTCTGTTTGATAACATCCCCACACAGGCCAGTGGTCCATGAATACGAGCAGAATGAGGCTGAATAGGGGGGCGCACATTAAAAAAGTAATGAAACAATATACAAAATAAGAGTGGTTTTGTATCCTGCATTAAAATAAACATCAGTAACTAATCTGAGTAAGCCATGAATGGTTACCTTATGTATATAAAGTACTTGCTCCACCGGGACTCGATCCCGGATTTCTCATTTGCCGGGTGAATGTGCTACCATTACACCACAGAACCCTCGAGCAAGTACTTTTTGCGATTCAATGTTTATTGAAATTAAATAAGGCTATTGCCATTTATACAAATTGAATGTATATATATATATATATATATTTACAAATATTAGGCTTTCCAATTGTTTATTATTTTTATGAAAAGTATATTATGTCAGAATTACTTAGAATTTCGTGTTTCGTTTATTCTGAAGCTTTAATTATTAAAAAACGCGAAGCTTCGTTGATTCACTGATATAGTTTTCGCATATTTTAGTACATATTCTAGTTCGAGTAATACACATTCTAATCATTTTTCTTTGGACAAAATAGAATCAGCAGAACTAGCAGAAACAAAACGCCAACGACACTTCGATTAAAAATTTCAACGCTTAAGTTTATAATGTACTTGTAGCCTACCTTATTAAACATAGCCATATTCTCTGATATTAAATGATGGATTTTTATCTTTCAATTAAAAATATTCTTTGAACGAAGCAAAGCTATAAATTGTGATGTCAAATATACAGTATATGAAAATTAAATGTGTATACAAATTATTTACTGGATCTCATTCTAGCGGTCTGAAGTATAAGCTCTACTTAAGCACATGAATTATATTTTACACAACCATTCAAGTTATTACACTATATTTAATATCAACTGTTATTTAATGAAAATAATTTGATTCGGAAATGTTCCCTGATATACTGTATCATCCCTGATATATCAGAAATTATGGGCATGCAAATGACAGAAGGATTGCTCATGACGATGATGTTGCAATTACACTACGGGTAAGTTTAAAACAAGTTTGATATTTAATTGTAGTAATATCAGTGCTTCTAATTACGCACTGAGACTAATTAGTCACAATAGGACGTGTGAATAAAATGAAGTACTTTGTTACTTTCAAGCAATTACTCCATTTTAAGTGAACAATTCAACAAACAATCTATCTGCTATGCAATTGTTGAGGATTTCCCGAAATTGTAATTAGTGATAAAATAAATAGAAGAAAAACTTGCTGCTTCAACATCTTTGTGCATTGTTCGATAACAGTCTGATGGCCTCACGCTTCTTAATTGGTTATGAATGTGCGAGTTCCCAAATTGTATACTGATTGTTAATAATGTGTTATTGCAAATAAGTGAATAATAGTATAAATGAAAGCACTATTGACCTCTAATTATTTTCAAACAAGTAATAAAAATAAACATTCAGTACATTTCAAAAATAAACTACTTCTTTGAAAGCAAATTCGTACTAGGAAGTTGGAGTCCCGAAATTTGCGAAATTTAGATAAACCGAAAGATGCACTTTCCAATTTTTAATGCGTTTATCAAATATGTGTTATTTTAACGTAGATTGTAACTTTATATACATACGGTAATTATAATATTCATTGTATAATAACTTTAGTTTGTATTGGTTTTTCTATATTCAGTAACTGAGTATGTTGTTCGTAGGTAATTCTACTTCACAAATAGTGCAATTAAAGTTTGTTTATAGAAAACTACTATCCTATAAGTAGGTATATATAATTTCAGAGTTAAAGGCCAAGGGAATTAGCTGTCTTACTGAAATAAAAAACGAAAGTTAATTTAAATTATTCTGTCTGCGTGTGCAGATATAAAAGAGCAGAGAGCGAAATGAATTCTGAGGTTATCAGATGCATGTCTCTCCTTCCCCAGTGACGTAAGGCTTGCGTGGAGCTTGAGGGAGCGATTGACAGTGAGATAACTCGGTAGCCACAGCTAGTACAGCATCAGCAGTGGCAGCTGTAGTGTAGTGTGTTGTGTTTGCTGAGGCGGGCTTTACTTTAGTTTAAAACTTGAATTTATTTCAGAAAACATTGTGGTTTAATACTGGTATAATTCAGCCATTCGGTACCGGTATGGTATACTTCACATCTCTAAATCGGTTTTTAGGAAATTTGGTGTAAACAAGGGAATGAATTTTTCCTTAATTCATGTTAGATGTCCCAATTACATGTTTGTGCATAATAGGTAGGTAAACAACTGGGGAAATCTCAACAAGAAACACTATGCGTAAGATATCTATGATTACTACTCGTGGAAACAATGCCAGTTGTTTAGCGCCCTTGACATTAACAGAAACAAGCTACTGTAATCTGCCGTGTAAGTATCTGCCGGTATGATTAGATAGCTTCTCCTTGTTATATCAGCTGTCTGTCTAACTTCATAATATAAACACTATGTTATTACATAGTAAAATCAGTGAGCAGCAGGAAATGTAGGCAACAAGCGTGTAAGAAATTACCGAAATCGATCCGTAATGGACGAGTGTTCAGGTCTAGAGAACCCTGACCTTGACAAACACGACTGTACACAATGGCCAGTAGTAGACGAGGCATGGCAGCGGCACTAGGTGAGGGGGACAGAGGGCAGGTGGGACTGCAGGATATACATCCGGCGTCGACGGTGCGCAAACTCTCAGACAGCCACGCGTGTCGTCTGGTCTCAGGTGGGCTTCGCCTTTCCGACTGAAGCGATACGGCCAGGCAGATGCGGAACAAGGAAGAATGGTTCCCTTCCTAGTCCAAGGCTGGTGGTGCAATCCGTTTTTAGTAGTGTAATATGTACGATTTTTTAAAAGTCATACTCACTATGATCATACGTACGAAATAATAAAGCAAATTTTTGAATTATTCCACGATGAATTTTTATTTTGAGAAGTTTACATTAAGCATTTGAACCATATTAAAATCAGCTCACGGATAAACACGGTTGAGATATGTGTATGCAATTTTTGTAGTACACATAATGATTTGGTTATATCCCAAGTTAAATTCTATAGATATGTTCCACATTATTCATATTTTATTTTTAAACTTCTCATTCATATACGTACTGCAGAGGTTTAGCTTTATCTAAATGTTACATGTTATTGTACCACCAGCGCATGCAAATGATGGTAACAGAAACACAGATAAAATCAAAAGTCTGACAATTAATTGTATTTTTGATCAAGAAACGAGAAAATGTAATAATAAATTATCTTCTTTCAGACCTTGCAACAACAAGAACTCAATAATGTAGTGGATTATCTCGGACTCAATTAAAATTTAAAACTGAATTACGCAGTGCCTCTGAAAGGAGCGAAACTTTCGTTGCAAATCTTCTTATTTTAGTAATTACTCGTCACTCTACTTA